>NW_026292727.1:0-300000 GCF_023091745.1 Budorcas taxicolor
TCTCGAGTGGGGGCATGCACGTGCGCTTTCCTCCCGAGCTGCAGCAGTAGTGTCACGCTTCCTGTCACGTGGATCAAGGGATCTGTGGCTTTCCCTCGAGGCTGTCCCTCGAGGCTTTCCCACGAGGCTTTCCCACAGGGCTGTGCCACGTGCCACCTTGTTGTGAGTCGATCCTCGGCGTGAAAGACGAGCCGGTGAAGGGAAAAGAGGTTCCTCTGGAATGGACTGAGACATCTGGGGGGACTCTTGGAATGGTGGCACGATCCTGGAGTTCCTCTCGCCGTTCCTGTTGAGAGGGCCTCCTCTTGAGATGCGACGGGAATGCCGGGAACTCTTTCCCGACGAAGCAGGAAAGGATCCCTCATCTCGAGCTACGAGGCGGAAACGGGGCTCCTCTGGATGTGGGCGGGACCCTCGTGATTCCTCTCGAGTGGAGACGGGTATGTCGGGGAACTTCTTGATTTGCACCAAGGGTGTGAAGGACCCTTTCGAAGTTCCAGAGGGGAGGTGTGATCAGCCTCGAGACGCCTCAGCGGAAATGGGCCTCATCTCGCCTGGAGGGGAGAACCTCCTGGATTTTCTCGAGTTGCGGCAGGTCTTCTCGAGTTACGACGGGGACCTCAGGGACCCGCTCTGGTGGCCTCAGGAAAGGCCAGTCCCCATGCGAGTTGCTAGGGGACCTCTCGGGATTCCTCTCCCGTCCATGCCGGGGCCTCAGTCCTTGTGTGGAGTCGGGGCCGGAACCTGAGGATTCCTCTCCAGTGTTGCCATGGATCTTGGGGTGCTTCTGAGTCTCCCCAGGGGAGTCAGGCCTCGTCTCGAGTGGGGGCATGCACGTGCGCTTTCCTCCCGAGCTGCAGCAGTAGTGTCACGCTTCCTGTCACGTGGATCAAGGGATCTGTGGCCTTTCCCTCGAGGCTGTCCCTCGAGGCTTTCCCACGAGGCTTTCCCACAGGGCTGTGCCACGTGCCACCTTGGTGTGAGTCGATCCTCGGCGTGAAAGACGAGCCGGTGAAGGGAAAAGAGGTTCCTCTGGAATGGACTGAGACATCTGGGGGACTCTTGGAAAGGTGGCACGACCCTGGAGTTCCTCTCGCCGTTCCTGTTGAGAGGGCCTCCTCTTGAGATGCGACGGGAACGCCGGGAACTCTTTCCCGACGAAGCCGGGACAGGATCCCTCATCTCGAGCTACGAGTTGGAAACGGGGCTCCTCTCGATGTGGGCGGGACCCTCGTGATTCCTCTCGAGTGGAGACGTGTATGTCGGGGAACTTCTTGATTTGCAGCAAGGGTGTGAAGGAGCCTTTCGAAGTTCCAGAGGTGAGGTGTGATCCGCCTCGAGACGCCTCAGCGGAAATGGGCCTCATCTCGCCTGGAGGGGAGAACCTCCTGGATTTTCTCGAGTTGAGGCAGGTCTTCTTGAGTTACGACGGGGACCTCAGGGACCCGCTCTGGTGGCCTCAGGAAAGGCCAGTCCCCATGCGAGTTGCTAGGAGACCTCTCGGGATTCCTCTCCCCGTCCATGCCGGGGCCTCAGTCCTTGTGTGGAGTCGGGGCCGGAACCTGAGGATTCCTCTCCAGTGTTGCCATGGATCTTGGGGTGCTTCTGAGTCTCCCCAGGGGAGTCAGGCCTCGTCTCGAGTGGGGGCATGCACGAGCGCTTATCTCCCGAGCTGCAGCAGTAGTGTCACGCTTCCTGTCACGTGGATCAAGGGATCTGTGGCTTTCCCTCGAGGCTGTCCCTCGAGGCTTTCCCACGAGGCTTTCCCACAGGGCTGTGCCACGTGCCACCTTGGTGTGAGTCGATCCTCGGCGTGAAAGACGAGCCGGTGAAGGGAAAAGAGGTTCCTCTGGAATGGACTGAGACATCTGGGGGGACTCTTGGAATGGTGGCACGACCCTGGAGTTCCTCTCACCGTTCCTGTTGAGAGGGCCTCCTCTTGAGATGCGACGGGAACGCCGGGAACTCTTTCCCGACGAAGCAGGGAAAGGATCTCTCATCTCGAGCTACGAGGCGGAAACGGGGCTCCTCTGGATGTGGGCGGGACCCTCGTGATTCCTCTCGAGTGGAGACGGCTAGGTCAGGGAACTTCTTGATTTGCACCAAGGGTGTGAAGGACCCTTTCGAAGTTCCAGAGGTGAGGTGTGATCAGCCTCGAGACGCCTCAGCGGAAATGGGCCTCATCTCGCCTGGAGGGGAGAACCTCCTGGATTTTCTCGAGTTGCGGCAGGTCTTCTCGAGTTACGACGGGGACCTCAGGGACCCGCTCTGGTGGCCTCAGGAAAGGCCAGTCCCCATGCGAGTTGCTAGGGGACCTCTCGGGATTCCTCTCCCTTCCATGCCGGGGCCTCAGTCCTTGTGTGGAGTCGGGGCCGGAACCTGAGGATTCCTCTCCAGTGGTTGCCATGGATTTTGGGGTGCTTCTGAGTCTCCCCAGGGGAGTCAGGCCTCGTCTCGAGTTGGGGCATGCATGTGCGCTTTCCTCCCGAGCTGCAGCAGTAGTGTCACGCTTCCTGTCACGTGGATCAAGGGATCTGTGGCTTTCCCTCGAGGCTGTCCCTCGAGGCTTTCCCACGAGGCTTTCCCACAGGCTGTGCCACGTGCCACCTTGGTGTGAGTCGATCCTCGGCGTGAAAGACGAGCCGGTGAAGGGAAAAGAGGTTCCTCTGGAATGGACTGAGACATCTGGGGGACTCTTGGAATGGTGGCACGACCCTGGAGTTCCTCTCACCGTTCCTGTTGAGAGGGCCTCCTCTTGAGATGCGACGGGAACGCCGGGAACTCTTTCCCGACGAAGCAGGGAAAGGATCTCTCATCTCGAGCTACGAGGCGGAAACGGGGGCTCCTCTGGATGTGGGCGGGACCCTCGTGATTCCTCTCGAGTGGAGACGGCTAGGTCAGGGAACTTCTTGATTTGCACCAAGGGTGTGAAGGACCCTTTCGAAGTTCCAGAGGTGAGGTGTGATCAGCCTCGAGACGCCTCAGCGGAAATGGGCCTCATCTCGCCTGGAGGGGAGAACCTCCTGGATTTTCTCGAGTTGCGGCAGGTCTTCTCGAGTTACGACGGGAACCTCAGGGACCCGCTCTGGTGGCCTCAGGAAAGGCCAGTCCCCATGCGAGTTGCTAGGGGACCTCTCGGGATTCCTCTCCCCGTCCATGCCGGGGCCTCAGTCCTTGAGTGGAGTTGGGGCCGGAACCTGAGGATTCCTCTCCAGGGTTGCCATGGATCTTGGGGTGCTTCTGAGTCTCCCCAGGGGAGTCAGGCCTCGTCTCGAGTGGGGGGCATGCACGTGCGCTTTCCTCCCGGGCTGCAGCAGTAGTGTCACGCTTCCTGTCACGTGGATCAAGGGATCTGTGGCTTTCCCTCGAGGCTGTCCCTCGAGGCTTTCCCACGAGCCTTTCCCACAGGGCTGTGCCACGTGCCACCTTGGTGTGAGTCGATCCTCGGCGTGAAAGACGAGCCGGTGAAAGGAAAAGAGGTTCCTCTGGAATGGACTGAGACATCTGGGGGACTCTTGGAATGTGGCACGACCCTGGAGTTCCTCTCGCCGTTCCTGTTGAGAGGGCCTCCTCTTGAGATGCGACGGGAATGCCGGGAACTCTTTCCCGACGAAGCAGGGAAAGGATCCCTCATCTCGAGCTACGAGGCGGAAACGGGGCTCCTCTGGATGTGGGCGGGACCCTCGTGATTCCTCTCGAGTGGAGACGGGTATGTCGGGGAACTTCTTGATTTGCACCAAGGGTGTGAAGGACCCTTTCGAAGTTCCAGAGGGGAGGTGTGATCAGCCTCGAGACGCCTCAGCGGAAATGGGCCTCATCTCGCCTGGAGGGGAGAACCTCCTGGATTTTCTCGAGTTGCGGCAGGTCTTCTCGAGTTACGACGGGGACCTCAGGGACCCGCTCTGGTGGCCTCAGGAAAGGCCAGTCCCCATGCGAGTTGCTAGGGGACCTCTCGGGATTCCTCTCCCGTCCATGCCGGGGCCTCAGTCCTTGTGTGGAGTCGGGGCCGGAACTGAGGATTCCTCTCCAGTGTTGCCATGGATCTTGGGGTGCTTCTGAGTCTCCCCAGGGGAGTCAGGCCTCGTCTCGAGTGGGGGAATGCACGTGCGCTTTCCTCCCGAGCTGCAGCAGTAGTGTCACGCTTCCTGTCACGTGGATCAAGGGATCTGTGGCTTTCCCTCGAGGATGTCCCTCGAGGCTTTCCCACGAGGCTTTCCCACAGGGCTGTGCCACTTGCCACCTTGGTGTGAGTCGATCCTCGGCGTGAAAGACGAGCCGATGAAGGGAAAATAGTCTCCTCTGGAATGGACTGATACATCTGGGGGACTCTTGTAATGGTGGCACGACCCTGGAGTTCCTCTCGCCGTTCCTGTTGAGAGGGCCTCCTCTTGAGATGCGACGGGAACGCCGGGAAATCTTTCCCGACGAAGCAGGGAAAGGATCCCTCATCTCGAGCTAGGAGGCGGAACGGGGCTCCTCTGGATGTGGGCGGGACCCTCGTGATTCCTCTCGAGTGGAGTCGGCTATGTCGGGGAACTTCTTGATTTGTACCAAGGGTGTGAAGGAGCCTTTCGAAGTTCCAGAGGTGAGATGTGATCAGCCCTTGAGACGCCTCAGCGGAAATGGGCCTCATCTCGCCTGGAGGGGAGAACCTCCTGGATTTTCTCGAGTTGCGGCAGGTCTTCTCGAGTTACGACAGGGACCTCAGCGACCCGCTCTGGTGGCCTCAGGAAAGGCCAGTCCCCATGCGAGTTGCTACGGGGCCTCTCGGGATTCCTCTCCCGTCCATGCCGGGGGCCTCAGTCCTTGTGTGGAGTCGGGGCCGGAACCTGAGGATTCCTCTCCAGTGTTGCCATGGATCTTGGGGTGCTTCTGAGTCTCCCCAGGGGAGTCAGGCCTCGTCTCGAGTGGGGGCATGCACGTGCGCTTTCCTCCCGAGCTGCAGCAGTACTGTCACGCTTCCTGTCACGTGGATCAAGGGATCTGTGGCTTTCCCTCGAGGCTGTCCCTCGAGGCTTTCCCACGAGGCTTTCCCACAGGGCTGTGCCACGTGCCACCTTGGTGTGAGTCGATCCTCGGCGTGAAAGACGAGCCGGTGAAGGGAAAAGAGGTTCCTCTGGAATGGACTGAGACATCTGGGGGACTCTTGGAATGGTGGCACGATCCTGGAGTTCCTCTCGCCGTTCCTGTTGAGAGGGCCTCCTCTTGAGATGCGACGGGGAATGCCGGGAACTCTTTCCCGACGAAGCAGGAAAGGATCCCTCATCTCGAGCTACGAGGCGGAAACGGGGCTCCTCTGGATGTGGGCGGGACCCTCGTGATTCCTCTCGAGTGGAGACGGGTATGTCGGGGAACTTCTTGATTTGCACCAAGGGTGTGAAGGACCCTTTCGAAGTTCCAGAGGGGAGGTGTGATCAGCCTCGAGACGCCTCAGCGGAAATGGGGCCTCATCTCGCCTGGAGGGGAGAACCTCCTGGATTTTCTCGAGTTGCGGCAGGTCTTCTCGAGTTACGACGGGGACCTCAGGGACCCGCTCTGGTGGCCTCAGGAAAGGCCAGTCCCCATGCGAGTTGCTAGGGGACCTCTCGGGATTCCTCTCCCGTCCATGCCGGGGCCTCAGTCCTTGTGTGGAGTCGGGGCCGGAACCTGAGGATTCCTCTCCAGTGTTGCCATGGATCTTGGGGTGCTTCTGAGTCTCCCCAGGGGAGTCAGGCCTCGTCTCGAGTGGGGGCATGCACGTGCGCTTTCCTCCCGAGCTGCAGCAGTAGTGTCACGCTTCCTGTCACGTGGATCAAGGGATCTGTGGCTTTCCCCTCGAGGCTGTCCCTCGAGGCTTTCCCACGAGGCTTTCCCACAGGGCTGTGCCACGTGCCACCTTGGTGTGAGTCGATCCTCGGCGTGAAAGACGAGCCGGTGAAGGGAAAAGAGGTTCCTCTGGAATGGACTGAGACATCTGGGGGGACTCTTGGAAAGGTGGCACGACCCTGGAGTTCCTCTCGCCGTTCCTGTTGAGAGGGCCTCCTCTTGAGATGCGACGGGAACGCCGGGAACTCTTTCCCGACGAAGCCGGGACAGGATCCCTCATCTCGAGCTACGAGTTGGAAACGGGGCTCCTCTCGATGTGGGCGGGACCCTCGTGATTCCTCTCGAGTGGAGACGTGTATGTCGGGGAACTTCTTGATTTGCAGCAAGGGTGTGAAGGAGCCTTTCGAAGTTCCAGAGGTGAGGTGTGATCCGCCTCGAGACGCCTCAGCGGAAATGGGCCTCATCTCGCCTGGAGGGGAGAACCTCCTGGATTTTCTCGAGTTGAGGCAGGTCTTCTTGAGTTACGACGGGGACCTCAGGGACCCGCTCTGGTGGCCTCAGGAAAGGCCAGTCCCCATGCGAGTTGCTAGGAGACCTCTCGGGATTCCTCTCCCGTCCATGCCGGGGCCTCAGTCCTTGTGTGGAGTCGGGGCCGGAACCTGAGGATTCCTCTCCAGTGTTGCCATGGATCTTGGGGTGCTTCTGAGTCTCCCCCAGGGGAGTCAGGCCTCGTCTCGAGTGGGGGCATGCACGAGCGCTTTCCTCCCGAGCTGCAGCAGTAGTGTCACGCTTCCTGTCACGTGGATCAAGGGATCTGTGGCTTTCCCCTCGAGGCTGTCCCTCGAGGCTTTCCCACGAGGCTTTCCCACAGGGCTGTGCCACGTGCCACCTTGGTGTGAGTCGATCCTCGGCGTGAAAGACGAGCCGGTGAAGGGAAAAGAGGTTCCTCTGGAATGGACTGAGACATCTGGGGGACTCTTGGAATGGTGGCACGACCCTGGAGTTCCTCTCGCCGTTCCTGTTGAGAGGGCCTCCTCTTGAGATGCGACGGGAACGCCGGGAACTCTTTCCCCGACGAAGCAGGGAAAGGATCCCTCATCTCGAGCTACGAGGCGGAAACGGGGATCCTCTGGATGGTGGGCGGGACCCCTCGTGATTCCTCTCGAGTGGAGACGGGTATGTCGGGGAACTTCTTGATTTGCACCAAGGGTGTGAAGGACCCTTTCGAAGTTCCAGAGGTGAGGTGTGATCAGCCTCGAGACGCCTCAGCGGAAAATGGGCCTCATCTCGCCTGGAGGGGGAGAACCTCCTGGATTTTCTCGAGTTGCGGCAGGTCTTCTCGAGTTACGACGGGGACCTCAGGGGACCCGCTCTGGTGGCCTCAGGAAAGGCCAGTCCCCATGCGAGTTGCTAGGGGACCTCCTCGGGATTCCTCTCCCTTCCATGCCGGGGCCTCAGTCCTTGTGTGGAGTCGGGGCCGGAACCTGAGGATTCCTCTCCAGTGTTGCCATGGATTTTGGGGTGCTTCTGAGTCTCCCCAGGGGAGTCAGGCCTCGTCTCGAGTTGGGGCATGCATGTGCGCTTTCCTCCCGAGCTGCAGCAGTAGTGTCACGCTTCCTGTCACGTGGATCAAGGGATCTGTGGCTTTCCCTCGAGGCTGTCCCTCGAGGCTTTCCCACGAGGCTTTCCCACAGGGCTGTGCCACGTGCCACCTTGGTGTGAGTCGATCCTCGGCGTGAAAGACGAGCCGGTGAAGGGAAAAGAGGTTCCTCTGGAATGGACTGAGACATCTGGGGGACTCTTGGAATGGTGGCACGACCCTGGAGTTCCTCTCACCGTTCCTGTTGAGAGGGCCTCCTCTTGAGATGCGACGGGAACGCCGGGAACTCTTTCCCGACGAAGCAGGGAAAGGATCTCTCATCTCGAGCTACGAGGCGGAAACGGGGCTCCTCTGGATGTGGGCGGGACCCTCGTGATTCCTCTCGAGTGGAGACGGCTAGGTCAGGGAACTTCTTGATTTGCACCAAGGGTGTGAAGGACCCTTTCGAAGTTCCAGAGGTGAGGTGTGATCAGCCTCGAGACGCCTCAGCGGAAATGGGCCTCATCTCGCCTGGAGGGGAGAACCTCCTGGATTTTCTCGAGTTGCGGCAGGTCTTCTCGAGTTACGACGGGAACCTCAGGGACCCGCTCTGGTGGCCTCAGGAAAGGCCAGTCCCCCATGCGAGTTGCTAGGGGACCTCTCGGGATTCCTCTCCCGTCCATGCCGGGGCCTCAGTCCTTGAGTGGAGTTGGGGCCGGAACCTGAGGATTCCTCTCCAGGGTTGCCATGGATCTTGGGGGTGCTTCTGAGTCTCCCCAGGGGAGTCAGGCCTCGTCTCGAGTGGGGGCATGCACGTGCGCTTTCCTCCCGAGCTGCAGCAGTAGTGTCACGCTTCCTGTCACGTGGATCAAGGGATCTGTGGCTTTCCCTCGAGGCTGTCCCTCGAGGCTTTCCCACGAGGCTTTCCCACAGGGCTGTGCCACGTGCCACCTTGGTGTGAGTCGATCCTCGGCGTGAAAGACGAGCCGGTGAAAGGAAAAGAGTTCCTCTGGAATGGACTGAGACATCTGGGGGACTCTTGGAATGGTGGCACGACCCTGGAGTTCCTCTCACCGTTCCTGTTGAGAGGGCCTCCTCTTGAGATGCGACGGGAACGCCGGGAACTCTTTCCCGAAGAAGCAGGGAAAGGATCCCTCATCTCGAGCTACGAGGCGGAAATGGGGCTCCTCTGGATGTGGGCGGACCCTCGTGATTCCTCTCGAGTGGAGACGGGTATGTCGGGGAACTTCTTGATTTGCACCAAGGGTGTGAAGGACCCTTTCGAAGTTCCAGAGGTGAGGTGTGATCAGCCTCGAGACGCCTCAGCGGAAATGGGCCTCATCTCGCCTGGAGGGGAGAACCTCCTGGATTTTCTCGAGTTGCGGCAGGTCTTCTCGAGTTACGACGGGGACCTCAGGGACCCGCTCTGGTGGCCTCAGGAAAGGCCAGTCCCCATGCGAGTTGCTAGGGGACTTCTCGGGATTCCTCTGCCGTCCATGCCGGGGCCTCAGTCCTTGTTTGGAGTCGGGGCCGGAACCTGAGATTCCTCTCCAGTGTTGCCATGGATCTTGGGGTGCTTCTGAGTCTCCCCAGGGGAGTCAGGACTCGTCTCGAGTGGGGGCATGCACGTGCGCTTTCCTCCCGAGCTGCAGCAGTAGTGTCACGCTTCCTGTCACGTGGATCAAGGGATCTGTGGCTTTCCCTCGAGGCTGTCCCTCGAGGCTTTCCCACGAGGCTTTCCCACAGGGCTGTGCCACGTGCCCACCTTGGTGTGAGTCGATCCTCGGCGTGAAAGACGAGCCGGTGAAGGGAAAAGAGGTTCCTCTGGAATGGACTGAGACATCTGGGGGGACTCTTGGAATGGTGGCACGACCCTGGAGTTCCTCTCGCCGTTCCTGTTGAGAGGGCCTCCTCTTGAGATGCGACGGGAACGCCGGGAACTCTTTCCCGACGAAGCAGGGAAAGGATCCCTCATCTCGAGCTACGAGGCGGAAACGGGGCTCCTCTGGATGTGGGCGGGACCCTCGTGATTCCTCTCGAGTGGAGACGGGTACGTCGGGGAACTTCTTGATTTGCACCAAGGGTGTGAAGGACCCTTTCGAAGTTCCAGAGGTGAGGGTGTGATCAGCCTCGAGACGCCTCAGCGGAAATGGGCCTCATCTCGCCTGGAGGGGAGAACCTCCTGGATTTTCTCGAGTTGCGGCAGGTCTTCTCGAGTTACGACGGGGGACATCAGGGACCCGCTCTGGTGGCCTCAGGAAAGGCCAGTCCCCATGCGAGTTGCTAGGGGACCTCTCGGGATTCCTCTCCCGTCCATGCCGGGGCCTCAGTCCTTGTGTGGAGTCGGGGCCGGAACCTGAGGATTCCTCTCCAGTGTGCCATGGATCTTGGGGTGCTTCTGAGTCTCCCCAGGGGAGTCAGGGCCTCGTCTCGAGTGGGGGCATGCACGTGCGCTTCCCTCCCGAGCTGCAGCAGTAGTGTCACGCTTCCTGTCACGTGGATCAAGGGATCTGTGGCTTTCCCCTCGAGGCTGTCCCTCGAGGCTTTCCCACGAGGCTTTCCCACAGGGCTGTGCCACGTGCCACCTTGGTGTGAGTCGATCCTCGGCGTGAAAGACGAGCCGGTGAAAGGAAAAGAGGTTCCTCTGGAATGGACTGAGACATCTGGGGGGACTCTTGGAATGGTGGCACGACCCTGGAGTTCCTCTCGCCGTTCCTGTTGAGAGGGCCTCCTCTTGAGATGCGACCGGAACGCCGGGAACTCTTTCCCGACGAAGCAGGGAAAGGATCCCTCATCTCGAGCTACGAGGCGGAAACGGGGCTCCTCTGGATGTGGGCGGGACCCTCGTGATTCCTCTCGAGTGGAGAAGGGTACGTCGGGGAACTTCTTGATTTGCACCAAGGGTGTGAAGGACCCTTTCGAAGTTCCAGAGGGGAGGTGTGATCAGCCTCGAGACGCCTCAGCGGAAATGGGCCTCATCTCGCCTGGAGGGGAGAACCTCCTGGATTTTCTCGAGTTGCGGCAGGTCTTCTCGAGTTACGACGGGGACCTCAGGGACCCACTCTGGTGGCCTCAGGAAAGGCCAGTCCCCATGCGAGTTTGCTAGGGGACCTCTCGGGATTCCTCTCCCTTCCATGCCGGGGCCTCAGTCCTTGTGTGGAGTCGGGGCCGGAACCTGAGGATTCCTCTCCAGTGTTGCCATGGATTTTGGGGTGCTTCTGAGTCTCCCCAGGGGAGTCAGGCCTCGTCTCGAGTGAGGGCATGCACGTGCGCTTTCCTCCCGAGCTGCAGCAGTAGTGTCACGCTTCCTGTCACGTGGATCAAGGGATCTGTGGCTTTCCCTCGAGGCTGTCCCTCGAGGCTTTCCCACGAGGCTTTCCCACAGGGCTGTGCCACGTGCCACCCTTGGTGTGAGTCGATCCTCGGCGTGAAAGACGAGCCGGTGAAGGGAAAAGAGGTTCCTCTGGAATGGACTGAGACATCTGGGGGACTCTTGGAATGGTGGCACGACCCTGGAGTTCCTCTCACCGTTCCTGTTGAGAGGGCCTCCTCTTGAGATGCGACGGGAACGCCGGGAACTCTTTCCCGACGAAGCAGGGAAAGGATCTCTCATCTCGAGCTACGAGGCGGAAACGGGTCTCCTCTGGATGTGGGCGGGACCCTCGTGATTCCTCTCGAGTGGAGACGGCTAGGTCAGGGAACTTCTTGATTTGCACCAAGGGTGTGAAGGACCCTTTCGAAGTTCCAGAGGTGAGGTGTGATCAGCCTCGAGACGCCTCAGCGGAAATGGGCCTCATCTCGCCTGGAGGGGAGAACCTCCTGGATTTTCTCGAGTTGCGGCAGGTCTTCTCGAGTTACGACGGGAACCTCAGGGACCCGCTCTGGTGGCCTCAGGAAAGGCCAGTCCCCATGCGAGTTGCTAGGGGACCTCTCGGGATTACTCTCCCGTCCATGCCGGGGCCTCAGTCCTTGAGTGGAGTTGGGGCCGGAACCTGAGGATTCCTCTCCAGGGTTGCCATGGATCTTGGGGTGCTTCTGAGTCTCCCCAGGGGAGTCAGGCCTGGTCTCGAGTGGGGGCATGCACGTGCGCTTTCCTCCCGAGCTGCAGCAGTAGTGTCACGCTTCCTGTCACGTGGATCAAGGGATCTGTGGGTTTCCCTCGAGGCTGTCCCTCGAGGCTTTCCCACGAGGCTTTCCCACAGGGCTGTGCCACGTGCCACCTTGGTGTGAGTCGATCCTCGGCGTGAAAGACGAGCCGGTGAAAGGAAAAGAGGTTCCTCTGGAATGGACTGAGACATCTGGGGGGACTCTTGGAATGGTGGCACGACCCTGGAGTTCCTCTCGCCTTTCCTGTTGAGAGGGCCTCCTCTTGAGATGCGACGGGAACGCCGGGAACTCTTTCCCGACGAAGCAGGGAAAGGATCCCTCATCTCGAGCTACGAGGCGGAAACGGGGCTCCTCTGGATGTGGGCGGGACCCTCGTGATTCCTCTCGAGTGGAGACGCTAGGTCGGGGAACTTCTTGATTTGCACCAAGGGGTGTGAAGGACCCTTTCGAAGTTCCAGAGGTGAGGTGTGATCAGCCTCGAGACGCCTCAGCGGAAATGGGCCTCATCTCGCCTGGAGGGGAGAACCTCCTGGATTTTCTCGAGTTGCGGCAGGTCTTCTCGAGTTACGACGGGGACCACAGGGACCCGCTCTGGTGGCCTCAGGAAAGGCCAGTCCCCATGCGAGTTGCTAGGGGACCTCTCGGGATTCCTCTCCCTTCCATGCCGGGGCCTCAGTCCTTGTGTGGAGTCGGGGCCGGAACCTGAGGATTCCTCTCCAGTGTTGCCATGGATTTTGGGGTGCTTCTGAGTCTCCCAGGGGAGTCAGGCCTCGTCTCGAGTTGGGGCATGCATGTGCGCTTTCCTCCCGAGCTGCAGCAGTAGTGTCACGCTTCCTGTCACGTGGATCAAGGGATCTGTGGCTTTCCCTCGAGGCTGTCCCTCGAGGCTTTCCCACGAGGCTTTCCCACAGGGCTGTGCCACGTGCCACCTTGGTGTGAGTCGATCCTCGGCGTGAAAGACGAGCCGGTGAAGGGAAAAGAGGTTCCTCTGGAATGGACTGAGACATCTGGGGGACTCTTGGAATGGTGGCACAACCCTGGAGTTCCTCTCACCGTTCCTGTTGAGAGGGCCTCCTCTTGAGATGCGACGGGAACGCCGGGAACTCTTTCCCCGATGAAGCAGGGAAAGGATCTCTCATCTCGAGCTACGAGGCGGAAACGGGGCTCCTCTGGATGTGGGCGGGACCCACGTGATTCCTCTCGAGTGGAGACGGCTAGGTCAGGGAACTTCTTGATTTGCACCAAGGGTGTGAAGGACCCTTTCGAAGTTCCAGAGGTGAGGTGTGATCAGCCCTCGAGACGCCTCAGCGGAAATGGGCCTCATCTCGCCTGGAGGGGAGAACCTCCTGGATTTTCTCGAGTTGCGGCAGGTCTTCTCGAGTTACGACGGGAACCTCAGGGACCCGCTCTGGTGGCCTCAGGAAAGGCCAGTCCCCATGCGAGTTGCTAGGTGACCTCTCGGGATTCCTCTCCCGTCCATGCCGGGGCCTCAGTCCTTGAGTGGAGTTGGGGCCGGAACCTGAGGATTCCTCTCCAGGGTTGCCATGGATCTTGGGGTGCTTCTGAGTCTCCCCAGGGGAGTCAGGCCTCGTCTCGAGTGGGGGCATGCACGTGCGCTTTCCTCCCGAGCTGCAGCAGTAGTGTCACGCTTCCTGTCACGTGGATCAAGGGATCTGTGGCTTTCCCTCGAGGCTGTCCCTCGAGGCTTTCCCACGAGGCTTTCCCACAGGGCTGTGCCACGTGCCACCTTGGTGTGAGTCGATCCTCGGCGTGAAAGACGAGCCGGGTGAAAGGAAAAGAGGTTCCTCTGGAATGGACTGAGACATCTGGGGACTCTTGGAATGGTGGCACGACCCTGAGTTCCTCTCACCGTTCCTGTTGAGAGGGCCTCCTCTTGAGATGCGACGGGAACGCCGGGAACTCTTTCCCGAAGAAGCAGGGAAAGGATCCCTCATCTCGAGCTACGAGGCGGAAAATGGGGCTCCTCTGGATGTGGGCGGGACCCTCGTGATTCCTCTCGAGTGGAGACGGGTATGTCGGGGAACTTCTTGATTTGCACCAAGGGTGTGAAGGACCCTTTTGAAGTTCCAGAGGTGAGGTGTGATCAGCCTCGAGACGCCTCAGCGGAAATGGGCCTCATCTCGCCTGGAGGGGAGAACCTCCTGGATTTTCTCGAGTTGCGGCAGGTCTTCTCGAGTTACGACGGGGACCTCAGGGACCCGCTCTGGTGGCCTCAGGAAAGGCCAGTCCCCATGCGAGTTGCTAGGGGACTTCTCGGGATTCCTCTGCCGTCCATGCCGGGGCCTCAGTCCTTGTGTGGAGTCGGGGCCGGAACCTGAGGATTCCTCTCCAGTGTTGCCATGGATCTTGGGGTGCTTCTGAGTCTCCCCAGGGGAGTCAGGACTCGTCTCGAGTGGGGGCATGCACGTGCGCTTTCCTCCCGAGCTGCAGCAGTAGTGTCACGCTTCCTGTCACGTGGATCAAGGGATCTGTGGCTTTCCCTCGAGGCTGTCCCTCGAGGCTTTCCCACGAGGCTTTCCCACAGGGCTGTGCCACGTGCCACCTTGGTGTGAGTCGATCCTCGGCGTGAAAGACGAGCCGGTGAAGGGAAAAGAGGTTCCTCTGGAATGGACTGAGACATCTGGGGGACTCTTGGAATGGTGGCACGACCCTGGAGTTCCTCTCGCCGTTCCTGTTGAGAGGGCCTCCTCTTGAGATGCGACGGGAACGCCGGGAACTCTTTCCCGACGAAGCAGGGAAAGGATCCCTCATCTCGAGCTACGAGGCGGAAACGGGGCTCCTCTGGATGTGGGCGGGACCCTCGTGATTCCTCTCGAGTGGAGACGGGTACGTCGGGGAACTTCTTGATTTGCACCAAGGGTGTGAAGGACCCTTTCGAAGTTCCAGAGGTGAGGTGTGATCAGCCTCGAGACGCCTCAGCGGAAATGGGCCTCATCTCGCCTGGAGGGGAGAACCTCCTGGATTTTCTCGAGTTGCGGCAGGTCTTCTCGAGTTACGACGGGGACCTCAGGGACCCGCTCTGGTGGCCTCAGGAAAGGCCAGTCCCCATGCGAGTTGCTAGGTGACCTCTCGGGATTCCTCTCCCGTCCATGCCGGGGCCTCAGTCCTTGAGTGGAGTTGGGGCCGGAACCTGAGGATTCCTCTCCAGGGTTGCCATGGATCTTGGGGTGCTTCTGAGTCTCCCCAGGGGAGTCAGGCCTCGTCTCGAGTGGGGGGCATGCACGTGCGCTTTCCTCCCGAGCTGCAGCAGTAGTGTCACGCTTCCTGTCACGTGGATCAAGGGATCTGTGGCTTTCCCTCGAGGCTGTCCCTCGAGGCTTTCCCACGAGGCTTTCCCACAGGGCTGTGCCACGTGCCACCTTGGTGTGAGTCGATCCTCGGCGTGAAAGACGAGCCGGTGAAAGGAAAAGAGGTTCCTCTGGAATGGACTGAGACATCTGGGGGACTCTTGGAATGGTGGCACGACCCTGGAGTTCCTCTCACCGTTCCTGTTGAGAGGGCCTCCTCTTGAGATGCGACGGGAACGCCGGGAACTCTTTCCCGAAGAAGCAGGGAAAGGATCCCTCATCTCGAGCTACGAGGCGGAAATGGGGCTCCTCTGGATGTGGGCGGGACCCTCGTGATTCCTCTCGAGTGGAGACGGGTATGTCGGGGAACTTCTTGATTTGCACCAAGGGTGTGAAGGACCCTTTTGAAGTTCCAGAGGTGAGGTGTGATCAGCCTCGAGACGCCTCAGCGGAAATGGGCCTCATCTCGCCTGGAGGGGAGAACCTCCTGGATTTTCTCGAGTTGCGGCAGGTCTTCTCGAGTTACGACGGGGACCTCAGGGACCCGCTCTGGTGGCCTCAGGAAAGGCCAGTCCCCATGCGAGTTGCTAGGGGACTTCTCGGGATTCCTCTGCCGTCCATGCCGGGGCCTCAGTCCTTGTGTGGAGTCGGGGCCGGAACCTGAGGATTCCTCTCCAGTGTTGCCATGGATCTTGGGGTGCTTCTGAGTCTCCCCAGGGGAGTCAGGACTCGTCTCGAGTGGGGGCATGCACGTGCGCTTTCCTCCCGAGCTGCAGCAGTAGTGTCACGCTTCCTGTCACGTGGATCAAGGGATCTGTGGCTTTCCCTCGAGGCTGTCCCTCGAGGCTTTCCCACGAGGCTTTCCCACAGGGCTGTGCCACGTGCCACCTTGGTGTGAGTCGATCCTCGGCGTGAAAGACGAGCCGGTGAAGGGAAAAGAGGTTCCTCTGGAATGGACTGAGACATCTGGGGGACTCTTGGAATGGTGGCACGACCCTGGAGTTCCTCTCGCCGTTCCTGTTGAGAGGGCCTCCTCTTGAGATGCGACGGGAACGCCGGGAACTCTTTCCCGACGAAGCAGGGAAAGGATCCCTCATCTCGAGCTACGAGGCGGAAACGGGGCTCCTCTGGATGTGGGCGGGACCCTCGTGATTCCTCTCGAGTGGAGACGGGTACGTCGGGGAACTTCTTGATTTGCACCAAGGGTGTGAAGGACCCTTTCGAAGTTCCAGAGGTGAGGTGTGATCAGCCTCGAGACGCCTCAGCGGAAATGGGCCTCATCTCGCCTGGAGGGGAGAACCTCCTGGATTTTCTCGAGTTGCGGCAGGTCTTCTCGAGTTACGACGGGGACCTCAGGGACCCGCTCTGGTGGCCTCAGGAAAGGCCAGTCCCCATGTGAGTTGCTAGGGGACCTCTCGGGATTCCTCTCCCGTCCATGCCGGGGCCTCAGTCCTTGTGTGGAGTCGGGGCCGGAACCTGAGGATTCCTCTCCAGTGTTGCCATGGATCTTGGGGTGCTTCTGAGTCTCCCCAGGGGAGTCAGGCCTCGTCTCGAGTGGGGGCATGCACGTGCGCTTCCCTCCCGAGCTGCAGCAGTAGTGTCACGCTTCCTGTCACGTGGATCAAGGGATCTGTGGCTTTCCTTCGAGGCTGTCCCTCGAGGCTTTCCCACGAGGCTTTCCCACAGGGCTGTGCCACGTGCCACCTTGGTGTGAGTCGATCCTCGGCGTGAAAGACGAGAAGGTGAAGGGAAAAGAGTTTCCTCTGGAATGGACTGAGACATCTGGGGGACTCTTGGAATGGTGGCACGACCCTGGAGTTCCTCTCGCCGTTCCTGTTGAGAGGGCCTCCTCTTGAGATGCGACGGGAACGCCGGGAACTCTTTCCCGACGAAGCAGGGAAAGGATCCCTCATCTCGAGCTACGAGGCGGAAACGGGGCTCCTCTGGATGTGGGCGGGACCCACGTGATTCCTCTCGAGTGGAGACGGCTAGGTCGGGGAACTTCTTGATTTGCACCAAGGGTGTGAAGGACCCTTTCGAAGTTCCAGAGGTGAGGTGTGATCAGCCTCGAGACGCCTCAGCGGAAATGGGCCTCATCTCGCCTGGAGGGGAGAACCTCCTGGATTTTCTCGAGTTGCGGCAGGTCTTCTCGAGTTACGACGGGGACCTCAGGGACCCGCTCTGGTGGCCTCAGGAAAGGCCAGTCCCCATGCGAGTTGCTAGGGGACCTCTCGGGATTCCTCTCCCGTCCATGTCGGGGCCTCAGTCCTTGTGTGGAGTCGGGGCCGGAACCTGAGGATTCCTCTCCAGTGTTGCCATGGATCTTGGGGTGCTTCTGAGTCTCCCCAGGGGAGTCAGGCCTCGTCTCGAGTGGGGGCATGCACGTGCGCTTTCCTCCCGAGCTGCAGCAGTAGTGTCACGCTTCCTGTCACGTGGATCAAGGGATCTGTGGCTTTCCCTCGAGGCTGTCCCTCGAGGCTTTCCCACGAGGCTTTCCCACAGGGCTGTGCCAGGTGCCACCTTGGTGTGAGTCGATCCTCGGCGTGAAAGGCGAGCCGCTGAAGGGAAAAGAGGTTCCTCTGGAATGGACTGAGACATCTGGGGGACTCTTGGAATGGTGGCACGACCCTGGAGTTCCTCTCGCCGTTCCTGTTGAGAGGGCCTCCTCTTGAGATGCGACCGGAACGCCGGGAACTCTTTCCCGACGAAGCAGGGAAAGGATCCCTCATCTCGAGCTACGAGGCGGAAACGGGGCTCCTCTGGATGTGGGCGGGACCCTCGTGATTCCTCTCGAGTGGAGAAGGGTACGTCGGGGAACTTCTTGATTTGCACCAAGGGTGTGAAGGACCCTTTCGAAGTTCCAGAGGGGAGGTGTGATCAGCCTCGAGACGCCACAGCGGAAATGGGCCTCATCTCGCCTGGAGGGGAGAACCTCCTGGATTTTCTCGAGTTGCGGCAGGTCTTCTCGAGTTACGACGGGGACCTCAGGGACCCACTCTGGTGGCCTCAGGAAAGGCCAGTCCCCATGCGAGTTGCTAGGGGACCTCTCGGGATTCCTCTCCCTTCCATGCCGGGGCCTCAGTCCTTGTGTGGAGTCGGGGCCGGAACCTGAGGATTCCTCTCCAGTGTTGCCATGGATTTTGGGGTGCTTCTGAGTCTCCCCAGGGGAGTCAGGACTCGTCTCGAGTGAGGGCATGCACGTGCGCTTTCCTCCCGAGCTGCAGCAGTAGTGTCACGCTTCCTGTCACGTGGATCAAGGGATCTGTGGCTTTCCCTCGAGGCTGTCCCTCGAGGCTTTCCCACGAGGCTTTCCCACAGGGCTGTGCCACATGCCACCTTGGTGTGAGTCGATCCTCGGCGTGAAAGACGAGCCGGTGAAGGGAAAAGAGGTTCCTCTGGAATGGACTGAGACATCTGGGGGACTCTTGGAATGGTGGCACGACCCTGGAGTTCCTCTCGCCGTTCCTGTTGAGAGGGCCTCCTCTTGAGATGCGATACGCTGGGAACTCTTTCCCGACGAAGCAGGGAAAGGATCCCTCATCTCGAGCTACGAGGCGGAAACGGGGCTCCTCTGTATGTGGGCGGGACCCTCGTGATTCCTCTCGAGTGGAGACGGGTATGTCGGGGAACTTCTTGATATGCACCAAGGGTGTGAAGGACCCTTTCGAAATTCCAGAGGTGAGGTTGTGATCAGCCTCGAGACGCCCTCAGCGGAAATGGGCCTCATCTCGCCTGGAGGGGGAGAACCTCCTGAATTTTTTCGAGTTGCAGCAGGTCTTCTCGAGTTACGACGGGGGACCTCAGGGACCCGCTCTGGTGGCCTCAGGAAAGGCCAGTCCCCATGCGAGTTGCTAGGGGACCACTCGGGATTCCTCTCCCGTCCATGCCGGGGCCTCAGTCCTTGAGTGGAGTTGGGGCCGGAACCTGAGGATTCCTCTCCAGGGTTGCCATGGATCTTGGGGTGCTTCTGAGTCTCCCCAGGGGAGTCAGGCCTCGTCTCGAGTGGGGGCATGCACGTGCGCTTTCCTCCCGAGCTGCAGCAGTAGTGTCACGCTTCCTGTCACGTGGATCAAGGGATCTGTGGCTTTCCCTCGAGGCTGTCCCTCGAGGCTTTCCCCACGAGGCTTTCCCACAGGGCTGTGCCACGTGCCACCTTGGTGTGAGTCGATCCTCGGCGTGAAAGACGAGCCGGTGAAGGGAAAAGAGGTTCCTCTGGAATGGGACTGAGACATCTGGGGGGACTCTTGGAATGGTGGCACGACCCTGGAGTTCCTCTCGCAGTTCCTGTTGAGAGGGCCTCCTCTTGAGATGCGACGGGAACGCCGGGAACTCTTTCCCGAAGAAGCAGGGAAAGGATCCCTCATCTCGAGCTACGAGACGGAAACGGGGCTCCTCTGGATGTGGGCGGGACCCACGTGATTCCTCTCGAGTGGAGACGGCTAGGTCGGGGAACTTCTTAATTTGCACCAAGGGTGTGAAGGACCCTTTCGAAGTTCCAGAGGTGAGGTGTGATCAGCCTCGAGACGCCTCAGCGGAAATGGGCCTCATCTCGCCTGGAGGGGAGAACCTCCTGGATTTTCTCGAGTTGCGGCAGGTCTTCTCGAGTTACGACGGGGACCTCAGGGACCCGCTCTGGTGGCCTCAGGAAAGGCCAGTCCCCATGCGAGTTGCTAGGGGGAACACTCGGGATTCCTCTCCCGTCCATGCCGGGCCCTCAGTCCTTGTGTGGAGTCGGGACCGGAACCTGAGGATTCCTCTCCAGTGTTGCCATGGATCTTGGGGTGCTTCTGAGTCTCCCCAGGGGAGTCAGGCCTCGTCTCGAGTGGGGGCATGCACGTGCGCTTTCCTCCCGAGCTGCAGGCAGTAGTGTCACACTTCCTGTCACGTGGATCAAGGGATCTGTGGCTTTCCCCACGAGGCTTTCCCACAGGGCTGTGCCACGTGCCACCTTGGTGTGAGTCGATCCTCGGCGTGAAAGACGAGCCGCTGAAGGGAAAACAGGTTCCTCTGAAATGGACTGAGACATCTGGGGGACTCTTGGAATGGTGGCACGACCCTGGAGTTCCTCTCGCCGATCCTGTTGAGAGGGCCTCCTCTTGAGATGCGACGGGAACGCCTGGAACTCTTTCCCGACGAAGCAGGGAAAGGATCCCTCATCTCGAGCTACGAGGCGGGAAACGGGGCTCCTCTGGATGTGGGCGGGACTCTCGTGATTCCTCTCGAGTGGAGACTACTAGGTCGGGGAACTTCTTGATTTGCACCAAGGGTGTGAAGGACCCTTTCGAAGTTCCAGAGGTGAGGTGTGATCAGCCTCGAGACGCCTCAGCGGAAATGGGCCTCATCTCGCCTGGACGGGAGAACATACTGGATTTTCTCGAGTTGCGGCAGGTCTTCTCGAGTTACGACGGGGACCTCAGGGACACGCTCTGGTGGCCTCAGGAAAGGCCAGTCCCCATGCGAGTTGCTAGGGGACCACTCGGGATTCCTCTCCCGTCCATGCCGGGGCCTCAGTCCTTGTGTGGAGTCGGGGCCGGAACCTGAGGATTCCTCTCCAGTGTTGCCATGGATCTTGGGGTGCTTCTGAGTCTCCCCAGGGGAGTCAGGCCTCGTCTCGAGTGGGGGCATGCACGTGCGCTTTCCTCCCGAGCAGCAGCAGTAGTGTCACGCTTCCTGTCACGTGGATCAAGGGATCTGTGGCTTTCCTCGAGGCTGTCCCTCGAGGCTTTCCCACGAGGCTTTCCCCACAGGGCTGTGCCACGTGCCACCTTGGTGTGAGTCGATCCTCGGCGTGAAAGACGAGCCGGTGAAGGGAAAAGAGGTTCCTCTGGAATGGACTGAGACATCTGGGGGACTCTTGGAATGGTGGCACGACCCTGGAGTTCCTCTCGCCGTTCCTGTTGAGAGGGCCTCCTCTTGAGATGCGACGGGAAGGCCGGGAACTCTTTCCCGACGAAGCAGGGAAAGGATCCCTCATCTCGAGCTACGAGGTGGAAACGGGGCTCCTCTGGATGTGGGCGGGACCCTCGTGATTCCTCTCGAGTGGAGACGGGTATGTCGGGGAACTTCTTGATGTGCACCAAGGGTGTGAAGGAACCTTTCGAAGTTCCAGAGGTGAGGTGTGATCAGCCTCTAGACGCCTCAGCGGAAATGGGCCTCATCTCGCCTGGAGGGGAGAACCTCCTGGACCTCAGCGGAAATGGGCCTCATCTCGCCTGGAGGGGAGAACCTCCTGGATTTTCTCGAGTTGCGGCAGGTCTTCTCGAGTTACGACGGGGACCTCAGGGACCCGCTCGGGTGGCCTCAGGAAAGGCCAGTCCCCATGCGAGTTGCTAGGGGACCACTCGGGATTCCTCTCCCGTCCATGCCGGGGCCTCAGTCCTTGTGTGGAGTCGGGGCCGGAACCTGAGGATTCCTCTCCAGTGTTGCCATGGATCTTGGGGTGCTTCTGAGTCTCCCCAGGGGAGTCAGGCCTCGTCTCGAGTGGGGGCATGCACGTGCGCTTTCCTCCCGAGCTGCAGCAGTAGTGTCACGCTTCCTGTCACGTGGATCAAGGGATCTGTGGCTTTCCCTCGAGGCTGTCCCTCGAGGCTTTCCCACGAGGCTTTCCCACAGGGCTGTGCCACGTGCCACCTTGGTGTGAGTCGATCCTCGGCGTGAAAGACGAGCCGGTGAAGGGAAAAGAGGTTCCTCTGGAATGGACTGAGACATCTGGGGGACTCTTGGAATGGTGGCAGGACCCTGGAGTTCCTCTCGCCGTTCCTGTTGAGAGGGCCTCCTCTTGAGATGCGACGGGAACGCCGGGAACTCTTTCCCGACGAAGCAGGGAAAGGATCCCTCATCTCGAGCTACGAGGCGGAAACGGGGCTCCTCTGGATGTGGGCGGGACCCTCGTGATTCCTCTCGAGTGGAGACGGGTATGTCGGGGAACTTCTTGATGTGCACCAAGGGTGTGAAGGACCCTTTCGAAGTTCCAGAGGTGAGGTGTGATCAGCCTCTAGACGCCTCAGCGGAAATGGGCCTCATCTCGCCTGGAGGGGAGAACCTCCTGGATTTTCTCGAGTTGCGGCAGGTCTTCTCGAGTTACGACGGGGACCTCAGGGACCCGCTCGGGTGGCCTCAGGAAAGGCCAGTCCCCATGCGAGTTGCTAGGGGACCACTCGGGATTCCTCTCCCGTCCATGCCGGGGCCTCAGTCCTTGTGTGGAGTCGGGGCCGGAACCTGAGGAATCCTCTCCAGTGTTGCCATGGATCTTGGGGTGCTTCTGAGTCTCCCCAGGGGAGTCAGACCTCGTCTCGAGTGGGGGCATGCACGTGCGCTTTCCTCCCGAGCAGCAGAAGTAGTGTCACACTTCCTGTCACGTGGATCAAGGGATCTGTGGCTTTCCCTCGAGGCTGTCCCTCGAGGCTTTCCCACGAGGCTTTCCCACAGGACTGTGCCACGTGCCACCTTGGTGTGAGTCGATCCTCGGCGTGAAAGACGAGCCGGTGAAGGGAAAAGAGGTTCCTCTGGAATGGACTGAGACATCTGGGGGACTCTTGGAATGGTGGCACGACCCTGGAGTTCCTCTCGCCGTTCCCGTTGAGAGGGCCTCCTCTTGAGATGCGACGGGAACGCCGGGAACTCTTTCCCGACGAAGCAGGGAAAGGATCCCTCATCTCGAGCTACGAGGCGGAAACGGGGCTCCTCTGGATGTGGGCGGGACCCTCGTGATTCCTCTCGAGTGGAGACGGCTAGGTCGGGGAACTTCTTGATTTGCACCAAGGGTGTGAAGGACCCTTTCGAAGTTCCAGAGGTGAGGTGTGATCAGCCTCGAGACGCCTCAGCGGAAATGGGCCTCATCTCGCCTGGAGGGGAGAACCTGGATTTTCTAGAGTTGCGGCAGGTCTTCTCGAGTTACGACGGGGACCTCAGGGACCCGCTCTGGTGGCCTCAGGAAAGGCCAGTCCCCATGCGAGTTGCTAGGGGACCTCTCCGGATTCCTCTCCCGTCCATGCCGGGGCCTCAGTCCTTGTGTGGAGTCGGGGCCGGAACCTGAGGATTCCTCTCCAGTGTTGCCATGGATCTTGGGGTGCTTCTGAGTCTCCCCAGGGGAGTCAGGCCTCGTCTCAAGTGGGGGCATGCACGTGCGCTTTCCTCCCGAGCTGCAGCAGTAGTGTCACGCTTCCTGTCACGTGGATCAAGGGATCTGTGGCTTTCCCTCGAGGCTGTCCCTCGAGGCTTTCCCACGAGGCTTTCCCACAGGGCTGTGCCACGTGCCACCTTGGTGTGAGTCGATCCTCGGCGTGAAAGACGAGCCGGTGAAGGGAAAAGAGGTTCCTCTGGAATGGACTGAGACATCTGGGGGACTCTTGGAATGGTGGCACGACCCTGGAGTTCCTCTCGCCGTTCCTGTTGAGAGGGCCTCATCTTGAGATGCGACGGGAACGCCGGGAACTCTTTCCCGACGAAGCAGGGAAAGGATCCCTCATCTCGAGCTACGAGGCGGAAACGGGGCTCCTCTGGATGTGGGCGGGACCCTCGTGATTCCTCTCGAGTGGAGACGGCTAGGTCGGGGAACTTCTTGATTTGCACCAAGGGTGTGAAGGACCCTTTCGAAGTTCCAGAGGTGAGGTGTGATCAGCCTCGAGACGCCTCAGCGGAAATGGGCCTCATCTCGCCTGGAGGGGAGAACCTGGATTTTCTAGAGTTGCGGCAGGTCTTCTCGAGTTACGACGGGGACCTCAGGGACCCGCTCTGGTGGCCTCAGGAAAGGCCAGTCCCCATGCGAGTTGCTAGGGGACCTCTCCGGATTCCTCTCCCGTCCATGCCGGGGCCTCAGTCCTTGTGTGGAGTCGGGGCCGGAACCTGAGGATTCCTCTCCAGTGTTGCCATGGATCTTGGGGTGCTTCTGAGTCTCCCCAGGGGAGTCAGGCCTCGTCTCGAGTTGGGGCATTCACGTGCGCTTTCCTCCCGAGCTGCAGCAGTAGTGTCACGCTTCCTGTCACGTGGATCAAGGGATCTGTGGCTTTCCCTCGAGGCTGTCCCTCGAGGCTTTCCCACGAGGCTTTCCCACAGGGCTGTGCCACGTGCCACCTAGGTGTGAGTCGATCCTCGGCGTGAAAGACGAGCCGCTGAAGGGAAAACAGGTTCCTCTGAAATGGACTGAGACATCTGGGGGACTCTTGGAATGGTGGCACGACCCTGGAGTTCCTCTCGCCGTTCCTGTTGAGAGGGCCTCCTCTTGAGATGCGACGGGAACGCCGGGAACTCTTTCCCGACGAAGCAGGGAAAGGATCCCTCATCTCGAGCTACGAGGCGGAAACGGGGCTCCTCTGGATGTGGGCGGGACTATCGTGATTCCTCTCGAGTGGAGACTGCTAGGTCGGGGAACTTCTTGATTTGCACCAAGGGTGTGAAGGACCCTTTCGAAGTTCCAGAGGTGAGGTGTGATCAGCCTCGAGACGCCTCAGCGGAAATGGGCCTCATCTCGCCTGGACGGGAGAACATACTGGATTTTCTCGAGTTGCGGCAGGTCTTCTCGAGTTACGACGGGGACCTCAGGGACACGCTCTGGTGGCCTCAGGAAAGGCCAGTCCCCATGCGAGTTGCTAGGTGACCACTCGGGATTCCTCTCCCGTCCATTCTGGGGCCTCAGTCCTTGTGTGGAGTCGGGGCCGGAACCTGAGGATTCCTCTCCAGTGTTGCCATGGATCTTGGGGTGCTTCTGAGTCTCCCCAGGGGAGTCAGGCCTCGTCTCGAGTGGGGGCATGCACGTGCGCTTTCCTCCCGAGCTGCAGCAGTAGTGTCACGCTTCCTGTCACGTGGATCAAGGGATCTGTGGCTTTCCCTCGAGGCTGTCCCTCGAGGCTTTCCCACGAGGCTTTCCCACAGGGCTGTGCCACGTGCCACCTTGGTGTGAGTCGATCCTCGGCGTGAAAGACGAGCCGGTGAAGGGAAAAGAGGTTCCTCTGGAATGGACTGAGACATCTGGGGGACTCTTGGAATGGTGGCAGGACCCTGGAGTTCCTCTCGCCGTTCCTGTTGAGAGGGCCTCCTCTTGAGATGCGACGGGAACGCCGGGAACTCTTTCCCGACGAAGCAGGGAAAGGATCCCTCATCTCGAGCTACGAGGCGGAAACGGGGCTCCTCTGGATGTGGGCGGGACCCTCGTGATTCCTCTCGAGTGGAGACGGGTATGTCGGGGAACTTCTTGATGTGCACCAAGGGTGTGAAGGACCCTTTCGAAGTTCCAGAGGTGAGGTGTGATCAGCCTCTAGACGCCTCAGCGGAAATGGGCCTCATCTCGCCTGGAGGGGAGAACCTCCTGGATTTTCTCGAGTTGCGGCAGGTCTTCTCGAGTTACGACGGGGACCTCAGGGACCCGCTCGGGTGGCCTCAGGAAAGGCCAGTCCCCATGCGAGTTGCTAGGGGACCACTCGGGATTCCTCTCCCGTCCATGCCGGGGCCTCAGTCCTTGTGTGGAGTCGGGGCCGGAACCTGAGGAATCCTCTCCAGTGTTGCCATGGATCTTGGGGTGCTTCTGAGTCTCCCCAGGGGAGTCAGACCTCGTCTCGAGTGGGGGCATGCACGTGCGCTTTCCTCCCGAGCAGCAGAAGTAGTGTCACACTTCCTGTCACGTGGATCAAGGGATCTGTGGCTTTCCCTCGAGGCTGTCCCTCGAGGCTTTCCCACGAGGCTTTCCCACAGGACTGTGCCACGTGCCACCTTGGTGTGAGTCGATCCTCGGCGTGAAAGACGAGCCGGTGAAGGGAAAAGAGGTTCCTCTGGAATGGACTGAGACATCTGGGGGACTCTTGGAATGGTGGCACGACCCTGGAGTTCCTCTCGCCGTTCCCGTTGAGAGGGCCTCCTCTTGAGATGCGACGGGAACGCCGGGAACTCTTTCCCGACGAAGCAGGGAAAGGATCCCTCATCTCGAGCTACGAGGCGGAAACGGGGCTCCTCTGGATGTGGGCGGGACCCTCGTGATTCCTCTCGAGTGGAGACGGGTATGTCGGGGAACTTCTTGATTTGCACCAAGGGTGTGAAGGACCCTTTCGAAGTTCCAGAGGTGAGGTGTGATCAGCCTCGAGACGCCTCAGCGGAAATGGGCCTCATCTCGCCTGGAGGGGAGAACCTGGATTTTCTCGAGTTGCCGCAGGTCTTCTCGAGTTACAACGGGGACCTCAGGGACCCGCTCTGGTGGCCTCAGGAAAGGCCAGTCCCCATGCGAGTTGCTAGGGGACCTCTCCGGATTCCTCTCCCGTCCATGCCGGGGCCTCAGTCCTTGTGTGGAGTCGGGTCCGGAACCTGAGGATTCCTCTCCAGTGTTGCCATGGATCTTGGGGTGCTTCTGAGTCTCCCCAGGGGAGTCAGGCCTCGTCTCAAGTGGGGGCATGCACGTGCGCTTTCCTCCCGAGCTGCAGCAGTAGTGTCACGCTTCCTGTCACGTGGATCAAGGGATCTGTGGCTTTCCCTCGAGGCTGTCCCTCGAGGCTTTCCCACGAGGCTTTCCCACAGGGCTGTGCCACGTGCCACCTTGGAGTGAGTCGATCCTCGGCGTGAAAGACGAGCCGGTGAAGGGAAAAGAGGTTCCTCTGGAATGGACTGAGACATCTGGGGGACTCTTGGAATGGTGGCACGACCCTGGAGTTCCTCTCGCCGTTCCTGTTGAGAGGGCCTCATCTTGAGATGCGACGGGAACGCCGGGAACTCTTTCCCGACGAAGCAGGGAAAGGATCCCTCATCTCGAGCTACGAGGCGGAAACGGGGCTCCTCTGGATGTGGGCGGGACCCTCGTGATTCCTCTCGAGTGGAGACGGCTAGGTCGGGGAGCTTCTTGATTTGCACCAAGGGTGTGAAGGACCCTTTCGAAGTTCCAGAGGTGAGGTGTGATCAGCCTCGAGACTCCTCAGCGGAAATGGGCCTCATCTCGCCTGGAGGGGAGAACCTGGATTTTCTCGAGTTGCGGCAGGTCTTCTCGAGTTACGACGGGGACCTCAGGGACCCGCTCTGGTGGCCTCAGGAAAGGCCAGTCCCCATGCGAGTTGCTAGGGGACCTCTCAGGATTCCTCTCCCGTCCATGCCGGGGCCTCAGTCCTTGTGTGGAGTCGGGGCCGGAACCTGAGGATTCCTCTCCAGTGTTGCCATGGATCTTGGGGTGCTTCTGAGTCTCCCCAGGGGAGTCAGGCCTCGTCTCGAGTTGGGGCATTCACGTGCGCTTTCCTCCCGAGCTGCAGCAGTAGTGTCACGCTTCCTGTCACGTGGATCAAGGGATCTGTGGCTTTCCCTCGAGGCTGTCCCTCAAGGCTTTCCCACGAGGCTTTCCCACAGGGCTGTGCCACGTGCCACCTTGGTGTGAGTCGATCCTCGGCGTGAAAGACGAGCCGGTGAAGGGAAAAGAGGTTCCTCTGGAATGGACTGAGACATCTGGGGGACTCTTGGAATGGTGGCACGACCCTGGAGTTCCTCTCGCCGTTCCTGTTGAGAGGGCCTCCTCTTGAGGTGCGACGGAAACGCCGGGACCTCTTTCCCGACGAAGCAGGGAAAGGATGACTCATCTCGAGCTACCAGGCGGAAACGGGGCTCCTCTGGATGTCGGCGGGACACTCGTGTTTCCTCTCGAGTGGAGACGGGTATGTCGGGGAGCTTCTTGATTTGCACCAAGGGTGTGAAGGACCCTTTCGAAGTTCCAGAGGTGAGGTGTGATCAGCCTCGATACGCCTCAGCGGAAATGGGCCTCATCTCGCCTGGAGGGGAGAACCTCCTGGATTTTCTCGAGTTGAGGCTGGTCTTTTCGAGTTACGACGGGGACCTCAGGGACCCGCTCTGGTGGCCTCAGGAAAGGCCAGTCCCCATGCGAGTTGCTAGGGTCCTTCTTAGGATTCCTCTCCCGTCCTTGCCGGGGCCTAAGACGTTGTGTGGAGTCGGGGTCGGAACCTGAGGATTCCTCTCCAGTGTTGCCATGGATTTTGGGGTGCTTCTGAGACTCCCCAGGGGAGTCAGGCCTCGTCTCGAGTGGGGGCATGCACGTGTGCTTTCCTCCCGAGCTGCAGCAGTAGTGTCACGCTTCCTGTCACGTGGATCAAGGGATCTGTGGCTTTCCCTCGAGGCTTTCCCTCGAGGCTTTCCCACGAGGTTTTCCCACAGGGCTGTGCCACGTGCCACCTTGGTGTGAGTCGATCCTCGGCATGAAAGACGAGCCGGTGAAGGGAAAAGATGTTCCTCTGGCATGGACTGAGACATCTGGGGGACTCTTGGAATGGTGGCACGACCCTGGAGTTCCTCTCGCCGTTCCTGTTGAGAGGGCCTCCTCTTGAGATGCGACGGGAACGCCGGGACCTCTTTCCCGACGAAGCAGGGAAAGGATGCCTCATCTCGAGCTACCAGGCGGAAACGGGGCTCCTCTGGATGTCGGCGGGACCCACGTGTTTCCTCTCGAGTGGAGACGGGTATGTCGGGGAGCTTCTTGATTTGCACCAAGGGTGTGAAGGACCCTTTCGAAGTTCCAGAGGTGAGGTGTGATCAGCCTTGAGACGCCTCAGCGGAAATGGGCCTCATCTCGCCTAGAGGGGAGAACCTCCTGGATTTTCTCGAGTTGCGGCAATTCTTCTGGAGTTACGACGGGGACCTCAGGTACCCGCTCTGGTGGCCTCAGGAAAGTCCAGTCACCATGCGAGTTGATAGGGGCCCTCTCGGGATTCCTCTCCCGTCCATTACGGGGCCTAAGACCTTGTGTGGAGTCAGGGCCGGAACCTGAGGATTCCTCTCCAGTGTTGCCATGGATTTTTGGGGTGCTTCTGAGTCTCCCCAGGGGAGTCAGGCCTCGTCTCGAGTGGGGGCACGCACGTGCCCTTTCCTCCCGAGCTGCAGCAGTAGTGTCACGCTTCCTGTCTCGTGGATCAAGGGATCTGTGGCTTTCCCTCGAGGCTTTCCCTCGAGGCTTTCCCTCGAGGCTTTCCCACGAGGTTTTCCCACAGGGCTGTGCCACGTGCCACCTTGGTGTGAATCGATCCTCGGCGTGAAAGACGAGCCCGTGAAGGGAAAAGAGGTTCCTCTGGAATGGACTGAGACATCTGGGGGACTCTTGGAATGGTGGCACGACCCTGGAGTTCCTCTCGCCGTTCCTGTTGAGAGGGCCTGCTCTTGAGGTGCGACGGAAACGCCGGGAACTCTTTCCCGACGAAGCAGGGAAAGGATGCCTCATATCGAGCTACGAGGCGGAAACGGGGCTCCTCTCGATGTGGGCGGGATCCTCGTGATTCCTTTCGAGTGGAGATGGGTATGTCGGGGAACTTCTTGATTTGCACCAAGCGTGTGAAGGACCCTTTCGAAGTTCCAGAGGTGAGGTGAGATCAGCCTCGAGAAGCCTCAGCGGAAATGGGCCTCATCTCGCCTGGAGGGGAGAACCTCCTGGATTTTCTCGAGTTGCGGCAGGTCTTCTCGAGTTACGAGGGGACCTCAGGGACCCACTCTGGTGGCCTCAGGAAAGGCCACTCCCCATGCGAGTTGCTAGGGGCCCTCCCGGGATTCCTCTCCCGTGCATGCCGGGACCTAAGACCGTGTGTGGAGTCGGGGCCGGACCCTGAGGATTCCTCTCCAGTATTGCCATGGATCTTGGGGTGCTTCTGAGTCTCCCCAGGGGAGTCAGGCCTCGTCTCGAGTGCGGGCATGCACGTGCGCTTTCCTCCCGAGCTGCAGCAGTAGTGTCACGCTTCCTGTCACGTGGATCAAGGGATCTGTGGCTTTCCCTCGAGGCTTTCGCTGGAGGCTTTCCCACGAGGTTTTCCCACAGGGCTGTGCCACGTGCCAGCTTGGTGTGAGTCGATTCTCGGTGTGAAAGACGAGCCGGTGAAGGGAAAAGAGGTTCCTCTGGAATGGACTGAGACATCTGGGGGACTCTTGGAATGGTGGCACGACCCTGGAGTTCCTCTCGCCGTTCCTGTTGAGAGGGCCTCCTCTTGAGGTGCGACGGAAACGTCGGGACATCTTTCCCGACGAGGCAGGGAAAGGATGCCTCATCTCGAGCTACCAGGCGGAAACGGGGCTCCTCTGGATGTCGGCGGGACCCTCGTGTTTCCTCTCGAGTGGAGACGGGTATGTCGGGGAGCTTCTTGATTTGCACCAAAGGTGTGAAGGACCCTTTCGAAGTTCCAGAGGTGAGGTGTGATCAGCCTCGATACGACTCAGCGGAAATGGGCCTCATCTCGCCTGGAGGGGAGAACCTCCTGGATTTTCTCGAGTTGCGGCTGGTCTTCTCGAGTTACGACGGGGACCTCAGGGACCCGCTCTGGTGGCCTCAGGAAAGGCCAGTCCCCATGCGAATTGCTTGGGGCCCTCTCGGGATTCCTCTCCCGTCCATGCCGGGGCCTAAGACCTCGTGTGGAGTCGGGGCCGGAACCTGAGGATTCCTCTCCAGTGTTGCCATGGATCTTGGGGTGCTTCTGAGTCTCCCCAGTGGAGTCAGGCCTCGTCTCGAGTGGGGGCATGCACGTGCGCTTTCCTCCCGAGCTGCAGCAGTAGTGTCACGCTTCCTGTCACGTGGATCAAGGGATCTGTGGCTTTCCCTCGAGGCTTTCCCTCGAGGCTTTCCCTCGAGGCTTTCCCACGAGGTTTTCCCACAGGGCTGTGCCACGTGCCACCTTGGTGTGAATCGATCCTCGGCGTGAAAGACGAGCCGGTGAAGGGAAAAGAGGTTCCTCTGGAATGGACTGAGACATCTGGGGGACTCTTGGAATGGTGGCACGACCCTGGAGTTCCTCTCGCCGTTGCTGTTGAGAGGGCCTCCTCTTGAGGTGCGACGGAAACGCCGGGACCTCTTTCCCGACGAAGCAGGGGAAGGATCCCTCATCTCGAGCTACGAGGCGGAAAAGGGGCTCCTCTGGATGTCGGCGGGACCCTCGTGTTTCCTCTCGAGTGGAGACGGGTATGTCGGGGAGCTTCTTGATTTGCACCAAGGGTGTGAAGGACCCTTTCGAAGTTCCAGAGGTGAGGTGTGATCAGCCTCGATACGCCTCAGCGGAAATGGGCCTCATCTCGCTTGGAGGGGAGAACCTCATGGATTTTCTAGAGTTGCGGGAGGTCTTCTCGAGTTACGACGGGGACCTCAGGGACCCGCTCTGTTGGCCTCAGGAAAGGCCAGTCCCCATGCGAGTTGCTAGGGGCCCTCTCGGGATTCCTCTCCCGTCCATGCCGGGGCCGAAGACCTTGTGTGGAGTCGGGGCCGGAACCTGAGGATTCCTCTCCAGTGTTGCCATGGATCTTGGGGTGCTTCTGAGTCTCCCCAGGGGAGTCAGGCCTCGTCTCGAGTGGGGGCATACACGTGCGCCTTCCTCCCGAGCTGCAGCAGTAGTGTCACGCTTCCTGTCACGTGGATCAAGGGATCTCTGGATTTCCCTCGAGGCTTTCCCTCGAGGCTTTCCCACGAGGTTTTCCCACAGGGCTGTGCCACCTGCCACCTTGGTGTGAGTCGATCCTCGGCATGAAAGACGAGCCGGTGAAGGGAAAAGATGTTCCTCTGGCATGGACTGAGACATCTGGGGGACTCTTGGAATGGTGACACGACCCTGGAGTTCCTCTCGCCGTTCCTGTTGAGAGGGCCTCCTCTTGAGGTGCGACGGAAACGCCGGGACCTCTTTCCCGACTAAGCAGGGAAAGGATGCCTCATCTCGAGCTACCAGGCGGAAACGGGGCTCCTCTGGATGTGGGCGGGACCCTCGTGTTTCCTCTCGAGTGGAGACGGGTATGTCGGGGAGCTTCTTGATTTGCACCAAGGGTGTGAAGGACCCTTTCGAAGTTCCAGAGGTGAGGTGTGATCAGCCTCGATACGCCTCAGCGGAAATGGGCCTCATCTCGCCTGGAGGGGAGAACCTCCTGGATTTTCTCGAGTTGCGGCAGGTCTTCTCGAGTTACGAGGGGACCTCAGGGACCCGCTCTGCTGGCCTCAGGAAAGGCCAGTCCCCATGCGAGTTGCTAGGGGCCCTCTCGGGATTCCTCTCCCGTCCATTACGGGGCCTAAGACCTTGTGTGGAGTCGGGGCCGGAACCTGAGGATTCCTCTCCAGTGTTGCCATGGGTTTTGGGGTGCTTCTGAGTCTCCCCAGGGGAGTCAGGCCCCGTCTCGAGTGGGGGCACGCACGTGCACTTTCCTCCCGAGCTGCAGCAGTAGTGTCACGCTTCCTGTCACGTGGATCAAGGGATCTGTGGCTTTCCCTCGAGGCTTTCCCTCGAGGCTTTCCCACGAGGTTTTCCCACAGGGCTCTGCCACGTGCCACCTTGGTGTGAATCGATCCTCGGCGTGAAAGACGAGCCGGTGAAGGGAAAAGAGGTTCCTCTGGAATGGACTGAGACATCTGGGGGACTCTTGGAATTGTGGCACGACCCTGGAGTTCCTCTCGCCGTTCCTGTTGAGAGGGCCTCCTCTTGAGGTGCGACGGAAATGCCGGGAACTCTTTCCCGACGAAGCAGGGAAAGGATGCCTCATCTCGAGCTACCAGGCGGAAACGGGGCTCCTCTGGATGTGGGCGGGACCCTCGTGATTCCTCTCGAGTGGAGACGGGTATGTCGGGGAACTTCTTGATTTGCACCAAGCGTGTGAAGGACCCTTTCGAAGTTCCAGAGGTGAGGTGAGATCAGCCTCGAGAAGCCTCAGCGGAAATGGGCCTCATCTCGCCTGGAGGGGAGAACCTCCTGGATTTTCTCGAGTTGCGGCAGGTCTTCTCGAGTTACGAGGGGACCTCAGGGACCCGTTCTGCTGGCCTCAGGAAAGGCCAGTCCCCATGCGAGTTGCTAGGGGCCCTCTCGGGATTCCTCTCCCGTCCATGCCGGGTCCTAAGACCTTGTGTGGAGTCGGGGCCGGACCCTGAGGATTCCTCTCCAGTGTTGCCATGGATCTTGGGGTGCTTCTGAGTCTCCCCAGGGGAGTCAGGCCTCGTCTCGGGTGGGGGCATGCACGTGCGCTTTCCTCCCGAGCTGCAGCAGTAGTGTCACGCTTCCTGTCACGTGGATCAAGGGATCTGTGGCTTTCCCTCGAGGCTTTCCCTCGAGGGTTTCCCAGGATGTTTTCCCACAGGGCTGTGCCACCTGCCACCTTGGTGTGAATCGATCCTCGGCGTGAAAGACGAGCCGGTGAAGGGAAAAGAGGTTCCTCTGGAATGGACTGAGACATCTGGGGGACTCTTGGAATGGTGGCACGACCCTGGAGTTCCTCTCGCCGTTCCTGTTGAGAGGGCCTCCTCTTGAGGTGCGACGGAAACGCCGGGACCTCTTTCCCGACGAAGCAGGGAAAGGATGCCTCATCTCGAGCTACCAGGCGGAAACGGGGCTCCTCTGGATGTCGGCGGGACCCTCGTGTTTCCTCTCGAGTGGAGACGGGTATGTCGGGGAGCTTTTTGATTTGCACCAAAGGTGTGAAGGACCCTTTCGAAGTTCCGGAGGTGAGGTGTGATCAGCCTCGATACGCCTCAGCGGAAATAGGCCTCATCTCGCCTGGAGGGGAGAACCTCCTGGATTTTCTCGAGTTGCGGCTGGTCTTCTCGAGTTACGACGGGGACCTCAGGGACCCGCTCTGGTGGCCTCAGGAAAGGCCAGTCCCCATGCGAAATGCTTGGGGCCCTCTCGGGATTCCTCTCCCGTCCATGCCGGGGCCTAAGACCTTGTGTGGAGTCGGGGCCGGAAACTGAGGATTCCTCTCCAGTGTTGCCATGGATCTTGGGGTGCTTCTGAATCTCCCCAGGGGAGTCAGGCCTCGTCTCGAGTGGGGGCATGCACGTGCGCTTTCCTCCCGAGCTGCAGCAGTAGTGTCACGCTTCCTGTCACGTGGATCAAGGGATCTGTGGCTTTCCCTCGAGGCTTTCCCTCGAGGCTTTCCCTCGAGGCTTTCCCACGAAGTTTTCCCACAGGGCTGTGCCACGTGCCACCTTGGTGTGAATCGATCCTCGGCGTGAAAGACGAGCCGGTGAAGGGAAAAGAGGTTCCTCTGGAATGGACTGAGACATCTGGGGGACTCTTGGAATTGTGGCACGACCCTGGAGTTCCTCTCGCCGTTCCTGTTGAGAGGGCCTCCTCTTGAGGTGCGACGGAAACGCCGGGACCTCTTTCCCGATGAAGCAGGCAAAGTATGCCTCATCTCGAGCTACGAGGCGGAAACGGGGCTCCTCTGGATGTGGGCGGGACCCTCTGTTTCCTCTCGAGTGGAGACGGGTATGTCGGGGAACTTCTTGATTTGCACCAAGCGTGTGAAGGACCCTTTCGAAGTTCCAGAGGTGAGGTGAGATCAGCCTCGAGAAGCCTCAGCGGAAATGGGCCTCATCTCGCCTGGAGCGGAGAACCTCCTGGATTTTCTCGAGTTGCGGCAGGTCTTCTCGTGTTACGAGGGGACCTCAGGGACCAGCTCTGGTGGCCTCAGGAAAGGCCAGTCCCCATGCGAGTTGCTAGGGGCCCTCTCGGGATTCCTCTCCCGTCCATGCCGGGTCCTAAGACCTTGTGTGGAGTCGGGGCCGGACCCTGAGGATTCCTCTCCAGTGTTGCCATGGATCTTGGGGTGCCTCTGAGTCTCCCCAGGGGAGTCAGGCCTCGACTCGAGTGCGGGCATGCACGTGCGCTTTCCTCCCGAGCTGCAGCAGTAGTGTCACGCTTCCTGTCACGTGGATCAAAGGATCTGTGGCTTTCCCTCGCGGCTTTCGCTCGAGGCTTTCCCACGAGGTTTTCCCACAGGGCTGTGCCACGTGCCAGCTTGGTGTGAGTCGATCCTCGGCGTGAAAGACGAGCCGGTGAAGGGAAAAGAGGTTCCTCTGGAATGGACTGAGACATCTGGGGGACTCGTGGAATGGTGGCACGACCCTGGAGTTCCTCTCGCCGTTCCTGTTGAGAGGGCCTCCTCTTGAGATGCGACGGGAACGCCGGGAACTCTTTCCCGACGAAGCAGGGAAAGGATCCCTCATCTCGAGCTACGAGGCGGAAACGGGGCTCCTCTGGATGTGGGCGGGACCCTCGTGATTCCTCTCGAGTGGAGACGGCTAGGTCGGGGAACTTCTTGATTTGCACCAAGGGTGTGAAGGACCCTTTCGAAGTTCCAGAGGTGAGGTGTGATCAGCCTCGAGACGCCTCAGCGGAAATGGGCCTCATCTCGCCTGGAGGGAGAACCTCCTGGATTTTCTCGAGTTGCGGCAGGTCTTCTCGAGTTATGACGGGGACCTCAGGGACCCGCTCTGGTGGCCTCAGGAAAGGCCAGTCCCCATGCGAGTTGCTAGGGGACCTCTCGGGATTCCTCTCCCGTCCATGCCGGGGCCTCAGTCCTTGTGTGGAGTCGGGGCCGGAACCTGAGGATTCCTCTCCAGTGTTGCCATGGATCTTGGGGTGCTTCTGAGTCTCCCCAGGGGAGTCAGGCCTCGTCTCGAGTGGGGGCATGCACGTGCGCTTTCCTCCCGAGCTGCAGCAGTAGTGTCACGCTTCCTGTCACGTGGATCAAGGGATCTGTGGCTTTCCCTCGAGGCTGTCCCTCGAGGCTTTCCCACGAGGCTTTCCCACAGGGCTGTGCCACGTGCCACCTTGGTGTGAGTCGATCCTCGGCGTTAAAGACGAGCCGGTGAAGGGAAAAGAGTTTCCTCTGGAATGGACTGAGACATCTGGGGGACTCTTGGAATGGTGGCACGACCCTGGAGTTCCTCTCGCCGTTCCTGTTGAGAGGGCCTCCTCTTGAGATGCGACGGGAACGCCGGGAACTCTTTCCTGACGAAGCAGGGAAAGGATCCCTCATCTCGAGCTACGAGGCGGAAACGGGCTCCTCTGGATGTGGGCGGGACCCTCGTGATTCCTCTCGAGTGGAGACGGGTATGTCGGGGAACTTCTTGATTTGCACCAAGGGTGTGAAGGACCCTTTCGAAGTTCCAGAGGTGAGGTGTGATCAGCCTCGAGAAGCCTCAGCGGAAATGGGCCTCATCTCGCCTGGAGGGGAGAACCTCCTGGATTTTTTCGAGTTGCGGCAGGTCTTCTCGAGTTACGACGGGGACCACAGGGACCCGCTCTGGTGGCCTCAGGAAAGGCCAGTCCCCATGCGAGTTACTAGGGGACCTCTCGGGATTCCTCTCCCGTCCATGCCGGGGCCTCAGTCCTTGTGTGGAGTCGGGGCCGGAACCTGAGGATTCCTCTCCAGTGTTGCCATGGATCTTGGGGTGCTTCTGAGTCTCCCCAGGGGAGTCAGGCCTCGTCTCAAGTGGGGGCATGCACGTGCGCTTTCCTCCCGAGCTGCAGCAGTAGTGTCACGCTTCCTGTCACGTGGATCAAGGGATCTGTTGCTTTCCCTCGAGGCTGTCCCTCGAGGCTTTCCCACGAGGCTTTCCCACAGGGCTGTGCCACGTGCCACCTTGGTGTGAGTCGATCCTCGGCGTGAAAGACGAGCCGGTGAAGGGAAAAGAGGTTCCTCTGGAATGGACTGAGACATCTGGGGGACTCGTGGAATGGTGGCACGACCCTGGAGTTCCTCTCGCCGTTCCTGTTGAGAGGGCCTCCTCTTGAGATGCGACGGGAACTCTTTCCCGACGAAGCAGGGAAAGGATCCCTCATCTCGAGCTACGAGGCGGAAACGGGGCTCCTCTGGATGTGGGCGGGACCCTCGTGATTCCTCTCGAGTGGAGACGGCTAGGTCGGGGAACTTCTTGATTTGCACCAAGGGTGTGAAGGACCCTTTCGAAGTTCCAGAGGTGAGGTGTGATCAGCCTCGAGACGCCTCAGCGGAAATGGGCCTCATCTCCCCTGGAGGGGAGAACCTCCTGGATTTTCTCGAGTTGCGGCAGGTCTTCTCGAGTTACGACGGGGACCTCAGGGACCCGCTCTGGTGGCTTCAGGAAAGGCCAGTCCCCATGCGAGTTGCTAGGGGACCTCTCGGGATTCCTCTCCCGTCCATGCCGGGGCCTCAGTCCTTGTGTGGAGTCGGAAACGGAACCTGAGGATTCCTCTCCAGTGTTGCCATGGATCTTGGGGTGCTTCTGAGTCTCCCCAAGGGAGTCAGGCCTCGTCTCGAGTGGGGGCATGCACGTGCGCTTTCCTCCCGAGCTGCAGCAGTAGTGTCACGCTTCCTGTCACGTGGATCAAGGGATCTGTGGCTTTCCCTCGAGGCTGTCCCTCGAGGCTTTCCCACGAGGCTTTCCCACAGGGCTGTGCCACGTGCCACCTTGGTGTGAGTCGATCCTCGGCGTGAAAGACGAGCCGGTGAAAGGAAAAGAGGTTCCTCTGGAATGGACTGAGACATCTGGGGGACTCTTGGAATGGTGGCACGACCCTGGAGTTCCTCTCGCCGTTCCTGTTGAGAGGGCCTCCTCTTGAGATGCGACGGGGACGCCGGGAACTCTTTCCCGACGAAGCAGGGAAAGGATCCCTCATCTCGAGCTACGAGGCGGAAACGGGGCTCCTCTGGATGTGGGCGGGACCCTCGTGATTCCTCTCGAGTGGAGACGGGTATGTCGGGGAACTTCTTGATTTGCACCAAGGGTGTGAAGGACCCTTTCGAAGTTCCAGAGGTGAGGTGTGATCAGCCTCGAGACGCCTCAGCGGAAATGGGCCTCATCTCGCCTGGAGGGGAGAACCTCCTGGATTTTCTCGAGGTGCGGCAGGTCTTCTCGAGTTACGACGGGGACCTCAGGGACCCGCTCTGGTGACCTCAGGAAAGGCCAGTCCCCATGCGAGTTGCTAGGGGACCTCTCGGGATTCCTCTCCCGTCCATGCCGGGGCCTCAGTCCTTGTGTGGAGTCGGGGTCGGAACCTGAGGATTCCTCTCCATTGTTGCCATGGATCTTGGGGTGCTTCTGAGTCTCCCCAGGGGAGTCAGGCCTCGTCTCGAGTGGGGGCATGCACGTGCGCTTTCCTCCCGAGCTGCAGCAGTAGTGTCACGCTTCCTGTCACGTGGATCAAGGGATCTGTGGCTTTCCCTCGAGGCTGTCCCTCGAGGCTTTCCCACGAGGCTTTCCCACAGGGCTGTGCCACGTGCCACCTTGGTGTGAGTCGATCCTTGGCGTGAAAGACGAGCCGTGAAGGGAAAAGAGTTTCCTCTGGAATGGACTGAGACATCTGGGGGACTCTTGGAATGGTGGCACGACCCTGGAGTTCCTCTCGCCGTTCCTGTTGAGAGGGCCTCCTCTTGAGATGCGACGGGAACGCCGGGAACTCTTTCCCGACGAAGCAGGGAAAGGATCCCTCATCTCGAGCTACGAGGCGCAAACGGGGCTCCTCTGGATGTGGGCGGAACCCTCGTGATTCCTCTCGAGTGGAGACGGCTAGGTCGGGGAACTTCTTGATTTGCACCAAGGGTGTGAAGGACCCTTTCGAAGTTCCAGAGGTGAGGTGTGATCAGCCTCGAGACGCCTCAGCGGAAATGGGCCTCATCTCGCCTGGAGGGGAGAACCTCCTGGATTTTCTCGAGTTGCGGCAGGTCTTCTCGAGTTACGACGGGGACCTCAGGGACCCGCTCTGGTGGCCTCAGGAAAGGCCAGTCCCCATGCGAGTTGCTAGGGGACCTCTCGGGATTCCTCTCCCGTCCATGCCGGGGCCTCAGTCCTTGTGTGGAGTCGGAAACGGAACCTGAGGATTCCTCTCCAGTGTTGCCATGGATCTTGGGGTGCTTCTGAGTCTCCCCAGGGGAGTCAGGCCTCGTCTCGAGTGGGGGCATGCACGTGCGCTTTCCTCCCGAGCTGCAGCAGTAGTGTCACGCTTCCTGTCACGTGGATCAAGGGATCTGTGGCTTTCCCTCGAGGCTGTCCCTCGAGGCTTTCCCACGAGGCTTTCCCACAGGGCTGTGCCACGTGCCACCTTGGTGTGAGTCGATCCTCGGCGTGAAAGACGAGCCGGTGAAGGGAAAAGAGGTTCCTCTGGAATGGACTGAGACATCTGGGGGACTCTTGGAATGGTGGCACGACCCTGGAGTTCCTCTCGCCGTTCCTGTTGAGAGGGCCTCCTCTTGAGATGCGACGGGAACGCCGGGAACTCTTTCCCGACGAAGCAGGGAAAGGATCCCTCATCTCGAGCTACGAGGCGGAAACGGGGCTCCTCTGGATGTGGGCGGGACCCTCGTGATTCCTCTCGAGTGGAGACTGGTACGTCGGGGAACTTCTTGATTTGCACCAAGGGTGTGAAGGACCCTTTCGAAGTTCCAGAGGTGAGGTGTGATCAGCCTCGAGACGCCTCAGCGGAAATGGGCCTCATCTCGCCTGGAGGGGAGAACCTCCTGGATTTTCTCGAGTTGCGGCAGGTCTTCTCGAGTTACGACGGGGACCTCAGGGACCCGCTCTGGTGGCCTCAGGAAAGGCCAGTCCCCATGCGAGTTGCTAGGGGACCTCTCGGGATTCCTCTCCCGTCCATGCCGGGGCCTCAGTCCTTGTGTGGAGTCGGGGCCGGAACCTGAGGATTCCTCTCCAGTGTTGCCATGGATCTTTGGGTGCTTCTGAGTCTCCCCAGGGGAGTCAGGCCTCGTCTCGAGTGGGGGCATGCACGTGCGCTTCACTCCCGAGCTGCAGCAGTAGTGTCACGCTTCCTGTCACGTGGATCAAGGGATCTGTGGCTTTCCCTCGAGGCTGTCCCTCGAGGCTTTCCCACCAGGCTTTCCCACAGGGCTGTGCCACGTGCCACCTTGGTTCGAGTCGATCCTCGGCCTGAAAGACGAGCCAAAGGGAAAAGAGGTTCCTCTGGAATGGACTGAGACATCTGGGGGACTCTTGGAATGGTGGCACGACCCTGGAGTTCCTCTCGCCGTTCCTGTTGAGAGGGCCTCCTCTTGAGATGCGACGGGAACGCCGGGAACTCTTTCCCGACGAAGCAGGGAAAGGATCCCTCATCTCGAGCTACGAGGCGGAAACGGGGCTCCTCTGGATGTGGGCGGGACCCTTGTGATTCCTCTCGAGTGGAGACGGCTAGGTCTGGGAACTTCTTGTTTTGCACCAAGGGTGTGAAGGACCCTTTCGAAGTTCCAGAGGTGAGGTGTGATCAGCCTCGAGACGCCTCAGCGGAAATGGGCCTCATCTCGCCTGGAGGGGAGAACCTCCTGGATTTTCTCGAGTTGCGGCAGGTCTTCTCGAGTTACGACGGGGACCTCAGGGACCCGCTCTGGTGGCCTCAGGAAAGGCCAGTCCCCATGCGAGTTGCTAGGGGACCTCTCGGGATTCCTCTCCCGTCCATGCCGGGGCCTCAGTCCTTGTGTGGAGTCGGAACCGGAACCTGAGGATTCCTCTCCAGTGTTGCCATGGATCTTGGGGTGCTTCTGAGTCTCCCCAGGGGAGTCAGGCCTCGTCTCGAGTGGGGGCATGCACGTGCGCTTTCCTCCCGAGCTTCAGCAGTAGTGTCACTCTTCCTGTCACGTGGATCAAGGGATCTGTGGCTTTCCCTCCAGGCTGTCCCTCGAGGCTTTCCCACGAGGCTTTCCCATAGGGCTGTGCCACGTGCCACCTTGGTGTGAGTCGATCCTCGGCGTGAAAGACGAGCCGGTGAAGGGAAAAGAGGTTCCTCTGGAATGGACTGAGACATCTGGGGGACTCTTGGAATGGTGGCACGACCCTGGAGTTCCTCTCGCCGTTCCTGTTGAGAGGGCCTCCTCTTGAGATGCGACGGGAACGCCGGGAACTCTTTCCCGACGAAGCAGGGAAAGGATCCCTCATCTCGAGCTACGAGGCGGAAACGGGGCTCCTCTGGATGTGGGCGGGACCCTTGTGATTCCTCTCGAGTGGAGACGGCTAGGTCTGGGAACTTCTTGTTTTGCACCAAGGGTGTGAAGGACCCTTTCGAAGTTCCAGAGGTGAGGTGTGATCAGCCTCGAGACGCCTCAGCGGAAATGGGCCTCATCTCGCCTGGAGGGGAGAACCTCCTGGATTTTCTCGAGTTGCGGCAGGTCTTCTCGAGTTACGACGGGGACCTCAGGGACCCGCTCTGGTGGCCTCAGGAAAGGCCAGTCCCCATGCGAGTTGCTAGGGGACCTCTCGGGATTCCTCTCCCGTCCATGCCGGGGCCTCAGTCCTTGTGTGGAGTCGGAACCGGAACCTGAGGATTCCTCTCCAGTGTTGCCATGGATCTTGGGGTGCTTCTGAGTCTCCCCAGGGGAGTCAGGCCTCGTCTCGAGTGGGGGCATGCACGTGCGCTTTCCTCCCGAGCTGCAGCAGTAGTGTCACTCTTCCTGTCACGTGGATCAAGGGATCTGTGGCTTTCCCTCCAGGCTGTCCCTCGAGGCTTTCCCACGAGGCTTTCCCATAGGGCTGTGCCACGTGCCACCTTGGTGTGAGTCGATCCTCGGCGTGAAAGACGAGCCGGTGAAGGGAAAAGAGGTTCCTCTGGAATGGACTGAGACATCTGGGGGACTCTTGGAATGGTGGCACGACCCTGGAGTTCCTCTCGCCGTTCCTGTTGAGAGGGCCTCCTCTTGAGATGCGACGGGAACGCCGGGAACTCTTTCCCGACGAAGCAGGGAAAGGATCCCTCATCTCGAGCTACGAGGCGGAAACGGGGATCCTCTGGATGTGGGCGGGACCCTCGTGATTCCTCTCGAGTGGAGACGGGTATGTCGGGGAACTTCTTGATTTGCACCAAGGGTGTGAAGGACCCTTTAGAAGTTCCAGAGGTGAGGTGTGATCAGCCTCGAGACGCCTCAGCGGAAATGGGCCTCATCTCGCCTGGAGGGGAGAACCTCCTGGATTTTCTCGAGTTGCGGCAGGTCTTCTCGAGTTACGACGGGGACCTCAGGGACCCGCTCTGGTGGCCTCAGGAAAGGCCAGTCCCCATGCGAGTTGCTAGGGGACCACTCGGGATTCCTCTCCCGTCCATGCCGGGGCCTCAGTCCTTGTGTGGAGTTGGGGCCGGAACCTGAGGATTCCTCTCCAGTGTTGCCATGGATCTTGGGGTGCTTCTGAGTCTCCCCAGGGGAGTCAGGCCTCGTCTCGAGTGGGGGCATGCACGTGCGCTTTCCTCCCGAGCTGCAGCAGTAGTGTCACGCTTCCTGTCACGTGGATCAAGGGATCTGTGGCTTTCCCTCGAGGCTGTCCCTCGAGGCTTTCCCACGAGGCTTTCCCACAGGGCTGTGCCACGTGCCACCTTGGTGTGAGTCGATCCTCGGCGTGAAAGACGAGCCGGTGAAAGGAAAAGAGGTTCCTCTGGAATGGACTGAGACATCTGGGGGACTCTTGGAATGGTGGCACGACCCTGGAGTTCCTCTCGCCGTTCCTGTTGAGAGGGCCTCCTCTTGAGATGCGACGGGAACGCCGGGAACTCTTTCCCGACGAAGCAGGGAAAGGATCCCTCATCTCGAGCTACGAGGCGGAAACGGGGCTCCTCTGGATGTGGGCGGGACCCTTGTGATTCCTCTCGAGTGGAGACGGCTAGGTCTGGGAACTTCTTGTTTTGCACCAAGGGTGTGAAGGACCCTTTCGAAGTTCCAGAGGTGAGGTGTGATCAGCCTCGAGACGCCTCAGCGGAAATGGGCCTCATCTCGCCTGGAGGGGAGAACCTCCTGGATTTTCTCGAGTTGCGGCAGGTCTTCTCGAGTTACGACGGGGACCTCAGGGACCCGCTCTGGTGGCCTCAGGAAAGGCCAGTCCCCATGCGAGTTGCTAGGGGACCTCTCGGGATTCCTCTCCCGTCCATGCCGGGGCCTCAGTCCTTGTGTGGAGTCGGGGCCGGAACCTGAGGATTCCTCTCCAGTGTTGCCATGGATCTTTGGGTGCTTCTGAGTCTCCCCAGGGGAGTCAGGCCTCGTCTCGAGTGGGGGCATGCACGTGCGCTTCACTCCCGAGCTGCAGCAGTAGTGTCACGCTTCCTGTCACGTGGATCAAGGGATCTGTGGCTTTCCCTCGAGGCTGTCCCTCGAGGCTTTCCCACCAGGCTTTCCCACAGGGCTGTGCCACGTGCCACCTTGGTTCGAGTCGATCCTCGGCCTGAAAGACGAGCCAAAGGGAAAAGAGGTTCCTCTGGAATGGACTGAGACATCTGGGGGACTCTTGGAATGGTGGCACGACCCTGGAGTTCCTCTCGCCGTTCCTGTTGAGAGGGCCTCCTCTTGAGATGCGACGGGAACGCCGGGAACTCTTTCCCGACGAAGCAGGGAAAGGATCCCTCATCTCGAGCTACGAGGCGGAAACGGGGCTCCTCTGGATGTGGGCGGGACCCTTGTGATTCCTCTCGAGTGGAGACGGCTAGGTCTGGGAAATTCTTGTTTTGCACCAAGGGTGTGAAGGACCCTTTCGAAGTTCCAGAGGTGAGGTGTGATCAGCCTCGAGACGCCTCAGCGGAAATGGGCCTCATCTCGCCTGGAGGGGAGAACCTCCTGGATTTTCTCGAGTTGCGGCAGGTCTTCTCGAGTTACGACGGGGACCTCAGGGACCCGCTCTGGTGGCCTCAGGAAAGGCCAGTCCCCATGCGAGTTGCTAGGGGACCTCTCGGGATTCCTCTCCCGTCCATGCCGGGGCCTCAGTCCTTGTGTGGAGTCGGAACCGGAACCTGAGGATTCCTCTCCAGTGTTGCCATGGATCTTGGGGTGCTTCTGAGTCTCCCCAGGGGAGTCAGGCCTCGTCTCGAGTGGGGGCATGCACGTGCGCTTTCCTCCCGAGCTTCAGCAGTAGTGTCACTCTTCCTGTCACGTGGATCAAGGGATCTGTGGCTTTCCCTCCAGGCTGTCCCTCGAGGCTTTCCCACGAGGCTTTCCCATAGGGCTGTGCCACGTGCCACCTTGGTGTGAGTCGATCCTCGGCGTGAAAGACGAGCCGGTGAAGGGAAAAGAGGTTCCTCTGGAATGGACTGAGACATCTGGGGGACTCTTGGAATGGTGGCACGACCCTGGAGTTCCTCTCGCCGTTCCTGTTGAGAGGGCCTCCTCTTGAGATGCGACGGGAACGCCGGGAACTCTTTCCCGACGAAGCAGGGAAAGGATCCCTCATCTCGAGCTACGAGGCGGAAACGGGGATCCTCTGGATGTGGGCGGGACCCTCGTGATTCCTCTCGAGTGGAGACGGGTATGTCGGGGAACTTCTTGATTTGCACCAAGGGTGTGAAGGACCCTTTAGAAGTTCCAGAGGTGAGGTGTGATCAGCCTCGAGACGCCTCAGCGGAAATGGGCCTCATCTCGCCTGGAGGGGAGAACCTCCTGGATTTTCTCGAGTTGCGGCAGGTCTTCTCGAGTTACGACGGGGACCTCAGGGACCCGCTCTGGTGGCCTCAGGAAAGGCCAGTCCCCATGCGAGTTGCTAGGGGACCACTCGGGATTCCTCTCCCGTCCATGCCGGGGCCTCAGTCCTTGTGTGGAGTTGGGGCCGGAACCTGAGGATTCCTCTCCAGTGTTGCCATGGATCTTGGGGTGCTTCTGAGTCTCCCCAGGGGAGTCAGGCCTCGTCTCGAGTGGGGGCATGCACGTGCGCTTTCCTCCCGAGCTGCAGCAGTAGTGTCACGCTTCCTGTCACGTGGATCAAGGGATCTGTGGCTTTCCCTCGAGGCTGTCCCTCGAGGCTTTCCCACGAGGCTTTCCCACAGGGCTGTGCCACGTGCCACCTTGGTGTGAGTCGATCCTTGGCGTGAAAGATGAGCCGTGAAGGGAAAAGAGTTTCCTCTGGAATGGACTGAGACATCTGGGGGACTCTTGGAATGGTGGCACGACCCTGGAGTTCCTCTCGCCGTTCCTGTTGAGAGGGCCTCCTCTTGAGATGCGACGGGAACGCCGGGAACTCTTTCCCGACGAAGCAGGGAAAGGATCCCTCATCTCGAGCTACGAGGCGGAAACGGGGCTCCTCTGGATGTGGGCGGGACCCTTGTGATTCCTCTCGAGTGGAGACGGCTAGGTCTGGGAACTTCTTGTTTTGCACCAAGGGTGTGAAGGACCCTTTCGAAGTTCCAGAGGTGAGGTGTGATCAGCCTCGAGACGCCTCAGCGGAAATGGGCCTCATCTCGCCTGGAGGGGAGAACCTCCTGGATTTTCTCGAGTTGCGGCAGGTCTTCTCGAGTTACGACGGGGACCTCAGGGACCCGCTCTGGTGGCCTCAGGAAAGGCCAGTCCCCATGCGAGTTGCTAGGGGACCTCTCGGGATTCCTCTCCCGTCCATACCGGGGCCTCAGTCCTTGTGTGGAGTCGGGGCCGGAACCTGAGGATTCCTCTCCAGTGTTGCCATGGATCTTTGGGTGCTTCTGAGTCTCCCCAGGGGAGTCAGGCCTCGTCTCGAGTGGGGGCATGCACGTGCGCTTCACTCCCGAGCTGCAGCAGTAGTGTCACGCTTCCTGTCACGTGGATCAAGGGATCTGTGGCTTTCCCTCGAGGCTGTCCCTCGAGGCTTTCCCACGAGGCTTTCCCACAGGGCTGTGCCACGTGCCACCTTGGTTCGAGTCGATCCTCGGCCTGAAAGACGAGCCAAAGGGAAAAGAGGTTCCTCTGGAATGGACTGAGACATCTGGGGGACTCTTGGAATGGTGGCACGACCCTGGAGTTCCTCTCGCCGTTCCTGTTGAGAGGGCCTCCTCTTGAGATGCGACGGGAACGCCGGGAACTCGTTCCCGACGAAGCAGGGAAAGGATCCCTCATCTCGAGCTACGAGGCGGAAACGGGGCTCCTCTGGATGTGGGCGGGACCCTTGTGATTCCTCTCGAGTGGAGACGGCTAGGTCTGGGAACTTCTTGTTTTGCACCAAGGGTGTGAAGGACCCTTTCGAAGTTCCAGAGGTGAGGTGTGATCAGCCTCGAGACGCCTCAGCGGAAATGGGCCTCATCTCGCCTGGAGGGGAGAACCTCCTGGATTTTCTCGAGTTGCGGCAGGTCTTCTCGAGTTACGACGGGGACCTCAGGGACCCGCTCTGGTGGCCTCAGGAAAGGCCAGTCCCCATGCGAGTTGCTAGGGGACCTCTCGGGATTCCTCTCCCGTCCATGCCGGGGCCTCAGTCCTTGTGTGGAGTCGGAACCGGAACCTGAGGATTCCTCTCCAGTGTTGCCATGGATCTTGGGGTGCTTCTGAGTCTCCCCAGGGGAGTCAGGCCTCGTCTCGAGTGGGGGCATGCACGTGCGCTTTCCTCCCGAGCTTCAGCAGTAGTGTCACTCTTCCTGTCACGTGGATCAAGGGATCTGTGGCTTTCCCTCCAGGCTGTCCCTCGAGGCTTTCCCACGAGGCTTTCCCATAGGGCTGTGCCACGTGCCACCTTGGTGTGAGTCGATCCTCGGCGTGAAAGACGAGCCGGTGAAGGGAAAAGAGGTTCCTCTGGAATGGACTGAGACATCTGGGGGACTCTTGGAATGGTGGCACGACCCTGGAGTTCCTCTCGCCGTTCCTGTTGAGAGGGCCTCCTCTTGAGATGCGACGGGAACGCCGGGAACTCTTTCCCGACGAAGCAGGGAAAGGATCCCTCATCTCGAGCTACGAGGCGGAAACGGGGATCCTCTGGATGTGGGCGGGACCCTCGTGATTCCTCTCGAGTGGAGACGGGTATGTCGGGGAACTTCTTGATTTGCACCAAGGGTGTGAAGGACCCTTTAGAAGTTCCAGAGGTGAGGTGTGATCAGCCTCGAGACGCCTCAGCGGAAATGGGCCTCATCTCGCCTGGAGGGGAGAACCTCCTGGATTTTCTCGAGTTGCGGCAGGTCTTCTCGAGTTACGACGGAGACCTCAGGGACCCGCTCTGGCGGCCTCAGGAAAGGCCAGTCCCCATGCGAGTTGCTAGGGGACCACTCGGGATTCCTCTCCCGTCCATGCCGGGGCCTCAGTCCTTGTGTGGAGTTGGGGCCGGAACCTGAGGATTCCTCTCCAGTGTTGCCATGGATCTTGGGGTGCTTCTGAGTCTCCCCAGGGGAGTCAGGCCTCGTCTCGAGTGGGGGCATGCACGTGCGCTTTCCTCCCGAGCTGCAGCAGTAGTGTCACGCTTCCTGTCACGTGGATCAAGGGATCTGTGGCTTTCCCTCGAGGCTGTCCCTCGAGGCTTTCCCACGAGGCTTTCCCACAGGGCTGTGCCACGTGCCACCTTGGTGTGAGTCGATCCTTGGCGTGAAAGACGAGCCGTGAAGGGAAAAGAGTTTCCTCTGGAATGGACTGAGACATCTGGGGGACTCTTGGAATGGTGGCACGACCCTGGAGTTCCTCTCGCCGTTCCTGTTGAGAGGGCCTCCTCTTGAGATGCGACGGGAACGCCGGGAACTCTTTCCCGACGAAGCAGGGAAAGGATCCCTCATCTCGAGCTACGAGGCGCAAACGGGGCTCCTCTGGATGTGGGCGGAACCCTCGTGATTCCTCTCGAGTGGAGACGGCTAGGTCGGGGAACTTCTTGATTTGCACCAAGGGTGTGAAGGACCCTTTCGAAGTTCCAGAGGTGAGGTGTGATCAGCCTCGAGACGCCTCAGCGGAAATGGGCCTCATCTCGCCTGGAGGGGAGAACCTCCTGGATTTTCTCGAGTTGCGGCAGGTCTTCTCGAGTTACGACGGGGACCTCAGGGACCCGCTCTGGTGGCCTCAGGAAAGGCCAGTCCCCATGCGAGTTGCTAGGGGACCTCTCGGGATTCCTCTCCCGTCCATGCCGGGGCCTCAGTCCTTGTGTGGAGTCGGAAACGGAACCTGAGGATTCCTCTCCAGTGTTGCCATGGATCTTGGGGTGCTTCTGAGTCTCCCCAGGGGAGTCAGGCCTCGTCTCGAGTGGGGGCATGCACGTGCGCTTTCCTCCCGAACTGCAGCAGTAGTGTCACGCTTCCTGTCACGTGGATCAAGGGATCTGTGGCTTTCCCTCGAGGCTGTCCCTCGAGGCTTTCCCACGAGGCTTTCCCACAGGGCTGTGCCACGTGCCACCTTGGTGTGAGTCGATCCTCGGCGTGAAAGACGAGCCGGTGAAGGGAAAAGAGGTTCCTCTGGAATGGACTGAGACATCTGGGGGACTCTTGGAATGGTGGCACGACCCTGGAGTTCCTCTCGCCGTTCCTGTTGAGAGGGCCTCCTCTTGAGATGCGACGGGAACGCCGGGAACTCTTTCCCGACGAAGCAGGGAAAGGATCCCTCATCTCGAGCTACGAGGCGGAAACGGGGCTCCTCTGGATGTGGGCGGGACCCTCGTGATTCCTCTCGAGTGGAGACTGGTACGTCGGGGAACTTCTTGATTTGCACCAAGGGTGTGAAGGACCCTTTCGAAGTTCCAGAGGTGAGGTGTGATCAGCCTCGAGACGCCTCAGCGGAAATGGGCCTCATCTCGCCTGGAGGGGAGAACCTCCTGGATTTTCTCGAGTTGCGGCAGGTCTTCTCGAGTTACGACGGGGACCTCAGGGACCCGCTCTGGTGGCCTCAGGAAAGGCCAGTCCCCATGCGAGTTGCTAGGGGACCTCTCGGGATTCCTCTCCCGTCCATGCCGGGGCCTCAGTCCTTGTGTGGAGTCGGAAACGGAACCTGAGGATTCCTCTCCAGTGTTGCCATGGATCTTGGGGTGCTTCTGAGTCTCCCCAGGGGAGTCAGGCCTCGTCTCGAGTGGGGGCATGCACGTGCGCTTTCCTCCCGAGCTGCAGCAGTAGTGTCACGCTTCCTGTCACGTGGATCAAGGGATCTGTGGCTTTCCCTCGAGGCTGTCCCTCGAGGCTTTCCCACGAGGCTTTCCCACAGGGATGTGCCACGTGCCTCCTTGGTGTGAGTCGATCCTCGGCGTGAAAGACGAACCGGTGAAGGGAAAAGAGGTTCCTCTGGAATGGACTGAGATATCTGGGGGACTCTTGGAATGGTGGCACGACCCTGGAGTTCCTCTCGCCGTTCCTGTTGAGAGGGTCTCCTCTTGAGATGCGACGGGAACGCAGGGAACTCTTTCCCGACGAAGCAGGGAAAGGATCCCTCATCTCGAGCTACGAGGCGGAAACGGGGCTCCTCTGGATGTGGGCGGGACCCTCGTGATTCCTCTCGAGTGGAGACGGCTAGGTCGGGGAACTTCTTGATTTGCACCAAGGGTGTGAAGGACCCTTTCGATGTTCCAGAGGTGAGGTGTGATCAGCCTCGAGACGCCTCAGCGGAAATGGGCCTCATCTCGCCTGGAGGGGAGAACCTCCTGGATTTTCTCGAGTTGCGGCAGGTCTTCTCGAGTTACGACGGGGACCTCAGGGACCCGCTCTGGTGGCCTCAGGAAAGGCCAGTCCCCATGCGAGTTGCTAGGGGACCTCTCGGGATTCCTCTCCCGTCCATGCCGGGGCCTCAGTCCTTGTGTGGAGTCGGGGCCGGAACCTGAGGATTCCTCTCCAGTGTTGCCATGGATCTTTGGGTGCTTCTGAGTCTCCCCAGGGGAGTCAGGCCTCGTCTCGAGTGGGGGCATGCACGTGCGCTTCACTCCCGAGCTGCAGCAGTAGTGTCACGCTTCCTGTCACGTGGATCAAGGGATCTGTGGCTTTCCCTCGAGGCTGTCCCTCGAGGCTTTCCCACGAGGCTTTCCCACAGGGCTGTGCCACGTGCCACCTTGGTGTGAGTCGATCCTCGGCGTGAAAGACGAGCTGGTGAAAGGAAAAGAGGTTCCTCTGGAATGGACTGAGACATCTGGGGGACTCTTGGAATGGTGGCACGACCCTGGAGTTCCTCTCGCCGTTCCTGTTGAGAGGGCCTCCTCTTGAGATGCGACGGGAACGCCGGGAACTCTTTCCCGACGAAGCAGGGAAAGGATCCCTCATCTCGAGCTACGAGGCGGAAACGGGGCTCCTCTGGATGTGGGCGGGACCCTTGTGATTCCTCTCGAGTGGAGACGGCTAGGTCTGGGAACTTCTTGTTTTGCACCAAGGGTGTGAAGGACCCTTTCGAAGTTCCAGAGGTGAGGTGTGATCAGCCTCGAGACGCCTCAGCGGAAATGGGCCTCATCTCGCCTGGAGGGGAGAACCTCCTGGATTTTCTCGAGTTGCGGCAGGTCTTCTCGAGTTACGACGGGGACCTCAGGGACCCGCTCTGGTGGCCTCAGGAAAGGCCAGTCCCCATGCGAGTTGCTAGGGGACCTCTCGGGATTCCTCTCCCGTCCATGCCGGGGCCTCAGTCCTTGTGTGGAGTCGGGGCCGGAACCTGAGGATTCCTCTCCAGTGTTGCCATGGATCTTTGGGTGCTTCTGAGTCTCCCCAGGGGAGTCAGGCCTCGTCTCGAGTGGGGGCATGCACGTGCGCTTCACTCCCGAGCTGCAGCAGTAGTGTCACGCTTCCTGTCACGTGGATCAAGGGATCTGTGGCTTTCCCTCGAGGCTGTCCCTCGAGGCTTTCCCACGAGGCTTTCCCACAGGGCTGTGCCACGTGCCACCTTGGTGTGAGTCGATCCTCGGCGTGAAAGACGAGCTGGTGAAAGGAAAAGAGGTTCCTCTGGAATGGACTGAGACATCTGGGGGACTCTTGGAATGGTGGCACGACCCTGGAGTTCCTCTCGCCGTTCCTGTTGAGAGGGCCTCCTCTTGAGATGCGACGGGAACGCCGGGAACTCTTTCCCGACGAAGCAGGGAAAGGATCCCTCATCTCGAGCTACGAGGCGGAAACGGGGCTCCTCTGGATGTGGGCGGGACCCTTGTGATTCCTCTCGAGTGGAGACGGCTAGGTCTGGGAACTTCTTGTTTTGCACCAAGGGTGTGAAGGACCCTTTCGAAGTTCCAGAGGTGAGGTGTGATCAGCCTCGAGACGCCTCAGCGGAAATGGGCCTCATCTCGCCTGGAGGGGAGAACCTCCTGGATTTTCTCGAGTTGCGGCAGGTCTTCTCGAGTTACGACGGGGACCTCAGGGACCCGCTCTGGTGGCCTCAGGAAAGGCCAGTCCCCATGCGAGTTGCTAGGGGACCTCTCGGGATTCCTCTCCCGTCCATGCCGGGGCCTCAGTCCTTGTGTGGAGTCGGGGCCGGAACCTGAGGATTCCTCTCCAGTGTTGCCATGGATCTTTGGGTGCTTCTGAGTCTCCCCAGGGGAGTCAGGCCTCGTCTCGAGTGGGGGCATGCACGTGCGCTTCACTCCCGAGCTGCAGCAGTAGTGTCACGCTTCCTGTCACGTGGATCAAGGGATCTGTGGCTTTCCCTCGAGGCTGTCCCTCGAGGCTTTCCCACGAGGCTTTCCCACAGGGCTGTGCCACGTGCCACCTTGGTTCGAGTCGATCCTCGGCCTGAAAGACGAGCCAAAGGGAAAAGAGGTTCCTCTGGAATGGACTGAGACATCTGGGGGACTCTTGGAATGGTGGCACGACCCTGGAGTTCCTCTCGCCGTTCCTGTTGAGAGGGCCTCCTCTTGAGATGCGACGGGAACGCCGGGAACTCTTTCCCGACGAAGCAGGGAAAGGATCCCTCATCTCGAGCTACGAGGCGGAAACGGGGCTCCTCTGGATGTGGGCGGGACCCTTGTGATTCCTCTCGAGTGGAGACGGCTAGGTCTGGGAACTTCTTGTTTTGCACCAAGGGTGTGAAGGACCCTTTCGAAGTTCCAGAGGTGAGGTGTGATCAGCCTCGAGACGCCTCAGCGGAAATGGGCCTCATCTCGCCTGGAGGGGAGAACCTCCTGGATTTTCTCGAGTTGCGGCAGGTCTTCTCGAGTTACGACGGGGACCTCAGGGACCCGCTCTGGTGGCCTCAGGAAAGGCCAGTCCCCATGCGAGTTGCTAGGGGACCTCTCGGGATTCCTCTCCCGTCCATGCCGGGGCCTCAGTCCTTGTGTGGAGTCGGAACCGGAACCTGAGGATTCCTCTCCAGTGTTGCCATGGATCTTGGGGTGCTTCTGAGTCTCCCCAGGGGAGTCAGGCCTCGTCTCGAGTGGGGGCATGCACGTGCGCTTTCCTCCCGAGCTTCAGCAGTAGTGTCACTCTTCCTGTCACGTGGATCAAGGGATCTGTGGCTTTCCCTCCAGGCTGTCCCTCGAGGCTTTCCCACGAGGCTTTCCCATAGGGCTGTGCCACGTGCCACCTTGGTGTGAGTCGATCCTCGGCGTGAAAGACGAGCCGGTGAAGGGAAAAGAGGTTCCTCTGGAATGGACTGAGACATCTGGGGGACTCTTGGAATGGTGGCACGACCCTGGAGTTCCTCTCGCCGTTCCTGTTGAGAGGGCCTCCTCTTGAGATGCGACGGGAACGCCGGGAACTCTTTCCCGACGAAGCAGGGAAAGGATCCCTCATCTCGAGCTACGAGGCGGAAACGGGGATCCTCTGGATGTGGGCGGGACCCTCGTGATTCCTCTCGAGTGGAGACGTGTATGTCGGGGAACTTCTTGATTTGCACCAAGGGTGTGAAGGACCCTTTAGAAGTTCCAGAGGTGAGGTGTGATCAGCCTCGAGACGCCTCAGCGGAAATGGGCCTCATCTCGCCTGGAGGGGAGAACCTCCTGGATTTTCTCGAGTTGCGGCAGGTCTTCTCGAGTTACGACGGGGACCTCAGGGACCCGCTCTGGTGGCCTCAGGAAAGGCCAGTCCCCATGCGAGTTGCTAGGGGACCACTCGGGATTCCTCTCCCGTCCATGCCGGGGCCTCAGTCCTTGTGTGGAGTTGGGGCCGGAACCTGAGGATTCCTCTCCAGTGTTGCCATGGATCTTGGGGTGCTTCTGAGTCTCCCCAGGGGAGTCAGGACTCGTCTCGAGTGGGGGCATGCACGTGCGCTTTCCTCCCGAGCTGCAGCAGTATTGTCACGCTTCCTGTCACGTGGATCAAGGGATCTGTGGCTTTCCCTCGAGGCTGTCCCTCGAGGCTTTCACACGAGGCTTTCCCACAGGGCTGTGCCACGTGCCACCTTGGTGTGAGTCGATCATCGGCGTGAAAGACGATCCAGTGAAGGGAAAAGAGGTTCCTCTGGAATGGACTGAGACATCTGCGGGACTCTTGGAATGGTGGCACGACCCTGGAGTTCCTCTCGCCGTTCCTGTTGAGAGGGCCTCCTCTTGAGATGCGACGGGAACGCCGGGAACTCTTTCCCGACGAAACAGGGAAAGGATCCCTCATCTCGAGCTACGAGGCGGAAACGGGGCTCCTCTGGATGTGGGCGGGACCCACGTGATTCCTCTCGAGTGGAGACGGCTAGGTCGGGGAACTTCTTGATTTGCACCAAGGGTGTGAAGGACCCTTTCGAAGTTCCAGAGGTGAGGTGTGATCAGCCTCGAGAAGCCTCAGCGGAAATGGGCCTCATCTCGCCTGGAGGGGAGAACCTCCTGGATTTTCTCGAGTTGCGGCAGGTCTTCTCGAGTTACGACGGGGACCTCAGGGACCCGCTCTGGTGGCCTCAGGAAAGGCCAGTCCCCATGCGAGTTGCTAGGGGACCTCTCGGGATTCTTCTCCCGTCCATGCCGGGGCCTCAGTCCTTGTGTGGAGTCGGGGCCGGAACCTGAGGATTCCTCTCCAGTGTTGCCATGGATCTTGGGGTGCTTCTGAGTCTCCCCAGGGGAGTCAGGCCTCGTCTCGAGTGGGGGCATGCACGTGCGCTTTCCTCCCGAGCTGCAGCAGTAGTGTCACGCTTCCTGTCACGTGGATCAAGGGATCTGTGGCTTTCCCTCGAGGCTGTCCCTCGAGGCTTTCCCACGAGGCTTTCCCACAGGGCTGTGCCACGTGCCACCTTGGTGTGAGTCGATCCTCGGCGTGAAAGACGAGCCGGTGAAGGGAAAAGAGGTTCCTCTGGAATGGACTGAGACATCTGGGGGACTCTTGGAATGGTGGCACGACCCTGGAGTTCCTCTCGCCGTTCCTGTTGAGAGGGCCTCCTCTTGAGATGCGACGGGAACGCCGGGAACTCTTTCCCGACGAAGCAGGGAAAGGATCCCTCATCTCGAGCTACGAGGCGGAAAAGGGGCTCCTCTGTATGTGGGCGGGACCCTCGTGATTCCTCTCGAGTGGAGACGGGTATGTCGGGGAACTTCTTGATATGCACCAAGGGTGTGAAGGACCCTTTCGAAATTCCAGAGGTGAGGTGTGATCAGCCTCGAGACGCCTCAGCGGAAATGGGCCTCATCTCGCCTGGAGGGGAGAACCTCCTGGATTTTCTCGAGTTGCGGCAGGTCTTCTCGAGTTACGACGGGGACCTCAGGGACCCGCTCTGGTGGCCTCAGGAAAGGCCAGTCCCCATGCGAGTTGCTAGGGGACCTCTCGGGATTCCTCTCCCGTCCATGCCGGGGCCTCAGTCCTTGAGTGGAGTTGGGGCCGGAACCTGAGGATTCCTCCCCAGGGTTGCCATGGATCTTGGGGTGCTTCTGAGTCTCCCCAGGGGAGTCAGGCCTCGTCTCGAGTGGGGGCATGCACGTGCGCTTTCCTCCCGAGCTGCAGCAGTAGTGTCACGCTTCCTGTCACGTGGATCAAGGGATCTGTGGCTTTCCCTCGAGGCTGTCCCTCGAGGCTTTCCCACGAGGCTTTCCCACAGGGCTGTGCCACGTGCCACCTTGGTGTGAGTCGATCCTCGGCGTGAAAGACGAGAAGGTGAAGGGAAAAGAGGTTCCTCTGGAATGGACTGAGACATCTGGGGGACTCTTGGAATGGTGGCACGACCCTGGAGTTCCTCTCGCCGTTCCTGTTGAGAGGGCCTCCTCTTGAGATGCGACGGGAACGCCGGGAACTCTTTCCCGACGAAGCAGGGAAAGGATCCCTCATCTCGAGCTACGAGGCGGAAACGGGGCTCCTCTGGATGTGGGCGGGACCCACGTGATTCCTCTCGAGTGGAGACGGCTAGGTCGGGGAACTTCTTGATTTGCACCAAGGGTGTGAAGGACCCTTTCGAAGTTCCAGAGGTGAGGTGTGATCAGCCTCGAGACGCCTCAGCGGAAATGGGCCTCATCTCGCCTGGAGGGGAGAACCTCCTGGATTTTCTCGAGTTGCGGCAGGTCTTCTCGAGTTACGACGGGGACCTCAGGGACCCGCTCTGGTGGCCTCAGGAAAGGCCAGTCCCCATGCGAGTTGCTAGGGGACCTCTCGGGATTCCTCTCCCGTCCATGTCGGGGCCTCAGTCCTTGTGTGGAGTCGGGGCCGGAACGTGAGGATTCCTCTCCAGTGTTGACATGGATCTTGGGGTACCTCTGAGTCTCCCCAGGGGAGTCAGGCCTCGTCTCGAGTGGGGGCATGCACGTGCGCTTTCCTCCCGAGCTGCAGCAGTAGTGTCACGCTTCCTGTCACGTGGATCAAGGGATCTGTGGCTTTCCCTCGAGGCTGTCCCTCGAGGCTTTCCCACGAGGCTTTCCCACAGGGCTGTGCCACGTGCCACCTTGGTGTGAGTAGATCCTCGGCGTGAAAGACGAACCGGTGAAGGGAAAAGAGGTTCCTCTGGAATGGACTGAGACATCTGGGGGACACTTGGAATGGTGGCACGACCCTGGAGTTCCTCTCGCCGTTCCTGTTGAGAGGGCCTCCTCTTGAGATGCGACGGGAACGCCGGGAACTCTTTCCCGACGAAGCAGGGAAAGGATCCCTCATCTCGAGCTACGAGGCGGAAACGGGGCTCCTCTGGATGTGGGCGGGACCCTCGTGATTCCTCTCGAGTGGAGACGGGTACGTCGGGGAACTTCTTGATTTGCACCAAGGGTGTGAAGGACCCTTTCGAAGTTCCAGAGGGGAGGTGTGATCAGCCTCGAGACGCCTCAGCGGAAATGGGCCTCATCTCGCCTGGAGGGGAGAACCTCCTGGATTTTCTCGAGTTGCGGCAGGTCTTCTCGAGTTACGACGGGGACCTCAGGGACCCGCTCTGGTGGCCTCAGGAAAGGCCAGTCCCCATGCGAGTTGCTAGGGGACCTCTCGGGATTCCTCTCCCGTCCATGTCGGGGCCTCAGTCCTTGTGTGGAGTCGGGGCCGGAACCTGAGGATTCCTCTCCAGTGTTGCCATGGATCTTGGGGTGCTTCTGAGTCTCCCCAGGGGAGTCAGGCCTCGTCTCGAGTGGGGGCATGCACGTGCGCTTTCCTCCCGAGCTGCAGCAGTAGTGTCACGCTTCCTGTCACGTGGATCAAGGGATCTGTGGCTTTCCCTCGAGGCTGTCCCTCGAGGCTTTCCCACGAGGCTTTCCCACAGGGCTGTGCCACGTGCCACCTTGGTGTGAGTAGATCCTCGGCGTGAAAGACGAACCGGTGAAGGGAAAAGAGGTTCCTCTGGAATGGACTGAGACATCTGGGGGACTCTTGGAATGGTGGCACGACCCTGGAGTTCCTCTCGCCGTTCCTGTTGAGAGGGCCTCCTCTTGAGATGCGACGGGAACGCCGGGAACTCTTTCCCGACGAAGCAGGGAAAGGATCCCTCATGTCGAGCTACGAGGCGGAAACGGGGCTCCTCTGGATGTGGGCGGGACCCTCGTGATTCCTCTCGAGTGGAGACGGGTACGTCGGGGAACTTCTTGATTTGCACCAAGGGTGTGAAGGACCCTTTCGAAGTTCCAGAGGGGAGGTGTGATCAGCCTCGAGACGCCTCAGCGGAAATGGGCCTCATCTCGCCTGGAGGGGAGAACCTCCTGGATTTTCTCGAGTTGCGGCAGGTCTTCTCGAGTTACGACGGGGACCTCAGGGACCCGCTCTGGTGGCCTCAGGAAAGGCCAGTCCCCATGCGAGTTGCTAGGGGACCTCTCGGGATTCCTCTCCCGTCCATGCCGGGGCCTCAGTCCTTGTGTGGAGTCAGAACCGGAACCTGAGGATTCCTCTCCAGTGTTGCCATGGATCTTGGGGTGCTTCTGAGTCTCCCCAGGGGAGTCAGGCCTCGTCTCGAGTGGGGGCATGCACGTGCGCTTTCCTCCCGAGCTGCAGCAGTAGTGTCACGCTTCCTGTCACGTGGATCAAGGGATCTGTGGCTTTCCCTCGAGGCTGTCCCTCGAAGCTTTCCCATGAGGCTTTCCCACAGGGCTGTGCCACGTGCCACCTTGGTGTGAGTCGATCCTCGGCGTGAAAGACGAGCCGGTGAAGGGAAAAGAGGTTCCTCTGGAATGGACTGAGACATCTGGGGGACTCTTGGAATGGTGGCACGACCCTGGAGTTCCTCTCGCCGTTCCTGTTGAGAGGGCCTCCTCTTGAGATGCGACGGGAACGCCGGGAACTCTTTCCCGACGAAGCAGGGAAAGGATCCCTCATCTCGAGCTACGAGGAGGAAACGGGGCTCCTCTGGATGTGGGCGGGACCCTCGTGATTCCTCTCGAGTGGAGACGGCTAGGTCGGGGAACTTCCTGATTTGCACCAAGGGTGTGAAGGACCATTTCGATGTTCCAGAGGTGAGGTGTGATCGCCTCGAGACGCCTCAGCGGAAATGGGCCTCATCTCGCCTGGAGGGGAGAACCTCCTGGATTTTCTCGAGTTGCGGCAGGTCTTCTCGAGTTACGACGGGGACCTCAGGGACCCGCTCTGGTGGCCTCAGGAAAGGCCAGTCCCCATGCGAGTTGCTAGGGGACCTCTCGGGATTCCTCTCCCGTCCATGCCGGGGCCTCAGTCCTTGTGTGGAGTCGGGGCCGGAACCTGAGGATTCCTCTCCAGTGTTGCCATGGATCTTGGGGTGCTTCTGAGTCTCCCCAGGGGAGTCAGGCCTCGTCTCGAGTGGGGGCACGCACGTGCGCTTTCCTCCCAAGCTGCAGCAGTAGTGTCACGCTTCCTGTCACGTGGATCAAGGGATCTGTGGCTTTCCCTCGAGGCTGTCCCTCGAGGCTTTCCCACGAGGCTTTCCCATAGGGCTGTGCCACGTGCCACCTTGGTGTGAGTCGATCCTCGGCGTGAAAGACGAGCCGGTGAAGGGAAAAGAGGTTCCTTTGGAATGGACTGAGACATCTGGGGGACTCTTGGAATGGTGGCACGACCCTGGAGTTCCTCTCGCCGTTCCTGTTGAGAGGGCCTCCTCTTGAGATGCGACGGGAACGCCGGGAACTCTTTCCCGACGAAGCAGGGAAAGGATCCCTCATCTCGAGCTACGAGGCGGAAACGGGGATCCTCTGGATGTGGGCGGGACCCTCGTGAATCCTCTCGAGTGGAGACGGGTATGTCGGGGAACTTCTTGATTTGCACCAAGGGTGTGAAGGACCCTTTCGAAGTTCCAGAGGTGAGGTGTGATCAGCCTCGAGACGCCTCAGCGGAAATGGGCCTCATCTCGCCTGGAGGGGAGAACCTCCTGGATTTTCTCGAGTTGCGGCAGGTCTTCTCGAGTTACGACGGGGACCTCAGGGACCCGCTCTGGTGGCCTCAGGAAAGGCCAGTCCCCATGCGAGTTGCTAGGGGACCTCTCGGGATTCCTCTCCCGTCCATGCCGGGGCCTCAGTCCTTGTGTGGAGTCGGGGCCGGAACCTGAGGATTCCTCTCCAGTGTTGCCATGGATCTTGGGGTGCTTCTGAGTCTCCCCAGGGGAGTCAGGCCTCGTCTCGAGTGGGGGCATGCACGTGCGCTTTCCTCCCGAGCTGCAGCAGTAGTGTCACGCTTCCTGTCACGTGGATCAAGGGATCTGTGGCTTTCCCTCGAGGCTGTCCCTCGAGGCTTTCCCACGAGGCTTTCCCACAGGGCTGTGCCACGTGCCACCTTGGTGGGAGTCGATCCTCGGCGTGAAAGACGAGCCGGTGAAGGGAAAAGAGGTTCCTCTGGAATGGACTGAGACATCTGGGGGACTCTTGGAATGGTGGCACGACCCTGGAGTTCCTCTCGCCGTTCCTGTTGAGAGGGCCTCCACTTGAGATGCGACGGGAACGCCGGGAACTCTTTCCCGACGAAGCAGGGAAAGGATCCCTCATCTCGAGCTACGAGGCGGAAACGGGGCTCCACTGGATGTGGGCGGGACCCTCGTGATTCCTCTCGAGTGGAGACGGCTAGGTCGGGGAACTTCTTGATTTGCACCAAGGGTGTGAAGGACCCTTTTGAAGTTCCAGAGGTGAGGTGTGATCAGCCTCGAGACGCCTCAGCGGAAATGGGCCTCATCTCGCCTGGAGGGGAGAACCTCCTGGATTTTCTCGAGTTGCGGCAGGTCTTCTCGAGTTACGACGGGGACCTCAGGGACCCGCTCTGGTGGCCTCAGGAAAGGCCAGTCCCCATGCGAGTTGCTAGGGGACCTCTCGGGATTCCTCTCCCGTCCATGCCGGGGCCTCAGTCCTTGTGTGGAGTCGGGGCCGGAACCTGAGGATTCCTCTCCAGTGTTGCCATGGATCTTGGGGTGCTTCTGAGTCTCCCCAGGGGAGTCAGGCCTCGTCTCGAGTGGGGGCATGCACGTGCGCTTTCCTCCCGAGCTGCAGCAGTAGTGTCACGCTTCCTGCCACGTGGATCAAGGGATCTGTGGCTTTCCCTCGAGGCTGTCCCTCGAGGCTTTCCCACGAGGCTTTCCCACAGGGCTGTGCCACGTGCCACCTTGGTGTGAGTCGATCCTCGGCGTGAAAGACGAGCCGGTGAAGGGAAAAGAGGTTCCTCTGGAATGGACTGAGACAACTGGGGGACTCTTGGAATGGTGGCACGACCCTGGAGTTCCTCTCGCCGTTCCTGTTGAGAGGGCCTCCTCTTGAGATGCGACGGGAACGCCGGGAACTCTTTCCCGACGAAGCAGGGAAAGGATCCCTCATCTCGAGCTACGAGGCGGAAACGGGGCTCCTCTGGGTGTGGTCGGGACACTCGTGATTCTTCTCGAGTGGAGACGGCTAGGTCGGGGAACTTCTTGATTTGCACCAAGGGTGTGAAGGACCCTTTCGATGTTCCAGAGGTGAGGTGTGATCAGCCTCGAGACGCCTCAGCGGAAATGGGCCTCATCTCGCCTGGAGGGGAGAACCTCCTGGATTTTCTCGAGTTGCGGCAGGTCTTCTCGAGTTACGACGGGGACCTCAGGGACCCGCTCTGGTGGCCTCAGGAAAGGCCAGTCCCCATGCGAGTTGCTAGGGGACCTCTCGGGATTCCTCTCCCGTCCATGCCGGGGCCTCAGTCCTTGTGTGGATTCGGGGCCGGAACCTGAGGATTCCTCTCCAGTGTTGCCATGGATCTTGGGGTGCTTCTGAGTCTCCCCATGGGAGTCAGGCCTCGTCTCGAGTGGGGGCACGCACGTGCGCTTTCCTCCCGAGCTGCAGCAGTAGTGTCACGCTTCCTGTCACGTGGATCAAGGGATCTGTGGCTTTCCCTCGAGGCTGTCCCTCGAAGGTTTCCCATGAGGCTTTCCCACAGGGCTGTGCCACGTGCCACCTTGGTGTGAGTCGATCCTCGGCGTGAAAGACGAGCCGGTGAAGGGAAAAGAGGTTCCTCTGGAATGGACTGAGACATCTGGGGGACTCTTGGAATGGTGGCACGACCCTGGAGTTCCTCTCGCCGTTCCTGTTGAGAGGGCCTCCTCTTGAGATGCGACGGGAACGCCGGGAACTCTTTCCCGACGAAGCAGGGAAAGGATCCCTCATCTCGAGCTACGAGGCGGAAACGGGGCTCCTCTGGATGTGGGCGGGACCCTCGTGATTCCTCTCGAGTGGAGACGGCTAGGTCGGGGAACTTCTTGATTTGCACCAAGGGTGTGAAGGACCCTTTTGAAGTTCCAGAGGTGAGGTGTGATCAGCCTCGAGACGCCTCAGCGGAAATGGGCCTCATCTCGCCTGGAGGGGAGAACCTCCTGGATTTTCTCGAGTTGTGGCAGGTCTTCTCGAGTTACGACGGGGACCTCAGGGACCCGCTCTGGTGGCCTCAGGAAAGGCCAGTCCCCATGCGAGTTGCTAGGGGACCTCTCGGGATTCCTCTCCCGTCCATGTCGGGGCCTCAGTCCTTGTGTGGAGTCGGGGCCGGAACCTGAGGATTCCTCTCCAGTGTTGCCATGGATCTTGGGGTGCTTCTGAGTCTCCCCAGGGGAGTCAGGCCTCGTCTCGAGTGGGGGCATGCACGTGCGCTTTCCTCCCGAGCTGCAGCAGTAGTGTCACGCTTCCTGTCACGTGGATCAAGGGATCTGTGGCTTTCCCTCGAGGCTGTCCCTCGAGGCTTTCCCACGAGGCTTTCCCACAGGGCTGTGCCACGTGCCACCTTGGTGTGAGTAGATCCTCGGCGTGAAAGACGAACCGGTGAAGGGAAAAGAGGTTCCTCTGGAATGGACTGAGACATCTGGGGGACTCTTGGAATGGTGGCACGACCCTGGAGTTCCTCTCGCCGTTCCTGTTGAGAGGGCCTCCTCTTGAGATGCGACGGGAACACCGGGAACTCTTTCCCGACGAAGCAGGGAAAGGATCCCTCATGTCGAGCTACGAGGCGGAAACGGGGCTCCTCTGGATGTGGGCGGGACCCTCGTGATTCCTCTCGAGTGGAGACGGGTACGTCGGGGAACTTCTTGATTTGCACCAAGGGTGTGAAGGACCCTTTCGAAGTTCCAGAGGGGAGGTGTGATCAGCCTCGAGACGCCTCAGCGGAAATGGGCCTCATCTCGCCTGGAGGGGAGAACCTCCTTGATTTTCTCGAGTTGCGGCAGGTCTTCTCGAGTTACGACGGGGACCTCAGGGACCCGCTCTGGTGGCCTCAGGAAAGGCCAGTCCCCATGCGAGTTGCTAGGGGACCTCTCGGGATTCCTCTCCCGTCCATGCCGGGATCTCAGTCCTTGTGTGGAGTCAGAACCGGAACCTGAGGATTCCTCTCCAGTGTTGCCATGGATCTTGGGGTGCTTCTGAGTCTCCCCAGGGGAGTCAGGCCTCGTCTCGAGTGGGGGCATGCACGTGCGCTTTCCTCCCGAACTGCAGCAGTAGTGTCACGCTTCCTGTCACGTGGATCAAGGGATCTGTGGCTTTCCCTCGAGGCTGTCCCTCGAAGCTTTCCCATGAGGCTTTCCCACAGGGCTGTGCCACGTGCCACCTTGGTGTGAGTCGATCCTCGGCGTGAAAGACGAGCCGGTGAAGGGAAAAGAGGTTCCTCTGGAATGGACTGAGACATCTGGGGGACTCTTGGAATGGTGGCACGACCCTGGAGTTCCTCTCGCCGTTCCTGTTGAGAGGGCCTCCTCTTGAGATGCGACGGGAACGCCGGGAACTCTTTCCCGACGAAGCAGGGAAAGGATCCCTCATCTCGAGCTACGAGGAGGAAACGGGGCTCCTCTGGATGTGGGCGGGACCCTCGTGAATCCTCTCGAGTGGAGACGGGTATGTCGGGGAACTTCTTGATTTGCACCAAGGGTGTGAAGGACCCTTTCGAAGTTCCAGAGGTGAGGTGTGATCAGCCTCGAGACGCCTCAGCGGAAATGGGCCTCCTCTCGCCTGGAGGGGAGAACCTCCTGGATTTTCTCGAGTTGCGGCAGGTCTTCTCGAGTTACGACGGGGACCTCAGGGACCCGCTCTGGTGGCCTCAGGAAAGGCCAGTCCCCATGCGAGTTGCTAGGGGACCACTCGGGATTCCTCTCCCGTCCATGCCGGGGCCTCAGTCCTTGTGTGGAGTCGGGGCCGGAACCTGAGGATTCCTCTCCAGTGTTGCCATGGATCTTGGGGTGCTTCTGAGTCTCCCCAGGGGAGTCAGGCCTCCTCTCGATTCGAGGCATGCACGTGCGCTTTCCTCCCGAGCTGAAGCAGTAGTGTCACGCTTCCTGTCACGTGGATCAAGGGATCTGTGGCTTTCCCTCGAGGCTGTCCCTCGAGGCTTTCCCACGAGGCTTTCCCACAGGGCTGTGGCACGTGCCACCTTGGTGTGAGTCGATCATCGGCGTGAAAGACGAGCCGGTGAAGGGAAAAGAGTTTCCTCTGGAATGGACTGAGACATCTGGGGGACTCTTGGAATGGTGGCACGACCCTGGAGTTCCTCTCGCCGTTCCTGTTGAGAGGGCCTCCTCTTGAGATGCGACGGGAACGCCGGGAACTCTTTCCCGACGAAGCAGGGAAAGGATCCCTCATCTCGAGCTACGAGGCAGAAACGGGGCTCCTCTGGATGTGGGCGGGACCCTCGTGATTCCTCTCGAGTGGAGACGGGTACGTCGGGGAACTTCTTGATTTGCACCAAGGGTGTGAAGGACCCTTTCGAAGTTCCAGAGGGTAGGTGTGATCAGCCTCGAGACGCCTCAGCGGAAATGGGCCTCATCTCGCCTGGAGGGGAGAACCTCCTGGATTTTCTCGAGTTGCGGCAGGTCTTCTCGAGTTACGACGGGGACCTCAGGGACCCGCTCTGGTGGCCTCAGGAAAGGCCAGTCCCCATGCGAGTTGCTAGGGGACCTCTCGGGATTCCTCTCCCGTCCATGCCGGGGCCTCAGTCCTTGTGTGGAGTCGGAACCGGAACCTGAGGATTCCTCTCCAGTGTTGCCATGGATCTTGGGGTGCTTCTGAGTCTCCCCAGGGGAGTCAGGCCTCGTCTCGAGTGGGGGCATGCACGTGCGCTTTCCTCCCGAGCTGCAGCAGTAGTGTCACGCTTCCTGTCACGTGGATCAAGGGATCTGTGGCTTTCCCTCGAGGCTGTCCCTCGAGGCTTTCCCACGAGGCTTTCCCACAGGGCTGTGCCACGTGCCACCTTGGTGTGAGTCGATCCTCGGCGTGAAAGACGAGCCGGTGAAGGGAAAAGAGGTTCCTCTGGAATGGACTGAGACATCTGGGGGACTCTTGGAATGGTGGCACGACCCTGGAGTTCCTCTCGCCGTTCCTGTTGAGAGGGCCTCCTCTTGAGATGCGACGGGAACGCCGGGAACTCTTTCCCGACGAAGCAGGGAAAGGATCCCTCATCTCGAGCTACGAGGCGGAAACGGGGCTCCTCTGGATGTGGGCGGGACCCTCGTGATTCCTCTCGAGTGGAGACGGCTAGGTCGGGGAACTTCTTGATTTGCACCAAGGGTGTGAAGGACCCTTTTGAAGTTCCAGAGGGGAGGTGTGATCAGCCTCGAGACGCCTCAGCGGAAATGGGCCTCATCTCGCCTGGAGGGGAGAACCTCCTGGATTTTCTCGAGTTGCGGCAGGTCTTCTCGAGTTACGACGGGGACCTCAGGGACCCGCTCTGGTGGCCTCAGGAAAGGCCAGTCCCCATGCGAGTTGCTAGGGGACCTCTCGGGATTCCTCTCCCGTCCATGCCGGGGCCTCAGTCCTTGTGTGGAGTCGGGGTCGGAACCTGAGGATTCCTCTCCAGTGTTGCCATGGATCTTGGGGTGCTTCTGAGTCTCCCCAGGGGAGTCAGGCCTCGTCTCGAGTGGGGGCACGCACGTGCGCTTTCCTCCCGAGCTGCAGCAGTAGTGTCACGCTTCCTGTCACGTGGATCAAGGGATCTGTGGCTTTCCCTCGAGGCTGTCCCTCGAGGCTTTCCCACGAGGCTTTCCCATAGGGCTGTGCCACGTGCCACCTTGGTGTGAGTCGATCCTCGGCGTGAAAGACGAGCCGGTGAAGGGAAAAGAGGTTTCTTTGGAATGGACTGAGACATCTGGGGGACTCTTGGAATGGTGGCACGACCCTGGAGTTCCTCTCGCCGTTCCTGTTGAGAGGGCCTCCTCTTGAGATGCGACGGGAACGCCGGGAACTCTTTCCCGACGAAGCAGGGAAAGGATCCCTCATCTCGAGCTACGAGGCGGAAACGGGGATCCTCTGGATGTGGGCGGGACCCTCGTGAATCCTCTCGAGTGGAGACGGGTATGTCGGGGAACTTCTTGATTTGCACCAAGGGTGTGAAGGACCCTTTCGAAGTTCCAGAGGTGAGGTGTGATCAGCCTCGAGACGCCTCAGCGGAAATGGGCCTCCTCTCGCCTGGAGGGGAGAACCTCCTGGATTTTCTCGAGTTGCGGCAGGTCTTCTCGAGTTACGACGGGGACCTCAGGGACCCGCTCTGGTGGCCTCAGGAAAGGCCAGTCCCCATGCGAGTTGCTAGGGGACCACTCGGGATTCCTCTCCCGTCCATGCCGGGGCCTCAGTCCTTGTGTGGATTTGGGGCCGGAACCTGAGGATTCCTCTCCAGTGTTGCCATGGATCTTGGGGTGCTTCTGAGTCTCCCCAGGGGAGTCAGGCCTCCTCTCGAGTCGGGGCATGCACGTGCGCTTTCCTCCCGAGCTGAAGCAGTAGTGTCACGCTTCCTGTCACGTGGATCAAGGGATCTGTGGCTTTCCCTCGAGGCTGTCCCTCGAGGCTTTCCCACGAGGCTTTCCCACAGGGCTGTGGCACGTGCCACCTTGGTGTGAGTCGATCATCGGCTTGAAAGACGAGCCGGTGAAGGGAAAAGAGGTTCCTCTGGAATGGACTGAGACATCTGGGGGACTCTTGGAATGGTGGCACGACCCTGGAGTTCCTCTCGCCGTTCCTGTTGAGAGGGCCTCCTCTTGAGATGCGACGGGAACGCCGGGAACTCTTTCCCGACGAAGCAGGGAAAGGATCCCTCATCTCGAGCTACGAGGCAGAAACGGGGCTCCTCTGGATGTGGGCGGGACCCTCGTGATTCCTCTCGAGTGGAGACGGGTACGTCGGGGAACTTCTTGATTTGCACCAAGGGTGTGAAGGACCCTTTCGAAGTTCCAGAGGGTAGGTGTGATCAGCCTCGAGACGCCTCTGCGGAAATGGGCCTCATCTCGCCTGGAGGGGAGAACCTCCTGGATTTTCTCGAGTTGCGGCAGGTCTTCTCGAGTTACGACGGGGACCTCAGGGACCCGCTCTGGTGGCCTCAGGAAAGGCCAGTCCCCATGCGAGTTGCTAGGGGACCTCTCGGGATTCCTCTCCCGTCCATGCCGGGGCCTCAGTCCTTGTGTGGAGTCGGAACCGGAACCTGAGGATTCCTCTCCAGTGTTGCCATGGATCTTGGGGTGCTTCTGAGTCTCCCCAGGGGAGTCAGGCCTCGTCTCGAGTGGGGGCATGCACTTGCGCTTTCCTCCCGAGCAGCAGCAGTAGTGTCACGCTTCCTGTCACGTGGATCAAGGGATCTGTGGCTTTCCCTCGAGGCTGTCCCTCGAGGCTTTCCCACGAGGCTTTCCCACAGGGCTGTGCCACGTGCCACCTTGGTGTGAGTCGATCCTCGGCGTGAAAGACGAGCCGGTGAAGGGAAAAGAGGTTCCTCTGGAATGGACTGAGACATCTGGGGGACTCTTGGAATGGTGGCACGACCCTGGAGTTCCTCTCGCCGTTCCTGTTCAGAGGGCCTCCTCTTGAGATGCGACGGGAACGCCGGGAACTCTTTCCCGACGAAGCAGGGAAAGGATCCCTCATCTCGAGCTACGAGGCGGAAACGGGGCTCCTCTGGATGTGGGCGGGACCCTCGTGATTCCTCTCGAGTGGAGACGGCTAGGTCGGGGAACTTCTTGATTTGCACCAAGGGTGTGAAGGACCCTTTTGAAGTTCCAGAGGTGAGGTGTGATCAGCCTCGAGACGCCTCAGCGGAAATGGGCCTCATCTCGCCTGGAGGGGAGAACCTCCTGGATTTTCTCGAGTTGCGGCAGGTCTTCTCGAGTTACGACGGGGACCTCAGGGACCCGCTCTGGTGGCCTCAGGAAAGGCCAGTCCCCATGCGAGTTGCTAGGGGACCTCTCGGGATTCCTCTCCCGTCCATGCCGGGGCCTCAGTCCTTGTGTGGAGTCGGGGCCGGAACCTGAGGATTCCTCTCCAGTGTTGCCATGGATCTTGGGGTGCTTCTGAGTCTCCCCAGGGGAGTCAGGCCTCGTCTCGAGTGGGGGCATGCACGTGCGCTTTCCTCCCGAGCTGCAGCAGTAGTGTCACGCTTCCTGTCACGTGGATCAAGGGATCTGTGGCTTTCCCTCGAGGCTGTCCCTCGAGGCTTTCCCACGAGGCTTTCCCACAGGGCTGTGCCACGTGCCACCTTGGTGTGAGTAGATCCTCGGCGTGAAAGACGAGCCGGTGAAGGGAAAAGAGGTTCCTCTGGAATGGACTGAGACATCTGGGGGACTCTTGGAATGGTGGCACGACCCTGGAGTTCCTCTCGCCGTTCCTGTTGAGAGGGCCTCCTCTTGAGATGCGACGGGAACGCCGGGAACTCTTTCCCGACGAAGCAGGGAAAGGATCCCTCATCTCGAGCTACGAGGCGGAAACGGGGCTCCTCTGGATGTGGGCGGGACTCTCGTGATTCCTCTCGAGTGGAGACTGCTAGGTCGGGGATCTTCTTGATTTGCACCAAGGGTGTGAAGGACCCTTTCGAAGTTCCAGAGGTGAGGTGTGATCAGCCTCGAGACGCCTCAGCGGAAATGGGCCTCATCTCGCCTGGAGGGGAGATCCTCCTGGATTTTCTCGAGTTGCGGCAGGTCTTCTCGAGTTACGACGGGGACCACAGGGACCCGCTCTGGTGACCTCAGGAAAGGCCAGTCCCCATGCGAGTTGCTAGGGGACCTCTCGGGATTCCTCTCCCATCCATGCCGGGGCCACAGTCCTTGAGTGGAGTCGGGGCCGGAACCTGAGGATTCCTCTCCAGGGTTGCCATGGATCTTGGGGTGCTTCTGAGTCTCCCCAGGGGAGTCAGGCCTCGTCTCGAGTGGGGGCATGCACGTGCGGTTTCCTCCCGAGCTGCAGCAGTAGTGTCACGCTTCCTGTCACGTGGATCAAGGGATCTGTGGCTTTCCCTCGAGGCTGTCCCTCGAGGCTTTCCCACGAGGCTTTCCCACAGGGCTGTGCCACGTGCCACCTTGGTGTGAGTCGATCCTCGGCGTGAAAGACGAGCCGGTGAAGGGAAAAGAGGTTCCTCTGGAATGGACTGAGACATCTGGGGGACTCTTGGAATGGTGGCACGACCCTGGAGTTCCTCTCGCCGTTCCTGTTGAGAGGGCCTCCTCTTGAGATGCGACGGGAACGCCGGGAACTCTTTCCTGACGAAGCAGGGAAAGGATCCCTCATCTCGAGCTACGAGGCGGAAACGGGGCTCCTCTGGATGAGGGCGGGACCCTCGTGATTCCGCTCGAGTGGAGACGGCTAGGTCAGGGAACTTCTTGATTTGCACCAAGGGTGTGAAGGACCCTTTCGAAGTTCCAGAGGTGAGGTGTGATCAGCCTCGAGACGCCTCAGCGGAAATGGGCCTCATCTCGCCTGGAGGGGAGAACCTCCTGGATTTTCTCGAGTTGCGGCAGGTCTTCTCGAGTTACGACGGGGACCACAGGGACCCGCTCTGGTGGCCTCAGGAAAGGCCAGTCCCCATGCGAGTTGCTAGGGGACCTTTCGGGATTCCTCTCCCGTCCATGCCGGGGCCTCAGTCCTTGAGTGGAGTTGGGGCCGGAAGCTGAGGATTCCTCTCCAGGGTTGCCATGGATCTTGGGGTGCTTCTGAGTCTCCCCAGGGGAGTCAGGCCTCGTCTCGAGTGGGGGCATGCACGTGCGCTTTCCTCCCGAGCTGCAGCAGTAGTGTCACGCTTCCTGTCACGTGGATCAAGGGATCTGTGGCTTTCCCTCGAGGCTGTCCCTCGAGGCTTTCCCACGAGGCTTTCCCACAGGGCTGTGCCACGTGCCACCTTGGTGTGAGTCGATCCTCGGCGTGAAAGACGAGCCGGTGAAGGGAAAAGAGGTTCCTCTGGAATGGACTGAGACATCTGGGGGACTCTTGGAATGGTGGCACGACCCTGGAGTTCCTCTCACCGTTCCTGTTGAGAGGGCCTCCTCTTGAGATGCGACGGGAACGCCGGGAACTCTTTCCCGACGAAGCAGGGAAAGGATCCCTCATCTCGAGCTACGAGGCGGAAACGGGGCTCCTCTGGATGTGGGCGGGACCCTCGTGATTCCTCTCGAGTGGAGACGGCTAGGTCAGGGAACTTCTTGATTTTCACCAAGGCTGTGAAGGACCCTTTTGAAGTTCCAGAGGTGAGGTGTGATCAGCCTCGAGGCGCCTCAGCGGAAATGGGCCTCATCTCGCCTGGAGGGGAGAACCTCCTGGATTTTCTCGAGTTGCGGCAGGTCTTCTCGAGTTACGACGGGGACCTCAGGGACCCGCTCTGGTGGCCTCAGGAAAGGCCAGTCCCCATGCGAGTTGCTAGGGGACCTCTCGGGATTCCTCTCCCGTCCATGCCGGGGCCTCAGTCCTTGTGTGGAGTCGGGGCCGGAACCTGAGGATTCCTCTCCAGTGTTGCCATGGATCTTGGGGTGCTTCTGAGTCTCCCCAGGGGAGTCAGGCCTCGTCTCGAGTGGGGGCATGCACGTGCGCTTTCCTCCCGAGCTGCAGCAGTAGTGTCACGCTTCCTGTCACGTGGATCAAGGGATCTGTGGCTTTCCCTCGAGGCTGTCCCTCGAGGCTTTCCCACGAGGCTTTCCCACAGGGCTGTGCCACGTGCCACCTTGGTGTGAGTAGATCCTCGGCGTGAAAGACGAGCCGGTGAAGGGAAAAGAGGTTCCTCTGGAATGGACTGAGACATCTGGGGGACTCTTGGAATGGTGGCACGACCCTGGAGTTCCTCTCGCAGTTCCTGTTGAGAGGGCCTCCTCTTGAGATGCGACGGGAACGCCGGGAACTCTTTCCCGACGAAGCAGGGAAAGGATCCCTCATCTCGAGCTACGAGGCGGAAACGGGGCTCCTCTGGATGTGGGCGGGACTCTCGTGATTCCTCTCGAGTGGAGACTGCTAGGTCGGGGAACTTCTTGATTTGCACCAAGGGTGTGAAGGACCCTTTCGAAGTTCCAGAGGTGAGGTGTGATCAGCCTCGAGACGCCTCAGCGGAAATGGGCCTCATCTCGCCTGGAGGGGAGATCCTCCTGGATTTTCTCGAGTTGCGGCAGGTCTTCTCGAGTTACGACGGGGACCTCAGGGACCCGCTCTGGTGACCTCAGGAAAGGCCAGTCCCCATGCGAGTTGCTAGGGGACCTCTCGGGATTCCTCTCCCGTCCATGCCGGGGCCACAGTCCTTGAGTGGAGTCGGGGCCGGAACCTGAGGATTCCTCTCCAGGGTTGCCATGGATCTTGGGGTGCTTCTGAGTCTCCCCAGGGGAGTCAGGCCTCGTCTCGAGTGGGGGCATGCACGTGCGGTTTCCTCCCGAGCTGCAGCAGTAGTGTCATGCTTCCTGTCACGTGGATCAAGGGATCTGTGGCTTTCCCTCGAGGCTGTCCCTCGAGGCTTTCCCACGAGGCTTTCCCACAGGGCTGTGCCACGTGCCACCTTGGTGTGAGTCGATCCTCGGCGTGAAAGACGAGCCGGTGAAGGGAAAAGAGGTTCCTCTGGAATGGACTGAGACATCTGGGGGACTCTTGGAATGGTGGCACGACCCTGGAGTTCCTCTCGCCGTTCCTGTTGAGAGGGCCTCCTCTTGAGATGCGACGGGAACGCCGGGAACTCTTTCCCGACGAAGCAGGGAAAGGATCCCTCATCTCGAGCTACGAGGCGGAAACGGGGCTCCTCTGGATGAGGGCGGGACCCTCGTGATTCCGCTCGAGTGGAGACGGCTAGGTCAGGGAACTTCTTGATTTGCACCAAGGCTGTGAAGGACCCTTTCGAAGTTCCAGAGGTGAGGTGTGATCAGCCTCGAGACGCCTCAGCGGAAATGGGCCTCATCTCGCCTGGAGGGGAGAACCTCCTGGATTTTCTCGAGTTGCGGCAGGTCTTCTCGAGTTACGACGGGGAACACAGGGACCCGCTCTGGTGGCCTCAGGAAAGGCCAGTCCCCATGCGAGTTGCTAGGGGACCTTTCGGGATTCCTCTCCCGTCCATGCCGGGGCCTCAGTCCTTGTGTGGAGTCGGGGCCGGAACCTGAGGATTCCTCTCCAGTGTTGCCATGGATCTTGGGGTGCTTCTGAGTCTCCCCAGGGGAGTCAGGCCTCCTCTCGAGTCGGGGCATGCACGTGCGCTTTCCTCCCGAGCTGAAGCAGTAGTGTCACGCTTCCTGTCACGTGGATCAAGGGATCTGTGGCTTTCCCTCGAGGCTGTCCCTCGAGGCTTTCCCACGAGGCTTTCCCACAGGGCTGTGGCACGTGCCACCTTGGTGTGAGTCGATCATCGGCTTGAAAGACGAGCCGGTGAAGGGAAAAGAGGTTCCTCTGGAATGGACTGAGACATCTGGGGGACTCTTGGAATGGTGGCACGACCCTGGAGTTCCTCTCGCCGTTCCTGTTGAGAGGGCCTCCTCTTGAGATGCGACGGGAACGCCGGGAACTCTTTCCCGACGAAGCAGGGAAAGGATCCCTCATCTCGAGCTACGAGGCGGAAACGGGGCTCCTCTGGATGTGGGCGGGACCCTCGTGATTCCTCTCGAGTGGAGACGGCTAGGTCGGGGAACTTCTTGATTTGCACCAAGGGTGTGAAGGACCCTTTTGAAGTTCCAGAGGTGAGGTGTGATCAGCCTCGAGACGCCTCAGCGGAAATGGGCCTCATCTCGCCTGGAGGGGAGAACCTCCTGGATTTTCTCGAGTTGCGGCAGGTCTTCTCGAGTTACGACGGGGACCTCAGGGACCCGCTCTGGTGTCCTCAGGAAAGGCCAGTCCCCATGCGAGTTGCTAGGGGACCTCTCGGGATTCCTCTCCCGTCCATGCCGGGGCCTCAGTCCTTGTGTGGAGTCGGGGCCGGAACCTGAGGATTCCTCTCCAGTGTTGCCATGGATCTTGGGGTGCTTCTGAGTCTCCCCAGGGGAGTCAGGCCTCGTCTCGAGTGGGGGCATGCACGTGCGCTTTCCTCCCGAGCTGCAGCAGTAGTGTCACGCTTCCTGTCACGTGGATCAAGGGATCTGTGGCTTTCCCTCGAGGCTGTCCCTCGAGGCTTTCCCACGAGGCTTTCCCACAGGGCTGTGCCACGTGCCACCTTGGTGTGAGTAGATCCTCGGCGTGAAAGACGAGCCGGTGAAGGGAAAAGAGGTTCCTCTGGAATGGACTGAGACATCTGGGGGACTCTTGGAATGGTGGCACGACCCTGGAGTTCCTCTCGCCGTTCCTGTTGAGAGGGCCTCCTCTTGAGATGCGACGGGAACGCCGGGAACTCTTTCCCGACGAAGCAGGGAAAGGATCCCTCATCTCGAGCTACGAGGCGGAAACGGGGCTCCTCTGGATGTGGGCGGGACTCTCGTGATTCCTCTCGAGTGGAGACTGCTAGGTCGGGGATCTTCTTGATTTGCACCAAGGGTGTGAAGGACCCTTTCGAAGTTCCAGAGGTGAGGTGTGATCAGCCTCGAGACGCCTCAGCGGAAATGGGCCTCATCTCGCCTGGAGGGGAGATCCTCCTGGATTTTCTCGAGTTGCGGCAGGTCTTCTCGAGTTACGACGGGGACCACAGGGACCCGCTCTGGTGACCTCAGGAAAGGCCAGTCCCCATGCGAGTTGCTAGGGGACCTCTCGGGATTCCTCTCCCATCCATGCCGGGGCCACAGTCCTTGAGTGGAGTCGGGGCCGGAACCTGAGGATTCCTCTCCAGGGTTGCCATGGATCTTGGGGTGCTTCTGAGTCTCCCCAGGGGAGTCAGGCCTCGTCTCGAGTGGGGGCATGCACGTGCGGTTTCCTCCCGAGCTGCAGCAGTAGTGTCACGCTTCCTGTCACGTGGATCAAGGGATCTGTGGCTTTCCCTCGAGGCTGTCCCTCGAGGCTTTCCCACGAGGCTTTCCCACAGGGCTGTGCCACGTGCCACCTTGGTGTGAGTCGATCCTCGGCGTGAAAGACGAGCCGGTGAAGGGAAAAGAGGTTCCTCTGGAATGGACTGAGACATCTGGGGGACTCTTGGAATGGTGGCACGACCCTGGAGTTCCTCTCGCCGTTCCTGTTGAGAGGGCCTCCTCTTGAGATGCGACGGGAACGCCGGGAACTCTTTCCCGACGAAGCAGGGAAAGGATCCCTCATCTCGAGCTACGAGGCGGAAACGGGGCTCCTCTGGATGAGGGCGGGACCCTCGTGATTCCGCTCGAGTGGAGACGGCTAGGTCAGGGAACTTCTTGATTTGCACCAAGGGTGTGAAGGACCCTTTCGAAGTTCCAGAGGTGAGGTGTGATCAGCCTCGAGACGCCTCAGCGGAAATGGGCCTCATCTCGCCTGGAGGGGAGAACCTCCTGGATTTTCTCGAGTTGCGGCAGGTCTTCTCGAGTTACGACGGGGACCACAGGGACCCGCTCTGGTGGCCTCAGGAAAGGCCAGTCCCCATGCGAGTTGCTAGGGGACCTTTCGGGATTCCTCTCCCGTCCATGCCGGGGCCTCAGTCCTTGAGTGGAGTTGGGGCCGGAAGCTGAGGATTCCTCTCCAGGGTTGCCATGGATCTTGGGGTGCTTCTGAGTCTCCCCAGGGGAGTCAGGCCTCGTCTCGAGTGGGGGCATGCACGTGCGCTTTCCTCCCGAGCTGCAGCAGTAGTGTCACGCTTCCTGTCACGTGGATCAAGGGATCTGTGGCTTTCCCTCGAGGCTGTCCCTCGAGGCTTTCCCACGAGGCTTTCCCACAGGGCTGTGCCACGTGCCACCTTGGTGTGAGTAGATCCTCGGCGTGAAAGACGAGCCGGTGAAGGGAAAAGAGGTTCCTCTGGAATGGACTGAGACATCTGGGGGACTCTTGGAATGGTGGCACGACCCTGGAGTTCCTCTCGCCGTTCCTGTTGAGAGGGCCTCCTCTTGAGATGCGACGGGAACGCCGGGAACTCTTTCCCGACGAAGCAGGGAAAGGATCCCTCATCTCGAGCTACGAGGCGGAAACGGGGCTCCTCTGGATGTGGGCGGGACTCTCGTGATTCCTCTCGAGTGGAGACTGCTAGGTCGGGGATCTTCTTGATTTGCACCAAGGGTGTGAAGGACCCTTTCGAAGTTCCAGAGGTGAGGTGTGATCAGCCTCGAGACGCCTCAGCGGAAATGGGCCTCATCTCGCCTGGAGGGGAGATCCTCCTGGATTTTCTCGAGTTGCGGCAGGTCTTCTCGAGTTACGACGGGGACCACAGGGACCCGCTCTGGTGACCTCAGGAAAGGCCAGTCCCCATGCGAGTTGCTAGGGGACCTCTCGGGATTCCTCTCCCATCCATGCCGGGGCCACAGTCCTTGAGTGGAGTCGGGGCCGGAACCTGAGGATTCCTCTCCAGGGTTGCCATGGATCTTGGGGTGCTTCTGAGTCTCCCCAGGGGAGTCAGGCCTCGTCTCGAGTGGGGGCATGCACGTGCGGTTTCCTCCCGAGCTGCAGCAGTAGTGTCACGCTTCCTGTCACGTGGATCAAGGGATCTGTGGCTTTCCCTCGAGGCTGTCCCTCGAGGCTTTCCCACGAGGCTTTCCCACAGGGCTGTGCCACGTGCCACCTTGGTGTGAGTCGATCCTCGGCGTGAAAGACGAGCCGGTGAAGGGAAAAGAGGTTCCTCTGGAATGGACTGAGACATCTGGGGGACTCTTGGAATGGTGGCACGACCCTGGAGTTCCTCTCGCCGTTCCTGTTGAGAGGGCCTCCTCTTGAGATGCGACGGGAACGCCGGGAACTCTTTCCTGACGAAGCAGGGAAAGGATCCCTCATCTCGAGCTACGAGGCGGAAACGGGGCTCCTCTGGATGAGGGCGGGACCCTCGTGATTCCGCTCGAGTGGAGACGGCTAGGTCAGGGAACTTCTTGATTTGCACCAAGGGTGTGAAGGACCCTTTCGAAGTTCCAGAGGTGAGGTGTGATCAGCCTCGAGACGCCTCAGCGGAAATGGGCCTCATCTCGCCTGGAGGGGAGAACCTCCTGGATTTTCTCGAGTTGCGGCAGGTCTTCTCGAGTTACGACGGGGACCACAGGGACCCGCTCTGGTGGCCTCAGGAAAGGCCAGTCCCCATGCGAGTTGCTAGGGGACCTTTCGGGATTCCTCTCCCGTCCATGCCGGGGCCTCAGTCCTTGAGTGGAGTTGGGGCCGGAAGCTGAGGATTCCTCTCCAGGGTTGCCATGGATCTTGGGGTGCTTCTGAGTCTCCCCAGGGGAGTCAGGCCTCGTCTCGAGTGGGGGCATGCACGTGCGCTTTCCTCCCGAGCTGCAGCAGTAGTGTCACGCTTCCTGTCACGTGGATCAAGGGATCTGTGGCTTTCCCTCGAGGCTGTCCCTCGAGGCTTTCCCACGAGGCTTTCCCACAGGGCTGTGCCACGTGCCACCTTGGTGTGAGTCGATCCTCGGCGTGAAAGACGAGCCGGTGAAGGGAAAAGAGGTTCCTCTGGAATGGACTGAGACATCTGGGGGACTCTTGGAATGGTGGCACGACCCTGGAGTTCCTCTCACCGTTCCTGTTGAGAGGGCCTCCTCTTGAGATGCGACGGGAACGCCGGGAACTCTTTCCCGACGAAGCAGGGAAAGGATCCCTCATCTCGAGCTACGAGGCGGAAACGGGGCTCCTCTGGATGTGGGCGGGACCCTCGTGATTCCTCTCGAGTGGAGACGGCTAGGTCAGGGAACTTCTTGATTTTCACCAAGGCTGTGAAGGACCCTTTTGAAGTTCCAGAGGTGAGGTGTGATCAGCCTCGAGGCGCCTCAGCGGAAATGGGCCTCATCTCGCCTGGAGGGGAGAACCTCCTGGATTTTCTCGAGTTGCGGCAGGTCTTCTCGAGTTACGACGGGGACCTCAGGGACCCGCTCTGGTGGCCTCAGGAAAGGCCAGTCCCCATGCGAGTTGCTAGGGGACCTCTCGGGATTCCTCTCCCGTCCATGCCGGGGCCTCAGTCCTTGTGTGGAGTCGGGGCCGGAACCTGAGGATTCCTCTCCAGTGTTGCCATGGATCTTGGGGTGCTTCTGAGTCTCCCCAGGGGAGTCAGGCCTCGTCTCGAGTGGGGGCATGCACGTGCGCTTTCCTCCCGAGCTGCAGCAGTAGTGTCACGCTTCCTGTCACGTGGATCAAGGGATCTGTGGCTTTCCCTCGAGGCTGTCCCTCGAGGCTTTCCCACGAGGCTTTCCCACAGGGCTGTGCCACGTGCCACCTTGGTGTGAGTAGATCCTCGGCGTGAAAGACGAGCCGGTGAAGGGAAAAGAGGTTCCTCTGGAATGGACTGAGACATCTGGGGGACTCTTGGAATGGTGGCACGACCCTGGAGTTCCTCTCGCAGTTCCTGTTGAGAGGGCCTCCTCTTGAGATGCGACGGGAACGCCGGGAACTCTTTCCCGACGAAGCAGGGAAAGGATCCCTCATCTCGAGCTACGAGGCGGAAACGGGGCTCCTCTGGATGTGGGCGGGACTCTCGTGATTCCTCTCGAGTGGAGACTGCTAGGTCGGGGAACTTCTTGATTTGCACCAAGGGTGTGAAGGACCCTTTCGAAGTTCCAGAGGTGAGGTGTGATCAGCCTCGAGACGCCTCAGCGGAAATGGGCCTCATCTCGCCTGGAGGGGAGATCCTCCTGGATTTTCTCGAGTTGCGGCAGGTCTTCTCGAGTTACGACGGGGACCTCAGGGACCCGCTCTGGTGACCTCAGGAAAGGCCAGTCCCCATGCGAGTTGCTAGGGGACCTCTCGGGATTCCTCTCCCGTCCATGCCGGGGCCACAGTCCTTGAGTGGAGTCGGGGCCGGAACCTGAGGATTCCTCTCCAGGGTTGCCATGGATCTTGGGGTGCTTCTGAGTCTCCCCAGGGGAGTCAGGCCTCGTCTCGAGTGGGGGCATGCACGTGCGGTTTCCTCCCGAGCTGCAGCAGTAGTGTCATGCTTCCTGTCACGTGGATCAAGGGATCTGTGGCTTTCCCTCGAGGCTGTCCCTCGAGGCTTTCCCACGAGGCTTTCCCACAGGGCTGTGCCACGTGCCACCTTGGTGTGAGTCGATCCTCGGCGTGAAAGACGAGCCGGTGAAGGGAAAAGAGGTTCCTCTGGAATGGACTGAGACATCTGGGGGACTCTTGGAATGGTGGCACGACCCTGGAGTTCCTCTCGCCGTTCCTGTTGAGAGGGCCTCCTCTTGAGATGCGACGGGAACGCCGGGAACTCTTTCCCGACGAAGCAGGGAAAGGATCCCTCATCTCGAGCTACGAGGCGGAAACGGGGCTCCTCTGGATGAGGGCGGGACCCTCGTGATTCCGCTCGAGTGGAGACGGCTAGGTCAGGGAACTTCTTGATTTGCACCAAGGCTGTGAAGGACCCTTTCGAAGTTCCAGAGGTGAGGTGTGATCAGCCTCGAGACGCCTCAGCGGAAATGGGCCTCATCTCGCCTGGAGGGGAGAACCTCCTGGATTTTCTCGAGTTGCGGCAGGTCTTCTCGAGTTACGACGGGGAACACAGGGACCCGCTCTGGTGGCCTCAGGAAAGGCCAGTCCCCATGCGAGTTGCTAGGGGACCTTTCGGGATTCCTCTCCCGTCCATGCCGGGGCCTCAGTCCTTGTGTGGAGTCGGGGCCGGAACCTGAGGATTCCTCTCCAGTGTTGCCATGGATCTTGGGGTGCTTCTGAGTCTCCCCAGGGGAGTCAGGCCTCCTCTCGAGTCGGGGCATGCACGTGCGCTTTCCTCCCGAGCTGAAGCAGTAGTGTCACGCTTCCTGTCACGTGGATCAAGGGATCTGTGGCTTTCCCTCGAGGCTGTCCCTCGAGGCTTTCCCACGAGGCTTTCCCACAGGGCTGTGGCACGTGCCACCTTGGTGTGAGTCGATCATCGGCTTGAAAGACGAGCCGGTGAAGGGAAAAGAGGTTCCTCTGGAATGGACTGAGACATCTGGGGGACTCTTGGAATGGTGGCACGACCCTGGAGTTCCTCTCGCCGTTCCTGTTGAGAGGGCCTCCTCTTGAGATGCGACGGGAACGCCGGGAACTCTTTCCCGACGAAGCAGGGAAAGGATCCCTCATCTCGAGCTACGAGGCGGAAACGGGGCTCCTCTGGATGTGGGCGGGACCCTCGTGATTCCTCTCGAGTGGAGACGGCTAGGTCGGGGAACTTCTTGATTTGCACCAAGGGTGTGAAGGACCCTTTTGAAGTTCCAGAGGTGAGGTGTGATCAGCCTCGAGACGCCTCAGCGGAAATGGGCCTCATCTCGCCTGGAGGGGAGAACCTCCTGGATTTTCTCGAGTTGCGGCAGGTCTTCTCGAGTTACGACGGGGACCTCAGGGACCCGCTCTGGTGTCCTCAGGAAAGGCCAGTCCCCATGCGAGTTGCTAGGGGACCTCTCGGGATTCCTCTCCCGTCCATGCCGGGGCCTCAGTCCTTGTGTGGAGTCGGGGCCGGAACCTGAGGATTCCTCTCCAGTGTTGCCATGGATCTTGGGGTGCTTCTGAGTCTCCCCAGGGGAGTCAGGCCTCGTCTCGAGTGGGGGCATGCACGTGCGCTTTCCTCCCGAGCTGCAGCAGTAGTGTCACGCTTCCTGTCACGTGGATCAAGGGATCTGTGGCTTTCCCTCGAGGCTGTCCCTCGAGGCTTTCCCACGAGGCTTTCCCACAGGGCTGTGCCACGTGCCACCTTGGTGTGAGTAGATCCTCGGCGTGAAAGACGAGCCGGTGAAGGGAAAAGAGGTTCCTCTGGAATGGACTGAGACATCTGGGGGACTCTTGGAATGGTGGCACGACCCTGGAGTTCCTCTCGCCGTTCCTGTTGAGAGGGCCTCCTCTTGAGATGCGACGGGAACGCCGGGAACTCTTTCCCGACGAAGCAGGGAAAGGATCCCTCATCTCGAGCTACGAGGCGGAAACGGGGCTCCTCTGGATGTGGGCGGGACTCTCGTGATTCCTCTCGAGTGGAGACTGCTAGGTCGGGGATCTTCTTGATTTGCACCAAGGGTGTGAAGGACCCTTTCGAAGTTCCAGAGGTGAGGTGTGATCAGCCTCGAGACGCCTCAGCGGAAATGGGCCTCATCTCGCCTGGAGGGGAGATCCTCCTGGATTTTCTCGAGTTGCGGCAGGTCTTCTCGAGTTACGACGGGGACCACAGGGACCCGCTCTGGTGACCTCAGGAAAGGCCAGTCCCCATGCGAGTTGCTAGGGGACCTCTCGGGATTCCTCTCCCATCCATGCCGGGGCCACAGTCCTTGAGTGGAGTCGGGGCCGGAACCTGAGGATTCCTCTCCAGGGTTGCCATGGATCTTGGGGTGCTTCTGAGTCTCCCCAGGGGAGTCAGGCCTCGTCTCGAGTGGGGGCATGCACGTGCGGTTTCCTCCCGAGCTGCAGCAGTAGTGTCACGCTTCCTGTCACGTGGATCAAGGGATCTGTGGCTTTCCCTCGAGGCTGTCCCTCGAGGCTTTCCCACGAGGCTTTCCCACAGGGCTGTGCCACGTGCCACCTTGGTGTGAGTCGATCCTCGGCGTGAAAGACGAGCCGGTGAAGGGAAAAGAGGTTCCTCTGGAATGGACTGAGACATCTGGGGGACTCTTGGAATGGTGGCACGACCCTGGAGTTCCTCTCGCCGTTCCTGTTGAGAGGGCCTCCTCTTGAGATGCGACGGGAACGCCGGGAACTCTTTCCCGACGAAGCAGGGAAAGGATCCCTCATCTCGAGCTACGAGGCGGAAACGGGGCTCCTCTGGATGAGGGCGGGACCCTCGTGATTCCGCTCGAGTGGAGACGGCTAGGTCAGGGAACTTCTTGATTTGCACCAAGGGTGTGAAGGACCCTTTCGAAGTTCCAGAGGTGAGGTGTGATCAGCCTCGAGACGCCTCAGCGGAAATGGGCCTCATCTCGCCTGGAGGGGAGAACCTCCTGGATTTTCTCGAGTTGCGGCAGGTCTTCTCGAGTTACGACGGGGACCACAGGGACCCGCTCTGGTGGCCTCAGGAAAGGCCAGTCCCCATGCGAGTTGCTAGGGGACCTTTCGGGATTCCTCTCCCGTCCATGCCGGGGCCTCAGTCCTTGAGTGGAGTTGGGGCCGGAAGCTGAGGATTCCTCTCCAGGGTTGCCATGGATCTTGGGGTGCTTCTGAGTCTCCCCAGGGGAGTCAGGCCTCGTCTCGAGTGGGGGCATGCACGTGCGCTTTCCTCCCGAGCTGCAGCAGTAGTGTCACGCTTCCTGTCACGTGGATCAAGGGATCTGTGGCTTTCCCTCGAGGCTGTCCCTCGAGGCTTTCCCACGAGGCTTTCCCACAGGGCTGTGCCACGTGCCACCTTGGTGTGAGTCGATCCTCGGCGTGAAAGACGAGCCGGTGAAGGGAAAAGAGGTTCCTCTGGAATGGACTGAGACATCTGGGGGACTCTTGGAATGGTGGCACGACCCTGGAGTTCCTCTCACCGTTCCTGTTGAGAGGGCCTCCTCTTGAGATGCGACGGGAACGCCGGGAACTCTTTCCCGACGAAGCAGGGAAAGGATCCCTCATCTCGAGCTACGAGGCGGAAACGGGGCTCCTCTGGATGTGGGCGGGACCCTCGTGATTCCTCTCGAGTGGAGACGGCTAGGTCAGGGAACTTCTTGATTTTCACCAAGGCTGTGAAGGACCCTTTTGAAGTTCCAGAGGTGAGGTGTGATCAGCCTCGAGGCGCCTCAGCGGAAATGGGCCTCATCTCGCCTGGAGGGGAGAACCTCCTGGATTTTCTCGAGTTGCGGCAGGTCTTCTCGAGTTACGACGGGGACCTCAGGGACCCGCTCTGGTGGCCTCAGGAAAGGCCAGTCCCCATGCGAGTTGCTAGGGGACCTCTCGGGATTCCTCTCCCGTCCATGCCGGGGCCTCAGTCCTTGTGTGGAGTCGGGGCCGGAACCTGAGGATTCCTCTCCAGTGTTGCCATGGATCTTGGGGTGCTTCTGAGTCTCCCCAGGGGAGTCAGGCCTCGTCTCGAGTGGGGGCATGCACGTGCGCTTTCCTCCCGAGCTGCAGCAGTAGTGTCACGCTTCCTGTCACGTGGATCAAGGGATCTGTGGCTTTCCCTCGAGGCTGTCCCTCGAGGCTTTCCCACGAGGCTTTCCCACAGGGCTGTGCCACGTGCCACCTTGGTGTGAGTAGATCCTCGGCGTGAAAGACGAGCCGGTGAAGGGAAAAGAGGTTCCTCTGGAATGGACTGAGACATCTGGGGGACTCTTGGAATGGTGGCACGACCCTGGAGTTCCTCTCGCAGTTCCTGTTGAGAGGGCCTCCTCTTGAGATGCGACGGGAACGCCGGGAACTCTTTCCCGACGAAGCAGGGAAAGGATCCCTCATCTCGAGCTACGAGGCGGAAACGGGGCTCCTCTGGATGTGGGCGGGACTCTCGTGATTCCTCTCGAGTGGAGACTGCTAGGTCGGGGAACTTCTTGATTTGCACCAAGGGTGTGAAGGACCCTTTCGAAGTTCCAGAGGTGAGGTGTGATCAGCCTCGAGACGCCTCAGCGGAAATGGGCCTCATCTCGCCTGGAGGGGAGATCCTCCTGGATTTTCTCGAGTTGCGGCAGGTCTTCTCGAGTTACGACGGGGACCTCAGGGACCCGCTCTGGTGACCTCAGGAAAGGCCAGTCCCCATGCGAGTTGCTAGGGGACCTCTCGGGATTCCTCTCCCGTCCATGCCGGGGCCACAGTCCTTGAGTGGAGTCGGGGCCGGAACCTGAGGATTCCTCTCCAGGGTTGCCATGGATCTTGGGGTGCTTCTGAGTCTCCCCAGGGGAGTCAGGCCTCGTCTCGAGTGGGGGCATGCACGTGCGGTTTCCTCCCGAGCTGCAGCAGTAGTGTCACGCTTCCTGTCACGTGGATCAAGGGATCTGTGGCTTTCCCTCGAGGCTGTCCCTCGAGGCTTTCCCACGAGGCTTTCCCACAGGGCTGTGCCACGTGCCACCTTGGTGTGAGTCGATCCTCGGCGTGAAAGACGAGCCGGTGAAGGGAAAAGAGGTTCCTCTGGAATGGACTGAGACATCTGGGGGACTCTTGGAATGGTGGCACGACCCTGGAGTTCCTCTCGCCGTTCCTGTTGAGAGGGCCTCCTCTTGAGATGCGACGGGAACGCCGGGAACTCTTTCCCGACGAAGCAGGGAAAGGATCCCTCATCTCGAGCTACGAGGCGGAAACGGGGCTCCTCTGGATGAGGGCGGGACCCTCGTGATTCCGCTCGAGTGGAGACGGCTAGGTCAGGGAACTTCTTGATTTGCACCAAGGCTGTGAAGGACCCTTTCGAAGTTCCAGAGGTGAGGTGTGATCAGCCTCGAGACGCCTCAGCGGAAATGGGCCTCATCTCGCCTGGAGGGGAGAACCTCCTGGATTTTCTCGAGTTGCGGCAGGTCTTCTCGAGTTACGACGGGGACCTCAGGGACCCGCTCTGGTGGCCTCAGGAAAGGCCAGTCCCCATGCGAGTTGCTAGGGGACCTCTCGGGATTCCTCTCCCGTCCATGCCGGGGCCTCAGTCCTTGTGTGGAGTCGGGGCCGGAACCTGAGGATTCCTCTCCAGTGTTGCCATGGATCTTGGGGTGCTTCTGAGTCTCCCCAGGGGAGTCAGGCCTCGTCTCGAGTGGGGGCATGCACGTGCGCTTTCCTCCCGAGCTGCAGCAGTAGTGTCACGCTTCCTGTCACGTGGATCAAGGGATCTGTGGCTTTCCCTCGAGGCTGTCCCTCGAGGCTTTCCCACGAGGCTTTCCCACAGGGCTGTGCCACATGCCACCTTGGTGTGAGTCGATCCTCGGCGTGAAAGACGAGCCGGTGAAGGGAAAAGAGGTTCCTCTGGAATGGACTGAGACATCTGGGGGACTCTTGGAATGGTGGCACGACCCTGGAGTTCCTCTCGCCGTTCCTGTTGAGAGGGCCTCCTCTTGAGATGCGATACGCTGGGAACTCTTTCCCGACGAAGCAGGGAAAGGATCCCTCATCTCGAGCTACGAGGCGGAAACGGGGCTCCTCTGTATGTGGGCGGGACCCTCGTGATTCCTCTCGAGTGGAGACGGGTATGTCGGGGAACTTCTTGATATGCACCAAGGGTGTGAAGGACCCTTTCGAAATTCCAGAGGTGAGGTGTGATCAGCCTCGAGACGCCTCAGCGGAAATGGGCCTCATCTCGCCTGGAGGAGAGAACCTCCTGAATTTTCTCGAGTTGCAGCAGGTCTTCTCGAGTTACGACGGGGACCTCAGGGACCCGCTCTGGTGGCCTCAGGAAAGGCCAGTCCCCATGCGAGTTGCTAGGGGACCTCTCGGGATTCCTCTCCCGTCCATGCTGGGGCCTCAGTCCTTGTGTGGAGTCGGGGCCGGAACCTGAGGATTCCTCTCCAGTGTTGCCATGGATCTTTGGGTGCTTCTGAGCCTCCCCAGGGGAGTCAGGCCTCGTCTCGAGTGGGGGCATGCACGTGCGCTTTCCTCCCGAGCTGCAGCAGTAGTGTCACGCTTCCTGTCACGTGGATCAAGGGATCTGTGGCTTTCCCTCGAGGCTGTCCCTCGAGGCTTTCCCACGAGGCTTTCCCACAGGGCTGTGCCACGTGCCACCTTGGTGTGAGTCGATCCTCGGCGTGAAAGACGAGCCGGTGAAGGGAAAAGAGGTTCCTCTGGAATGGACTGAGACATCTGGGGGACTCTTGGAATGGTGGCACGACCCTGGAGTTCCTCTCGCCGTTCCTGTTGAGAGGGCCTCCTCTTGAGATGCGACGGGAACGCCGGGAACTCTTTCCCGACGAAGCAGGGAAAGGATCCCTCATCTCGAGCTACGAGGCGGAAACGGGGCTCCTCTGGATGTGGGCGGGACCCTCGTGATTCCTCTCGAGTGGAGACGGCTAGGTCAGGGAACTTCTTGATTTTCACCAAGGCTGTGAAGGACCCTTTTGAAGTTCCAGAGGTGAGGTGTGATCAGCCTCGAGGCGCCTCAGCGGAAATGGGCCTCATCTCGCCTGGAGGGGAGAACCTCCTGGATTTTCTCGAGTTGCGGCAGGTCTTCTCGAGTTACGACGGGAACCTCAGGGACCCGCTCTGGTGGCCTCAGGAAAGGCCAGTCCCCATGCGAGTTGCTAGGGGACCACTCGGGATTCCTCTCCCGTCCATGCCGGGGCCTCAGTCCTTGAGTGGAGTTGGGGCCGGAACCTGAGGATTCCTCTCCAGGGTTGCCATGGATCTTGGGGTGCTTCTGAGTCTCCCCAGGGGAGTCAGGCCTCGTCTCGAGTGGGGGCATGCACGTGCGCTTTCCTCCCGAGCTGCAGCAGTAGTGTCACGCTTCCTGTCACGTGGATCAAGGGATCTGTGGCTTTCCCTCGAGGCTGTCCCTCGAGGCTTTCCCACGAGGCTTTCCCACAGGGCTGTGCCACGTGCCACCTTGGTGTGAGTCGATCCTCGGCGTGAAAGACGAGCCGGTGAAGGGAAAAGAGGTTCCTCTGGAATGGACTGAGACATCTGGGGGACTCTTGGAATGGTGGCACGACCCTGGAGTTCCTCTCGCAGTTCCTGTTGAGAGGGCCTCCTCTTGAGATGCGACGGGAACGCCGGGAACTCTTTCCCGAAGAAGCAGGGAAAGGATCCCTCATCTCGAGCTACGAGACGGAAACGGGGCTCCTCTGGATGTGGGCGGGACCCACGTGATTCCTCTCGAGTGGAGACGGCTAGGTCGGGGAACTTCTTAATTTGCACCAAGGGTGTGAAGGACCCTTTCGAAGTTCCAGAGGTGAGGTGTGATCAGCCTCGAGACGCCTCAGCGGAAATGGGCCTCATCTCGCCTGGAGGGGAGAACCTCCTGGATTTTCTCGAGTTGTGGCAGGTCTTCTCGAGTTACGACGGGGACCTCAGGGACCCGCTCTGGTGGCCTCAGGAAAGGCCAGTCCCCATGCGAGTTGCTAGGGGAACACTCGGGATTCCTCTCCCGTCCATGCCGGGCCCTCAGTCCTTGTGTGGAGTCGGGGCCGGAACCTGAGGATTCCTCTCCAGTGTTGCCATGGATCTTGGGGTGCTTCTGAGTCTCCCCAGGGGAGTCAGGCCTCGTCTCGAGTGGGGGCATGCACGTGCGCTTTCCTCCCGAGCTGCAGCAGTAGTGTCACACTTCCTGTCACGTGGATCAAGGGATCTGTGGCTTTCCCACGAGGCTTTCCCACAGGGCTGTGCCACGTGCCACCTTGGTGTGAGTCGATCCTCGGCGTGAAAGACGAGCCGCTGAAGGGAAAACAGGTTCCTCTGAAATGGACTGAGACATCTGGGGGACTCTTGGAATGGTGGCACGACCCTGGAGTTCCTCTCGCCGATCCTGTTGAGAGGGCCTCCTCTTGAGATGCGACGGGAACGCCTGGAACTCTTTCCCGACGAAGCAGGGAAAGGATCCCTCATCTCGAGCTACGAGGCGGAAACGGGGCTCCTCTGGATGTGGGCGGGACTCTCGTGATTCCTCTCGAGTGGAGACTACTAGGTCGGGGAACTTCTTGATTTGCACCAAGGGTGTGAAGGACCCTTTCGAAGTTCCAGAGGTGAGGTGTGATCAGCCTCGAGACGCCTCAGCGGAAATGGGCCTCATCTCGCCTGGACGGGAGAACATACTGGATTTTCTCGAGTTGCGGCAGGTCTTCTCGAGTTACGACGGGGACCTCAGGGACACGCTCTGGTGGCCTCAGGAAAGGCCAGTCCCCATGCGAGTTGCTAGGGGACCACTCGGGATTCCTCTCCCGTCCATGCCGGGGCCTCAGTCCTTGTGTGGAGTCGGGGCCGGAACCTGAGGATTCCTCTCCAGTGTTGCCATGGATCTTGGGGTGCTTCTGAGTCTCCCCAGGGGAGTCAGGCCTCGTCTCGAGTGGGGGCATGCACGTGCGCTTTCCTCCCGAGCAGCAGCAGTAGTGTCACGCTTCCTGTCACGTGGATCAAGGGATCTGTGGCTTTCCCTCGAGGCTGTCCCCCGAGGCTTTCCACGAGGCTTTCCCACAGGGCTGTGCCACGTGCCACCTTGGTGTGAGTCGATCCTCGGCGTGAAAGACGAGCCGGTGAAGGGAAAAGAGGTTCCTCTGGAATGGACTGAGACATCTGGGGGACTCTTGGAATGGTGGCAGGACCCTGGAGTTCCTCTCGCCGTTCCTGTTGAGAGGGCCTCCTCTTGAGATGCGACGGGAAGGCCGGGAACTCTTTCCCGACGAAGCAGGGAAAGGATCCCTCATCTCGAGCTACGAGGTGGAAACGGGGCTCCTCTGGATGTGGGCGGGACCCTCGTGATTCCTCTCGAGTGGAGACGGGTATGTCGGGGAACTTCTTGATGTGCACCAAGGGTGTGAAGGAACCTTTCGAAGTTCCAGAGGTGAGGTGTGATCAGCCTCTAGACGCCTCAGCGGAAATGGGCCTCATCTCGCCTGGAGGGGAGAACCTCCTGGATTTTCTCGAGTTGCGGCAGGTCTTCTCGAGTTACGACGGGGACCTCAGGGACCCGCTCGGGTGGCCTCAGGAAAGGCCAGTCCCCATGCGAGTTGCTAGGGGACCACTCGGGATTCCTCTCCCGTCCATGCCGGGGCCTCAGTCCTTGTGTGGAGTCGGGGCCGGAACCTGAGGAATCCTCTCCAGTGTTGCCATGGATCTTGGGGTGCTTCTGAGTCTCCCCAGGGGAGTCAGACCTCGTCTCGAGTGGGGGCATGCACGTGCGCTTTCCTCCCGAGCAGCAGCAGTAGTGTCACGCTTCCTGTCACGTGGATCAAGGGATCTGTGGCTTTCCCTCGAGGCTGTCCCTCGAGGCTTTCCCACGAGGCTTTCCCACAGGACTGTGCCACGTGCCACCTTGGTGTGAGTCGATCCTCGGCGTGAAAGACGAGCCGGTGAAGGGAAAAGAGGTTCCTCTGGAATGGACTGAGACATCTGGGGGACTCTTGGAATGGTGGCACGACCCTGGAGTTCCTCTCGCCGTTCCCGTTGAGAGGGCCTCCTCTTGAGATGCGACGGGAACGCCGGGAACTCTTTCCCGACGAAGCAGGGAAAGGATCCCTCATCTCGAGCTACGAGGCGGAAACGGGGCTCCTCTGGATGTGGGCGGGACCCTCGTGATTCCTCTCGAGTGGAGACGGCTAGGTCGGGGAACTTCTTGATTTGCACCAAGGGTGTGAAGGACCCTTTCGAAGTTCCAGAGGTGAGGTGTGATCAGCCTCGAGACGCCTCAGCGGAAATGGGCCTCATCTCGCCTGGAGGGGAGAACCTGGATTTTCTAGAGTTGCGGCAGGTCTTCTCGAGTTACGACGGGGACCTCAGGGACCCGCTCTGGTGGCCTCAGGAAAGGCCAGTCCCCATGCGAGTTGCTAGGGGACCTCTCCGGATTCCTCTCCCGTCCATGTCGGGGCCTCAGTCCTTGTGTGGAGTCGGGGCCGGAACCTGAGGATTCCTCTCCAGTGTTGCCATGGATCTTGGGGTGCTTCTGAGTCTCCCCAGGGGAGTCAGGCCTCGTCTCGAGTTGGGGCATTCACGTGCGCTTTCCTCCCGAGCTGCAGCAGTAGTGTCACGCTTCCTGTCACGTGGATCAAGGGATCTGTGGCTTTCCCTCGAGGCTGTCCCTCGAGGCTTTCCCACGAGGCTTTCCCACAGGGCTGTGCCACGTGCCACCTTGGTGTGAGTCGATCCTCGGCGTGAAAGACGAGCCGCTGAAGGGAAAACAGGTTCCTCTGAAATGGACTGAGACATCTGGGGGACTCTTGGAATGGTGGCACGACCCTGGAGTTCCTCTCGCCGTTCCTGTTGAGAGGGCCTCCTCTTGAGATGCGACGGGAACGCCGGGAACTCTTTCCCGACGAAGCAGGGAAAGGATCCCTCATCTCGAGCTACGAGGCGGAAACGGGGCTCCTCTGGATGTGGGCGGGACTCTCGTGATTCCTCTCGAGTGGAGACTGCTAGGTCGGGGAACTTCTTGATTTGCACCAAGGGTGTGAAGGACCCTTTCGAAGTTCCAGAGGTGAGGTGTGATCAGCCTCGAGACGCCTCAGCGGAAATGGGCCTCATCTCGCCTGGACGGGAGAACATACTGGATTTTCTCGAGTTGCGGCAGGTCTTCTCGAGTTACGACGGGGACCTCAGGGACACGCTCTGGTGGCCTCAGGAAAGGCCAGTCCCCATGCGAGTTGCTAGGTGACCACTCGGGATTCCTCTCCCGTCCATGCCGGGGCCTCAGTCCTTGTGTGGAGTCGGGGCCGGAACCTGAGGATTCCTCTCCAGTGTTGCCATGGATCTTGGGGTGCTTCTGAGTCTCCCCCGGGGAGTCAGGCCTCGTCTCGAGTGGGGGCATGCACGTGCGCTTTCCTCCCGAGCTGCAGCAGTAGTGTCACGCTTCCTGTCACGTGGATCAAGGGATCTGTGGCTTTCCCTCGAGGCTGTCCCTCGAGGCTTTCCCACGAGGCTTTCCCACAGGGCTGTGCCACGTGCCACCTTGGTGTGAGTCGATCCTCGGCGTGAAAGACGAGCCGGTGAAGGGAAAAGAGGTTCCTCTGGAATGGACTGAGACATCTGGGGGACTCTTGGAATGGTGGCAGGACCCTGGAGTTCCTCTCGCCGTTCCTGTTGAGAGGGCCTCCTCTTGAGATGCGACGGGAACGCCGGGAACTCTTTCCCGACGAAGCAGGGAAAGGATCCCTCATCTCGAGCTACGAGGCGGAAACGGGGCTCCTCTGGATGTGGGCGGGACCCTCGTGAATCCTCTCGAGTGGAGACGGGTATGTCGGGGAACTTCTTGATTTGCACCAAGGGTGTGAAGGACCCTTTCGAAGTTCCAGAGGTGAGGTGTGATCAGCCTCGAGACGCCTCAGCGGAAATGGGCCTCCTCTCGCCTGGAGGGGAGAACCTCCTGGATTTTCTCGAGTTGCGGCAGGTCTTCTCGAGTTACGACGGGGACCTCAGGGACCCGCTCTGGTGGCCTCAGGAAAGGCCAGTCCCCATGCGAGTTGCTAGGGGACCACTCGGGATTCCTCTCCCGTCCATGCCGGGGCCTCAGTCCTTGTGTGGAGTCGGGGCCGGAACCTGAGGATTCCTCTCCAGTGTTGCCATCGATCTTGGGGTGCTTCTGAGTCTCCCCAGGGGAGTCAGGCCTCCTCTCGATTCGAGGCATGCACGTGCGCTTTCCTCCCGAGCTGAAGGAGTAGTGTCACGCTTCCTGTCACGTGGATCAAGGGATCTGTGGCTTTCCCTCGAGGCTGTCCCTCGAGGCTTTCCCACGAGGCTTTCCCACAGGGCTGTGGCACGTGCCACCTTGGTGTGAGTCGATCATCGGCGTGAAAGACGAGCCGGTGAAGGGAAAAGAGGTTCCTCTGGAATGGACTGAGACATCTGGGGGACTCTTGGAATGGTGGCACGACCCTGGAGTTCCTCTCGCCGTTCCTGTTGAGAGGGCCTCCTCTTGAGATGCGACGGGAACGCCGGGAACTCTTTCCCGACGAAGCAGGGAAAGGATCCCTCATCTCGAGCTACGAGGCAGAAACGGGGCTCCTCTGGATGTGGGCGGGACCCTCGTGATTCCTCTCGAGTGGAGACGGGTACGTCGGGGAACTTCTTGATTTGCACCAAGGGTGTGAAGGACCCTTTCGAAGTTCCAGAGGGTAGGTGTGATCAGCCTCGAGACGCCTCAGCGGAAATGGGCCTCATCTCGCCTGGAGGGGAGAACCTCCTGGATTTTCTCGAGTTGCGGCAGGTCTTCTCGAGTTACGACAGGGACCTCAGGGACCCGCTCTGGTGGCCTCAGGAAAGGCCAGTCCCCATGCGAGTTGCTAGGGGACCTCTCGGGATTCCTCTCCCGTCCATGCCGGGGCCTCAGTCCTTGTGTGGAGTCGGGGCCGGAACCTGAGGATTCCTCTCCAGTGTTGCCATGGATCTTGGGGTGCTTCTGAGTCTCCCCAGGGGAGTCAGGCCTCGTCTCGAGTGGGGGCACGCACGTGCGCTTTCCTCCCGAGCTGCAGCAGTAGTGTCACGCTTCCTGTCACGTGGATCAAGGGATCTGTGGCTTTCCCTCGAGGCTGTCCCTCGAGGCTTTCCCACGAGGCTTTCCCATAGGGCTGTGCCACGTGCCACCTTGGTGTGAGTCGATCCTCGGCGTGAAAGACGAGCCGGTGAAGGGAAAAGAGGTTCCTTTGGAATGGACTGAGACATCTGGGGGACTCTTGGAATGGTGGCACGACCCTGGAGTTCCTCTCGCCGTTCCTGTTGAGAGGGCCTCCTCTTGAGATGCGACGGGAACGCCGGGAACTCTTTCCCGACGAAGCAGGGAAAGGATCCCTCATCTCGAGCTACGAGGCGGAAACGGGGATCCTCTGGATGTGGGCGGGACCCTCGTGAATCCTCTCGAGTGGAGACGGGTATGTCGGGGAACTTCTTGATTTGCACCAAGGCTGTGAAGGACCCTTTTGAAGTTCCAGAGGTGAGGTGTGATCAGCCTCGAGACGCCTCAGCGGAAATGGGCCTCCTCTCGCCTGGAGGGGAGAACCTCCTGGATTTTCTCGAGTTGCGGCAGGTCTTCTCGAGTTACGACGGGGACCTCAGGGACCCGCTCTGGTGGCCTCAGGAAAGGCCAGTCCCCATGCGAGTTGCTAGGGGACCACTCGGGATTCCTCTCCCGTCCATGCCGGGGCCTCAGTCCTTGTGTGGAGTCGGGGCCGGAACCTGAGGATTCCTCTCCAGTGTTGCCATGGATCTTGGGGTGCTTCTGAGTCTCCCCAGGGGAGTCAGGCCTCCTCTCGAGTCGGGGCATGCACGTGCGCTTTCCTCCCGAGCTGAAGCAGTAGTGTCACGCTTCCTGTCACGTGGATCAAGGGATCTGTGGCTTTCCCTCGAGGCTGTCCCTCGAGGCTTTCCCACGAGGCTTTCCCACAGGGCTGTGGCACGTGCCACCTTGGTGTGAGTCGATCATCGGCTTGAAAGACGAGCCGGTGAAGGGAAAAGAGGTTCCTCTGGAATGGACTGAGACATCTGGGGGACTCTTGGAATGGTGGCACGACCCTGGAGTTCCTCTCGCCGTTTCTGTTGAGAGGGCCTCCTCTTGAGATGCGACGGGAACGCCGGGAACTCTTTCCCGACGAAGCAGGGAAAGGATCCCTCATCTCGAGCTACGAGGCAGAAACGGGGCTCCTCTGGATGTGGGCGGGACCCACGTGATTCCTCTCGAGTGGAGACGGGTACGTCGGGGAACTTCTTGATTTGCACCAAGGGTGTGAAGGACCCTTTCGAAGTTCCAGAGGGTAGGTGTGATCAGCCTCGAGACGCCTCAGCGGAAATGGGCCTCATCTCGCCTGGAGGGGAGAACCTCCTGGATTTTCTCGAGTTGCGGCAGGTCTTCTCGAGTTACGACGGGGACCTCAGGGACCCGCTCTGGTGGCCTCAGGAAAGGCCAGTCCCCATGCGAGTTGCTAGGGGACCTCTCGGGATTCCTCTCCCGTCCATGCCGGGGCCTCAGTCCTTGTGTGGAGTCGGAACCGGAACCTGAGGATTCCTCTCCAGTGTTGCCATGGATCTTGGGGTGCTTCTGAGTCTCCCCAGGGGAGTCAGGCCTCGTCTCGAGTGGGGGCATGCACTTGCGCTTTCCTCCCGAGCAGCAGCAGTAGTGTCACGCTTCCTGTCACGTGGATCAAGGGATCTGTGGCTTTCCCTCGAGGCTGTCCCTCGAGGCTTTCCCACGAGGCTTTCCCACAGGGCTGTGCCACGTGCCACCTTGGTGTGAGTCGATCCTCGGCGTGAAAGACGAGCCGGTGAAGGGAAAAGAGGTTCCTCTGGAATGGACTGAGACATCTGGGGGACTCTTGGAATGGTGGCACGACCCTGGAGTTCCTCTCACCGTTCCTGTTGAGAGGGCCTCCTCTTGAGATGCGACGGGAACGCCGGGAACTCTTTCCCGACGAAGCAGGGAAAGGATCCCTCATCTCGAGCTACGAGGCGGAAACGGGGCTCCTCTGGATGTGGGCGGGACCCTCGTGATTCCTCTCGAGTGGAGACGGCTAGGTCGGGGAACTTCTTGATTTGCACCAAGGGTGTGAAGGACCCTTTTGAAGTTCCAGAGGTGAGGTGTGATCAGCCTCGAGACGCCTCAGCGGAAATGGGCCTCATCTCGCCTGGAGGGGAGAACCTCCTGGATTTTCTCGAGTTGCGGCAGGTCTTCTCGAGTTACGACGGGGACCTCAGGGACCCGCTCTGGTGGCCTCAGGAAAGGCCAGTCCCCATGCGAGTTGCTAGGGGACCTCTCGGGATTCCTCTCCCGTCCATGCCGGGGCCTCAGTCCTTGTGTGGAGTCGGGGCCGGAACCTGAGGATTCCTCTCCAGTGTTGCCATGGATCTTGGGGTGCTTCTGAGTCTCCCCAGGGGAGTCAGGCCTCGTCTCGAGTGGGGGCATGCACGTGCGCTTTCCTCCCGAGCTGCAGCAGTAGTGTCACGCTTCCTGTCACGTGGATCAAGGGATCTGTGGCTTTCCCTCGAGGCTGTCCCTCGAGGCTTTCCCACGAGGCTTTCCCACAGGGCTGTGCCACGTGCCACCTTGGTGTGAGTAGATCCTCGGCGTGAAAGACGAGCCGGTGAAGGGAAAAGAGGTTCCTCTGGAATGGACTGAGACATCTGGGGGACTCTTGGAATGGTGGCACGACCCTGGAGTTCCTCTCGCCGTTCCTGTTGAGAGGGCCTCCTCTTGAGATGCGACGGGAACGCCGGGAACTCTTTCCCGACGAAGCAGGGAAAGGATCCCTCATCTCGAGCTACGAGGCGGAAACGGGGCTCCTCTGGATGTGGGCGGGACTCTCGTGATTCCTCTCGAGTGGAGACTGCTAGGTCGGGGATCTTCTTGATTTGCACCAAGGGTGTGAAGGACCCTTTCGAAGTTCCAGAGGTGAGGTGTGATCAGCCTCGAGACGCCTCAGCGGAAATGGGCCTCATCTCGCCTGGAGGGGAGATCCTCCTGGATTTTCTCGAGTTGCGGCAGGTCTTCTCGAGTTACGACGGGGACCACAGGGACCCGCTCTGGTGACCTCAGGAAAGGCCAGTCCCCATGCGAGTTGCTAGGGGACCTCTCGGGATTCCTCTCCCATCCATGCCGGGGCCACAGTCCTTGAGTGGAGTCGGGGCCGGAACCTGAGGATTCCTCTCCAGGGTTGCCATGGATCTTGGGGTGCTTCTGAGTCTCCCCAGGGGAGTCAGGCCTCGTCTCGAGTGGGGGCATGCACGTGCGGTTTCCTCCCGAGCTGCAGCAGTAGTGTCACGCTTCCTGTCACGTGGATCAAGGGATCTGTGGCTTTCCCTCGAGGCTGTCCCTCGAGGCTTTCCCACGAGGCTTTCCCACAGGGCTGTGCCACGTGCCACCTTGGTGTGTGTCGATCCTCGGCGTGAAAGACGAGCCGGTGAAGGGAAAAGAGGTTCCTCTGGAATGGACTGAGACATCTGGGGGACTCTTGGAATGGTGGCACGACCCTGGAGTTCCTCTCGCCGTTCCTGTTGAGAGGGCCTCCTCTTGAGATGCGACGGGAACGCCGGGAACTCTTTCCCGACGAAGCAGGGAAAGGATCCCTCATCTCGAGCTACGAGGCGGAAACGGGGCTCCTCTGGATGAGGGCGGGACCCTCGTGATTCCGCTCGAGTGGAGACGGCTAGGTCAGGGAACTTCTTGATTTGCACCAAGGGTGTGAAGGACCCTTTCGAAGTTCCAGAGGTGAGGTGTGATCAGCCTCGAGACGCCTCAGCGGAAATGGGCCTCATCTCGCCTGGAGGGGAGAACCTCCTGGATTTTCTCGAGTTGCGGCAGGTCTTCTCGAGTTACGACGGGGACCACAGGGACCCGCTCTGGTGGCCTCAGGAAAGGCCAGTCCCCATGCGAGTTGCTAGGGGACCTTTCGGGATTCCTCTCCCGTCCATGCCGGGGCCTCAGTCCTTGAGTGGAGTTGGGGCCGGAAGCTGAGGATTCCTCTCCAGGGTTGCCATGGATCTTGGGGTGCTTCTGAGTCTCCCCAGGGGAGTCAGGCCTCGTCTCGAGTGGGGGCATGCACGTGCGCTTTCCTCCCGAGCTGCAGCAGTAGTGTCACGCTTCCTGTCACGTGGATCAAGGGATCTGTGGCTTTCCCTCGAGGCTGTCCCTCGAGGCTTTCCCACGAGGCTTTCCCACAGGGCTGTGCCACGTGCCACCTTGGTGTGAGTCGATCCTCGGCGTGAAAGACGAGCCGGTGAAGGGAAAAGAGGTTCCTCTGGAATGGACTGAGACATCTGGGGGACTCTTGGAATGGTGGCACGACCCTGGAGTTCCTCTCACCGTTCCTGTTGAGAGGGCCTCCTCTTGAGATGCGACGGGAACGCCGGGAACTCTTTCCCGACGAAGCAGGGAAAGGATCCCTCATCTCGAGCTACGAGGCGGAAACGGGGCTCCTCTGGATGTGGGCGGGACCCTCGTGATTCCTCTCGAGTGGAGACGGCTAGGTCAGGGAACTTCTTGATTTTCACCAAGGCTGTGAAGGACCCTTTTGAAGTTCCAGAGGTGAGGTGTGATCAGCCTCGAGGCGCCTCAGCGGAAATGGGCCTCATCTCGCCTGGAGGGGAGAACCTCCTGGATTTTCTCGAGTTGCGGCAGGTCTTCTCGAGTTACGATGGGGACCTCAGGGACCCGCTCTGGTGGCCTCAGGAAAGGCCAGTCCCCATGCGAGTTGCTAGGGGACCACTCGGGATTCCTCTCCCGTCCATGCCGGGGCCTCAGTCCTTGTGTGGAGTCGGGGCCGGAACCTGAGGATTCCTCTCCAGTGTTGCCATGGATCTTGGGGTGCTTCTGAGTCTCCCCAGGGGAGTCAGGCCTCGTCTCGAGTGGGGGCATGCACGTGCGCTTTCCTCCCGAGCTGCAGCAGTAGTGTCACGCTTCCTGTCACGTGGATCAAGGGATCTGTGGCTTTCCCTCGAGGCTGTCCCTCGAGGCTTTCCCACGAGGCTTTCCCACAGGGCTGTGCCACGTGCCACCTTGGTGTGAGTAGATCCTCGGCGTGAAAGACGAGCCGGTGAAGGGAAAAGAGGTTCCTCTGGAATGGACTGAGACATCTGGGGGACTCTTGGAATGGTGGCACGACCCTGGAGTTCCTCTCGCAGTTCCTGTTGAGAGGGCCTCCTCTTGAGATGCGACGGGAACGCCGGGAACTCTTTCCCGACGAAGCAGGGAAAGGATCCCTCATCTCGAGCTACGAGGCGGAAACGGGGCTCCTCTGGATGTGGGCGGGACTCTCGTGATTCCTCTCGAGTGGAGACTGCTAGGTCGGGGAACTTCTTGATTTGCACCAAGGGTGTGAAGGACCCTTTCGAAGTTCCAGAGGTGAGGTGTGATCAGCCTCGAGACGCCTCAGCGGAAATGGGCCTCATCTCCCCTGGAGGGGAGATCCTCCTGGATTTTCTCGAGTTGCGGCAGGTCTTCTCGAGTTACGACGGGGACCTCAGGGACCCGCTCTGGTGACCTCAGGAAAGGCCAGTCCCCATGCGAGTTGCTAGGGGACCTCTCGGGATTCCTCTCCCGTCCATGCCGGGGCCACAGTCCTTGAGTGGAGTCGGGGCCGGAACCTGAGGATTCCTCTCCAGTGTTGCCATGGATCTTGGGGTGCTTCTGAGTCTCCCCAGGGGAGTCAGGCCTCGTCTCGAGTGGGGGCATGCACGTGCGGTTTCCTCCCGAGCTGCAGCAGTAGTGTCACGCTTCCTGTCACGTGGATCAAGGGATCTGTGGCTTTCCCTCGAGGCTGTCCCTCGAGGCTTTCCCACGAGGCTTTCCCACAGGGCTGTGCCACGTGCCACCTTGGTGTGAGTCGATCCTCGGCGTGAAAGACGAGCCGGTGAAGGGAAAAGAGGTTCCTCTGGAATGGACTGAGACATCTGGGGGACTCTTGGAATGGTGGCACGACCCTGGAGTTCCTCTCGCCGTTCCTGTTGAGAGGGCCTCCTCTTGAGATGCGACGGGAACGCCGGGAACTCTTTCCCGACGAAGCAGGGAAAGGATCCCTCATCTCGAGCTACGAGGCGGAAACGGGGCTCCTCTGGATGAGGGCGGGACCCTCGTGATTCCGCTCGAGTGGAGACGGCTAGGTCAGGGAACTTCTTGATTTGCACCAAGGCTGTGAAGGACCCTTTCGAAGTTCCAGAGGTGAGGTGTGATCAGCCTCGAGACGCCTCAGCGGAAATGGGCCTCATCTCGCCTGGAGGGGAGAACCTCCTGGATTTTCTCGAGTTGCGGCAGGTCTTCTCGAGTTACGACGGGGACCACAGGGACCCGCTCTGGTGGCCTCAGGAAAGGCCAGTCCCCATGCGAGTTGCTAGGGGACCTTTCGGGATTCCTCTCCCGTCCATGCCGGGGCCTCAGTCCTTGAGTGGAGTTGGGGCCGGAAGCTGAGGATTCCTCTCCAGGGTTGCCATGGATCTTGGGGTGCTTCTGAGTCTCCCCAGGGGAGTCAGGCCTCGTCTCGAGTGGGGGCATGCACGTGCGCTTTCCTCCCGAGCTGCAGCAGTAGTGTCACGCTTCCTGTCACGTGGATCAAGGGATCTGTGGCTTTCCCTCGAGGCTGTCCCTCGAGGCTTTCCCACGAGGCTTTCCCACAGGGCTGTGCCACGTGCCACCTTGGTGTGAGTCGATCCTCGGCGTGAAAGTCGAGCCGGTGAAGGGAAAAGAGGTTCCTCTGGAATGGACTGAGACATCTGGGGGACTCTTGGAATGGTGGCACGACCCTGGAGTTCCTCTCACCGTTCCTGTTGAGAGGGCCTCCTCTTGAGATGCGACGGGAACACCGGGAACTCTTTCCCGACGAAGCAGGGAAAGGATCCCTCATCTCGAGCTACGAGGCGGAAACGGGGCTCCTCTGGATGTGGGCGGGACCCTCGTGATTCCTCTCGAGTGGAGACGGCTAGGTCGGGAAACTTCTTGATTTGCACCAAGGGTGTGAAGGACCCTTTCGATGTTCCAGAGGTGAGGTGTGATCAGCCTCGAGGCGCCTCAGCGGAAATGGGCCTCATCTCGCCTGGAGGGGAGAACCTCCTGGATTTTCTCGAGTTGGGGCAGGTCTTCTCGAGTTACGACGGGGACCTCAGGGACCCGCTCTGGTGGCCTCAGGAAAGGCCAGTCCCCATGCGAGTTGCTAGGGGACCTCTCGGGATTCCTCTCCCATCCATGCCGGGGCCTCAGTCCTTGTGTGGAGTCGGGGCCGGAACCTGAGGATTCCTCTCCAGTGTTGCCATGGATCTTGGGGTGCTTCTGAGTCTCCCCAGGGGAGTCAGGCCTCGTCTCGAGTGGGGGCATGCACGTGCGCTTTCCTCCCGAGCTGCAGCAGTAGTGTCACGCTTCCTGTCACGTGGATCAAGGGATCTGTGGCTTTCCCTCGAGGCTGTCCCTCGAGGCTTTCCCACGAGGCTTTCCCACAGGGCTGTGCCACATGCCACCTTGGTGTGAGTCGATCCTCGGCGTGAAAGACGAGCCGGTGAAGGGAAAAGAGGTTCCTCTGGAATGGACTGAGACATCTGGGGGACTCTTGGAATGGTGGCACGACCCTGGAGTTCCTCTCGCCGTTCCTGTTGAGAGGGCCTCCTCTTGAGATGCGATACGCTGGGAACTCTTTCCCGACGAAGCAGGGAAAGGATCCCTCATCTCGAGCTACGAGGCGGAAACGGGGCTCCTCTGTATGTGGGCGGGACCCTCGTGATTCCTCTCGAGTGGAGACGGGTATGTCGGGGAACTTCTTGATATGCACCAAGGGTGTGAAGGACCCTTTCGAAATTCCAGAGGTGAGGTGTGATCAGCCTCGAGACGCCTCAGCGGAAATGGGCCTCATCTCGCCTGGAGGGGAGAACCTCCTGAATTTTCTCGAGTTGCAGCAGGTCTTCTCGAGTTACGACGGGGACCTCAGGGACCCGCTCTGGTGGCCTCAGGAAAGGCCAGTCCCCATGCGAGTTGCTAGGGGACCTCTCGGGATTCCTCTCCCGTCCATGCTGGGGCCTCAGTCCTTGTGTGGAGTCGGGGCCGGAACCTGAGGATTCCTCTCCAGTGTTGCCATGGATCTTTGGGTGCTTCTGAGCCTCCCCAGGGGAGTCAGGCCTCGTCTCGAGTGGGGGCATGCACGTGCGCTTTCCTCCCGAGCTGCAGCAGTAGTGTCACGCTTCCTGTCACGTGGATCAAGGGATCTGTGGCTTTCCCTCGAGGCTGTCCCTCGAGGCTTTCCCACGAGGCTTTCCCACAGGGCTGTGCCACGTGCCACCTTGGTGTGAGTCGATCCTCGGCGTGAAAGACGAGCCGGTGAAGGGAAAAGAGGTTCCTCTGGAATGGACTGAGACATCTGGGGGACTCTTGGAATGGTGGCACGACCCTGGAGTTCCTCTCGCCGTTCCTGTTGAGAGGGCCTCCTCTTGAGATGCGACGGGAACGCCGGGAACTCTTTCCCGACGAAGCAGGGAAAGGATCCCTCATCTCGAGCTACGAGGCGGAAACGGGGCTCCTCTGGATGTGGGCGGGACCCTCGTGATTCCTCTCGAGTGGAGACGGCTAGGTCAGGGAACTTCTTGATTTTCACCAAGGCTGTGAAGGACCCTTTTGAAGTTCAAGAGGTGAGGTGTGATCAGCCTCGAGGCGCCTCAGCGGAAATGGGCCTCATCTCGCCTGGAGGGGAGAACCTCCTGGATTTTCTCGAGTTGCGGCAGGTCTTCTCGAGTTACGACGGGAACCTCAGGGACCCTCTCTGGTGGCCTCAGGAAAGGCCAGTCCCCATGCGAGTTGCTAGGGGACCACTCGGGATTCCTCTCCCGTCCATGCCGGGGCCTCAGTCCTTGAGTGGAGTTGGGGCCGGAACCTGAGGATTCCTCTCCAGGGTTGCCATGGATCTTGGGGTGCTTCTGAGTCTCCCCAGGGGAGTCAGGCCTCGTCTCGAGTGGGGGCATGCACGTGCGCTTTCCTCCCGAGCTGCAGCAGTAGTGTCACGCTTCCTGTCACGTGGATCAAGGGATCTGTGGCTTTCCCTCGAGGCTGTCCCTCGAGGCTTTCCCACGAGGCTTTCCCACAGGGCTGTGCCACGTGCCACCTTGGTGTGATTCGATCCTCGGCGTGAAAGACGAGCCGGTGAAGGGAAAAGAGGTTCCTCTGGAATGGACTGAGACATCTGGGGGACTCTTGGAATGGTGGCACGACCCTGGAGTTCCTCTCGCAGTTCCTGTTGAGAGGGCCTCCTCTTGAGATGCGACGGGAACGCCGGGAACTCTTTCCCGAAGAAGCAGGGAAAGGATCCCTCATCTCGAGCTACGAGACGGAAACGGGGCTCCTCTGGATGTGGGCGGGACCCACGTGATTCCTCTCGAGTGGAGACGGCTAGGTCGGGGAACTTCTTAATTTGCACCAAGGGTGTGAAGGACCCTTTCGAAGTTCCAGAGGTGAGGTGTGATCAGCCTCGAGACGCCTCAGCGGAAATGGGCCTCATCTCGCCTGGAGGGGAGAACCTCCTGGATTTTCTCGAGTTGTGGCAGGTCTTCTCGAGTTACGACGGGGACCTCAGGGACCCGCTCTGGTGGCCTCAGGAAAGGCCAGTCCCCATGCGAGTTGCTAGGGGAACACTCGGGATTCCTCTCCCGTCCATGCCGGGCCCTCAGTCCTTGTGTGGAGTCGGGGCCGGAACCTGAGGATTCCTCTCCAGTGTTGCCATGGATCTTGGGGTGCTTCTGAGTCTCCCCAGGGGAGTCAGGCCTCGTCTCGAGTGGGGGCATGCACGTGCGCTTTCCTCCCGAGCTGCAGCAGTAGTGTCACACTTCCTGTCACGTGGATCAAGGGATCTGTGGCTTTCCCACGAGGCTTTCCCACAGGGCTGTGCCTCGTGCCACCTTGGTGTGAGTCGATCCTCGGCGTGAAAGACGAGCCGCTGAAGGGAAAACAGGTTCCTCTGAAATGGACTGAGACATCTGGGGGACTCTTGGAATGGTGGCACGACCCTGGAGTTCCTCTCGCCGATCCTGTTGAGAGGGCCTCCTCTTGAGATGCGACGGGAACGCCTGGAACTCTTTCCCGACGAAGCAGGGAAAGGATCCCTCATCTCGAGCTACGAGGCGGAAACGGGGCTCCTCTGGATGTGGGCGGGACTCTCGTGATTCCTCTCGAGTGGAGACTACTAGGTCGGGGAACTTCTTGATTTGCACCAAGGGTGTGAAGGACCCTTTCGAAGTTCCAGAGGTGAGGTGTGATCAGCCTCGAGACGCCTCAGCGGAAATGGGCCTCATCTCGCCTGGACGGGAGAACATACTGGATTTTCTCGAGTTGCGGCAGGTCTTCTCGAGTTACGACGGGGACCTCAGGGACACGCTCTGGTGGCCTCAGGAAAGGCCAGTCCCCATGCGAGTTGCTAGGGGACCACTCGGGATTCCTCTCCCGTCCATGCCGGGGCCTCAGTCCTTGTGTGGAGTCGGGGCCGGAACCTGAGGATTCCTCTCCAGTGTTGCCATGGATCTTGGGGTGCTTCTGAGTCTCCCCAGGGGAGTCAGGCCTCGTCTCGAGTGGGGGCATGCACGTGCGCTTTCCTCCCGAGCAGCAGCAGTAGTGTCACGCTTCCTGTCACGTGGATCAAGGGATCTGTGGCTTTCCCTCGAGGCTGTCCCCCGAGGCTTTCCCACGAGGCTTTCCCACAGGGCTGTGCCACGTGCCACCTTGGTGTGAGTCGATCCTCTGCGTGAAAGACGAGCCGGTGAAGGGAAAAGAGGTTCCTCTGGAATGGACTGAGACATCTGGGGGACTCTTGGAATGGTGGCAGGACCCTGGAGTTCCTCTCGCCGTTCCTGTTGAGAGGGCCTCCTCTTGAGATGCGACGGGAAGGCCGGGAACTCTTTCCCGACGAAGCAGGGAAAGGATCCCTCATCTCGAGCTACGAGGTGGAAACGGGGCTCCTCTGGATGTGGGCGGGACCCTCGTGATTCCTCTCGAGTGGAGACGGGTATGTCGGGGAACTTCTTGATGTGCACCAAGGGTGTGAAGGAACCTTTCGAAGTTCCAGAGGTGAGGTGTGATCAGCCTCTAGACGCCTCAGCGGAAATGGGCCTCATCTCGCCTGGAGGGGAGAACCTCCTGGATTTTCTAGAGTTGCGGCAGGTCTTCTCGAGTTACGACGGGGACCTCAGGGACCCGCTCGGGTGGCCTCAGGAAAGGCCAGTCCCCATGCGAGTTGCTAGGGGACCACTCGGGATTCCTCTCCCGTCCATGCCGGGGCCTCAGTCCTTGTGTGGAGTCGGGGCCGGAACCTGAGGAATCCTCTCCAGTGTTGCCATGGATCTTGGGGTGCTTCTGAGTCTCCCCAGGGGAGTCAGACCTCGTCTCGAGTGGGGGCATGCACGTGCGCTTTCCTCCCGAGCAGCAGCAGTAGTGTCACGCTTCCTGTCACGTGGATCAAGGGATCTGTGGCTTTCCCTCGAGGCTGTCCCTCGAGGCTTTCCCACGAGGCTTTCCCACAGGACTGTGCCACGTGCCACCTTGGTGTGAGTCGATCCTCGGCGTGAAAGACGAGCCGGTGAAGGGAAAAGAGGTTCCTCTGGAATGGACTGAGACATCTGGGGGACTCTTGGAATGGTGGCACGACCCTGGAGTTCCTCTCGCCGTTCCCGTTGAGAGGGCCTCCTCTTGAGATGCGACGGGAACGCCGGGAACTCTTTCCCGACGAAGCAGGGAAAGGATCCCTCATCTCGAGCTACGAGGCGGAAACGGGGCTCCTCTGGATGTGGGCGGGACCCTCGTGATTCCTCTCGAGTGGAGACGGCTAGGTCGGGGAACTTCTTGATTTGCACCAAGGGTGTGAAGGACCCTTTCGAAGTTCCAGAGGTGAGGTGTGATCAGCCTCGAGACGCCTCAGCGGAAATGGGCCTCATCTCGCCTGGAGGGGAGAACCTGGATTTTCTAGAGTTGCGGCAGGTCTTCTCGAGTTACGACGGGGACCTCAGGGACCCGCTCTGGTGGCCTCAGGAAAGGCCAGTCCCCATGCGAGTTGCTAGGGGACCTCTCCGGATTCCTCTCCCGTCCATGCCGGGGCCTCAGTCCTTGTGTGGAGTCGGGGCCGGAACCTGAGGATTCCTCTCCAGTGTTGCCATGGATCTTGGGGTGCTTCTGAGTCTCCCCAGGGGAGTCAGGCCTCGTCTCGAGTTGGGGCATTCACGTGCGCTTTCCTCCCGAGCTGCAGCAGTAGTGTCACGCTTCCTGTCACGTGGATCAAGGGATCTGTGGCTTTCCCTCGAGGCTGTCCCTCGAGGCTTTCCCACGAGGCTTTCCCACAGGGCTGTGCCACGTGCCACCTTGGTGTGAGTCGATCCTCGGCGTGAAAGACGAGCCGCTGAAGGGAAAACAGGTTCCTCTGAAATGGACTGAGACATCTGGGGGACTCTTGGAATGGTGGCACGACCCTGGAGTTCCTCTCGCCGTTCCTGTTGAGAGGGCCTCCTCTTGAGATGCGACGGGAACGCCGGGAACTCTTTCCCGACGAAGCAGGGAAAGGATCCCTCATCTCGAGCTACGAGGCGGAAACGGGGCTCCTCTGGATGTGGGCGGGACTCTCGTGATTCCTCTCGAGTGGAGACTGCTAGGTCGGGGAACTTCTTGATTTGCACCAAGGGTGTGAAGGACCCTTTCGAAGTTCCAGAGGTGAGGTGTGATCAGCCTCGAGACGCCTCAGCGGAAATGGGCCTCATCTCGCCTGGACGGGAGAACATACTGGATTTTCTCGAGTTGCGGCAGGTCTTCTCGAGTTACGACGGGGACCTCAGGGACACGCTCTGGTGGCCTCAGGAAAGGCCAGTCCCCATGCGAGTTGCTAGGTGACCACTCGGGATTCCTCTCCCGTCCATGCCGGGGCCTCAGTCCTTGTGTGGAGTCGGGGCCGGAACCTGAGGATTCCTCTCCAGTGTTGCCATGGATCTTGGGGTGCTTCTGAGTCTCCCCAGGGGAGTCAGGCCTCGTCTCGAGTGGGGGCATGCACGTGCGCTTTCCTCCCGAGCTGCAGCAGTAGTGTCACGCTTCCTGTCACGTGGATCAAGGGATCTGTGGCTTTCCCTCGAGGCTGTCCCTCGAGGCTTTCCCACGAGGCTTTCCCACAGGGCTGTGCCACGTGCCACCTTGGTGTGAGTCGATCCTCGGCGTGAAAGACGAGCCGGTGAAGGGAAAAGAGGTTCCTCAGGAATGGACTGAGACATCTGGGGGACTCTTGGAATGGTGGCAGGACCCTGGAGTTCCTCTCGCCGTTCCTGTTGAGAGGGCCTCCTCTTGAGATGCGACGGGAACGCCGGGAACTCTTTCCCGACGAAGCAGGGAAAGGATCCCTCATCTCGAGCTACGAGGCGGAAACGGGGCTCCTCTGGATGTGGGCGGGACCCTCGTGATTCCTCTCGAGTGGAGACGGGTATGTCGGGGAACTTCTTGATGTGCACCAAGGGTGTGAAGGACCCTTTCGAAGTTCCAGAGGTGAGGTGTGATCAGCCTCTAGACGCCTCAGCGGAAATGGGCCTCATCTCGCCTGGAGGGGAGAACCTCCTGGATTTTCTCGAGTTGCGGCAGGACTTCTCGAGTTACGACGGGGACCTCAGGGACCCGCTCGGGTGGCCTCAGGAAAGGCCAGTCCCCATGCGAGTTGCTAGGGGACCACTCGGGATTCCTCTCCCGTCCATGCCGGGGCCTCAGTCCTTGTGTGGAGTCGGGGCCGGAACCTGAGGAATCCTCTCCAGTGTTGCCATGGATCTTGGGGTGCTTCTGTGTCTCCCCAGGGGAGTCAGACCTCGTCTCGAGTGGGGGCATGCACGTGCGCTTTCCTCCCGAGCAGCAGAAGTAGTGTCACACTTCCTGTCACGTGGATCAAGGGATCTGTGGCTTTCCCTCGAGGCTGTCCCTCGAGGCTTTCCCACGAGGCTTTCCCACAGGACTGTGCCACGTGCCACCTTGGTGTGAGTCGATCCTCGGCGTGAAAGACGAGCCGGTGAAGGGAAAAGAGGTTCCTCTGGAATGGACTGAGACATCTGGGGGACTCTTGGAATGGTGGCACGACCCTGGAGTTCCTCTCGCCGTTCCCGTTGAGAGGGCCTCCTCTTGAGATGCGACGGGAACGCCGGGAACTCTTTCCCGACGAAGCAGGGAAAGGATCCCTCATCTCGAGCTACGAGGCGGAAACGGGGCTCCTCTGGATGTGGGCGGGACCCTCGTGATTCCTCTCGAGTGGAGACGGGTATGTCGGGGAACTTCTTGATTTGCACCAAGGGTGTGAAGGACCCTTTCGAAGTTCCAGAGGTGAGGTGTGATCAGCCTCGAGACGCCTCAGCGGAAATGGGCCTCATCTCGCCTGGAGGGGAGAACCTGGATTTTCTCGAGTTGCGGCAGGTCTTCTCGAGTTACAACGGGGACCTCAGGGACCCGCTCTGGTGGCCTCAGGAAAGGCCAGTCCCCATGCGAGTTGCTAGGGGACCTCTCCGGATTCCTCTCCCGTCCATGCCGGGGCCTCAGTCCTTGTGTGGAGTCGGGTCCGGAACCTGAGGATTCCTCTCCAGTGTTGCCATGGATCTTGGGGTGCTTCTGAGTCTCCCCAGGGGAGTCAGGCCTCGTCTCAAGTGGGGGCATGCACGTGCGCTTTCCTCCCGAGCTGCAGCAGTAGTGTCACGCTTCCTGTCACGTGGATCAAGGGATCTGTGGCTTTCCCTCGAGGCTGTCCCTCGAGGCTTTCCCACGAGGCTTTCCCACAGGGCTGTGCCACGTGCCACCTTGGAGTGAGTCGATCCTCGGCGTGAAAGACGAGCCGGTGAAGGGAAAAGAGGTTCCTCTGGAATGGACTGAGACATCTGGGGGACTCTTGGAATGGTGGCACGACCCTGGAGTTCCTCTCGCCGTTCCTGTTGAGAGGGCCTCATCTTGAGATGCGACGGGAACGCCGGGAACTCTTTCCCGACGAAGCAGGGAAAGGATCCCTCATCTCGAGCTACGAGGCGGAAACGGGGCTCCTCTGGATGTGGGCGGGACCCTCGTGATTCCTCTCGAGTGGAGACGGCTAGGTCGGGGAGCTTCTTGATTTGCACCAAGGGTGTGAAGGACCCTTTCGAAGTTCCAGAGGTGAGGTGTGATCAGCCTCGAGACTCCTCAGCGGAAATGGGCCTCATCTCGCCTGGAGGGGAGAACCTCCTGGATTTTCTCGAGTTGCGGCAGGTCTTCTCGAGTTACGACGGGGACCACAGGGACCCGCTCTGGTGGCCTCAGGAAAGGCCAGTCCCCATGCGAGTTGCTAGGGGACCACTCGGGATTCCTCTCCCGTCCATTCCGGGGCCTCAGTCCTTGTGTGGAGTCGGGTCCGGAACCTGAGGATTCCTCTCCAGTGTTGCCATGGATCTTGGGGTGCTTCTGAGTCTCCCCAGGGGAGTCAGGCCTCGTCTCAAGTGGGGGCATGCACGTGCGCTTTCCTCCCGAGCTGCAGCAGTAGTGTCACGCTTCCTGTCACGTGGATCAAGGGATCTGTGGCTTTCCCTCGAGGCTGTCCCTCGAGGCTTTCCCACGAGGCTTTCCCACAGGGCTGTGCCACGTGCCACCTTGGTGTGAGTCGATCCTCGGCGTGAAAGACGAGCCGGTGAAGGGAAAAGAGGTTCCTCTGGAATGGACTGAGACATCTGGGGGACTCTTGGAATGGTGGCACGACCCTGGAGTTCCTCTCGCCGTTCCCGTTGAGAGGGCCTCCTCTTGAGATGCGACGGGAACGCCGGGAACTCTTTCCCGACGAAGCAGGGAAAGGATCCCTCATCTCGAGCTACGAGGCGGAAACGGGGCTCCTCTGAATGTGGGCGGGACCCTCGTGATTCCTCTCGAGTGGAGACGGGTATGTCGGGGAACTTCTTGATTTGCACCAAGGGTGTGAAGGACCCTTTCGAAGTTCCAGAGGTGAGGTGTGATCAGCCTCGAGACGCCTCAGCGGAAATGGGCCTCATCTCGCCTGGAGGGGAGAACCTGGATTTTCTCGAGTTGCGGCAGGTCTTCTCGAGTTACGACGGGGACCTCAGGGACCCGCTCTGGTGGCCTCAGGAAAGGCCAGTCCCCATGCGAGTTGCTAGGGGACCTCTCGGGATTCCTCTCCCGTCCATGCCGGGGCCTCAGTCCTTGTGTGGAGTTGGGGCCGGAACCTGAGGATTCCTCTCCAGTGTTGCCATGGATCTTGGGGTGCTTCTGAGTCTCCCCAGGGGAGTCAGGCCTCGTCTCGAGTGGGGGCATTCACGTGCGCTTTCCTCCCGAGCTGCAGCAGTAGTGTCACGCTTCCTGTCACGTGGATCAAGGGATCTGTGGCTTTCCCTCGAGGCTGTCCCTCGAGGCTTTCCCACGAGGCTTTCCCACAGGGCTGTGCCACGTGCCACCTTGGTGTGAGTCGATCCTCGGCGTGAAAGACGAGCCGGTGAAGGGAAAAGAGGTTCCTCTGGAATGGACTGAGACATCTGGGGGACTCTTGGAATGGTGGCACGACCCTGGAGTTCCTCTCGCCGTTCCTGTTGAGAGGGCCTCCTCTTGAGGTGCGACGGAAACGCCGGGACCTCTTTCCCGACGAAGCAGGGAAAGGATGACTCATCTCGAGCTACCAGGCGGAAACGGGGCTCCTCTGGATGTCGGCGGGACACTCGTGTTTCCTCTCGAGTGGAGACGGGTATGTCGGGGAGCTTCTTGATTTGCACCAAGGGTGTGAAGGACCCTTTCGAAGTTCCAGAGGTGAGGTGTGATCAGCCTCGATACGCCTCAGCGGAAATGGGCCTCATCTCGCCTGGAGGGGAGAACCTCCTGGATTTTCTCGAGTTGAGGCTGGTCTTTTCGAGTTACGACGGGGACCTCAGGGACCCGCTCTGGTGGCCTCAGGAAAGGCCAGTCCCCATGCGAGTTGCTAGGGTCCTTCTTAGGATTCCTCTCCCGTCCTTGCCGGGGCCTAAGACGTTGTGTGGAGTCGGGGTCGGAACCTGAGGATTCCTCTCCAGTGTTGCCATGGATTTTGGGGTGCTTCTGAGACTCCCCAGGGGAGTCAGGCCTCGTCTCGAGTGGGGGCATGCACGTGTGCTTTCCTCCCGAGCTGCAGCAGTAGTGTCACGCTTCCTGTCACGTGGATCAAGGGATCTGTGGCTTTCCCTCGAGGCTTTCCCTCGAGGCTTTCCCACGAGGTTTTCCCACAGTGCTGTGCCACGTGCCACCTTGGTGTGAGTCGATCCTCGGCATGAAAGACGAGCCGGTGAAGGGAAAAGATGTTCCTCTGGCATGGACTGAGACATCTGGGGGACTCTTGGAATGGTGGCACGACCCTGGAGTTCCTCTCGCCGTTCCTGTTGAGAGGGCCTCCTCTTGAGATGCGACGGGAACGCCGGGACCTCTTTCCCGACGAAGCAGGGAAAGGATGCCTCATCTCGAGCTACCAGGCGGAAACGGGGCTCCTCTGGATGTCGGCGGGACCCACGTGTTTCCTCTCGAGTGGAGACGGGTATGTCGGGGAGCTTCTTGATTTGCACCAAGGGTGTGAAGGACCCTTTCGAAGTTCCAGAGGTGAGGTGTGATCAGCCTTGAGACGCCTCAGCGGAAATGGGCCTCATCTCGCCTAGAGGGGAGAACCTCCTGGATTTTCTCGAGTTGCGGCAATTCTTCTGGAGTTACGACGGGGACCTCAGGTACCCGCTCTGGTGGCCTCAGGAAAGGCCAGTCACCATGCGAGTTGATAGGGGCCCTCTCGGGATTCCTCTCCCGTCCATTACGGGGCCTAAGACCTTGTGTGGAGTCAGGGCCGGAACCTGAGGATTCCTCTCCAGTGTTGCCATGGATTTTGGGGTGCTTCTGAGTCTCCCCAGGGGAGTCAGGCCTCGTCTCGAGTGGGGGCACGCACGTGCGCTTTCCTCCCGAGCTGCAGCAGTAGTGTCACGCTTCCTGTCTCGTGGATCAAGGGATCTGTGGCTTTCCCTCGAGGCTTTCCCTCGAGGCTTTCCCTCGAGGCTTTCCCACGAGGTTTTCCCACAGGGCTGTGCCACGTGCCACCTTGGTGTGAGTAGATCCTCGGCGTGAAAGACGAACCGGTGAAGGGAAAAGAGGTTCCTCTGGAATGGACTGAGACATCTGGGGGACTCTTGGAATGGTGGCACGACCCTGGAGTTCCTCTCGCCGTTCCTGTTGAGAGGGCCTCCTCTTGAGATGCGACGGGAACGCCGGGAACTCTTTCCCGACGAAGCAGGGAAAGGATCCCTCATCTCGAGCTACGAGGCGGAAACGGGGCTCCTCTGGATGTGGGCGGGACCCTCGTGATTCCTCTCGAGTGGAGACGGGTACGTCGGGGAACTTCTTGATTTGCACCAAGGGTGTGAAGGACCCTTTCGAAGTTCCAGAGGGGAGGTGTGATCAGCCTCGAGACGCCTCAGCGGAAATGGGCCTCATCTCGCCTGGAGGGGAGAACCTCCTGGATTTTCTCGAGTTGCGGCAGGTCTTCTCGAGTTACGACGGGGACCTCAGGGACCCGCTCTGGTGGCCTCAGGAAAGGCCAGTCCCCATGCGAGTTGCTAGGGGACCTCTCGGGATTCCTCTCCCGTCCATGTCGGGGCCTCAGTCCTTGTGTGGAGTCGGGGCCGGAACCTGAGGATTCCTCTCCAGTGTTGCCATGGATCTTGGGGTGCTTCTGAGTCTCCCCAGGGGAGTCAGGCCTCGTCTCGAGTGGGGGCATGCACGTGCGCTTTCCTCCCGAGCTGCAGCAGTAGTGTCACGCTTCCTGTCACGTGGATCAAGGGATCTGTGGCTTTCCCTCGAGGCTGTCCCTCGAGGCTTTCCCACGAGGCTTTCCCACAGGGCTGTGCCACGTGCCACCATGGTGTGAGTAGATCCTCGGCGTGAAAGACGAACCGGTGAAGGGAAAAGAGGTTCCTCTGGAATGGACTGAGACATCTGGGGGACTCTTGGAATGGTGGCACGACCCTGGAGTTCCTCTCGCCGTTCCTGTTGAGAGGGCCTCCTCTTGAGATGCGACGGGAACGCCGGGAACTCTTTCCCGACGAAGCAGGGAAAGGATCCCTCATGTCGAGCTACGAGGCGGAAACGGGGCTCCTCTGGATGTGGGCGGGACCCTCGTGATTCCTCTCGAGTGGAGACGGGTACGTCGGGGAACTTCTTGATTTGCACCAAGGGTGTGAAGGACCCTTTCGAAGTTCCAGAGGGGAGGTGTGATCAGCCTCGAGACGCCTCAGCGGAAATGGGCCTCATCTCGCCTGGAGGGGAGAACCTCCTGGATTTTCTCGAGTTGCGGCAGGTCTTCTCGAGTTACGACGGGGACCTCAGGGACCCGCTCTGGTGGCCTCAGGAAAGGCCAGTCCCCATGCGAGTTGCTAGGGGACCTCTCGGGATTCCTCTCCCGTCCATGCCGGGGCCTCAGTCCTTGTGTGGAGTTGGGGCCGGAACCTGAGGATTCCTCTCCAGTGTTGCCATGGATCTTGGGGTGCTTCTGAGTCTCCCCAGGGGAGTCAGGCCTCGTCTCGAGTGGGGGCATTCACGTGCGCTTTCCTCCCGAGCTGCAGCAGTAGTGTCACGCTTCCTGTCACGTGGATCAAGGGATCTGTGGCTTTCCCTCGAGGCTGTCCCTCGAGGCTTTCCCACGAGGCTTTCCCACAGGGCTGTGCCACGTGCCACCTTGGTGTGAGTCGATCCTCGGCGTGAAAGACGAGCCGGTGAAGGGAAAAGAGGTTCCTCTGGAATGGACTGAGACATCTGGGGGACTCTTGGAATGGTGGCACGACCCTGGAGTTCCTCTCGCCGTTCCTGTTGAGAGGGCCTCCTCTTGAGGTGCGACGGAAACGCCGGGACCTCTTTCCCGACGAAGCAGGGAAAGGATGACTCATCTCGAGCTACCAGGCGGAAACGGGGCTCCTCTGGATGTCGGCGGGACACTCGTGTTTCCTCTCGAGTGGAGACGGGTATGTCGGGGAGCTTCTTGATTTGCACCAAGGGTGTGAAGGACCCTTTCGAAGTTCCAGAGGTGAGGTGTGATCAGCCTCGATACGCCTCAGCGGAAATGGGCCTCATCTCGCCTGGAGGGGAGAACCTCCTGGATTTTCTCGAGTTGAGGCTGGTCTTTTCGAGTTACGACGGGGACCTCAGGGACCCGCTCTGGTGGCCTCAGGAAAGGCCAGTCCCCATGCGAGTTGCTAGGGTCCTTCTTAGGATTCCTCTCCCGTCCTTGCCGGGGCCTAAGACGTTGTGTGGAGTCGGGGTCGGAACCTGAGGATTCCTCTCCAGTGTTGCCATGGATTTTGGGGTGCTTCTGAGACTCCCCAGGGGAGTCAGGCCTCGTCTCGAGTGGGGGCATGCACGTGTGCTTTCCTCCCGAGCTGCAGCAGTAGTGTCACGCTTCCTGTCACGTGGATCAAGGGATCTGTGGCTTTCCCTCGAGGCTTTCCCTCGAGGCTTTCCCACGAGGTTTTCCCACAGTGCTGTGCCACGTGCCACCTTGGTGTGAGTCGATCCTCGGCATGAAAGACGAGCCGGTGAAGGGAAAAGATGTTCCTCTGGCATGGACTGAGACATCTGGGGGACTCTTGGAATGGTGGCACGACCCTGGAGTTCCTCTCGCCGTTCCTGTTGAGAGGGCCTCCTCTTGAGATGCGACGGGAACGCCGGGACCTCTTTCCCGACGAAGCAGGGAAAGGATGCCTCATCTCGAGCTACCAGGCGGAAACGGGGCTCCTCTGGATGTCGGCGGGACCCACGTGTTTCCTCTCGAGTGGAGACGGGTATGTCGGGGAGCTTCTTGATTTGCACCAAGGGTGTGAAGGACCCTTTCGAAGTTCCAGAGGTGAGGTGTGATCAGCCTTGAGACGCCTCAGCGGAAATGGGCCTCATCTCGCCTAGAGGGGAGAACCTCCTGGATTTTCTCGAGTTGCGGCAATTCTTCTGGAGTTACGACGGGGACCTCAGGTACCCGCTCTGGTGGCCTCAGGAAAGGCCAGTCACCATGCGAGTTGATAGGGGCCCTCTCGGGATTCCTCTCCCGTCCATTACGGGGCCTAAGACCTTGTGTGGAGTCAGGGCCGGAACCTGAGGATTCCTCTCCAGTGTTGCCATGGATTTTGGGGTGCTTCTGAGTCTCCCCAGGGGAGTCAGGCCTCGTCTCGAGTGGGGGCACGCACGTGCGCTTTCCTCCCGAGCTGCAGCAGTAGTGTCACGCTTCCTGTCTCGTGGATCAAGGGATCTGTGGCTTTCCCTCGAGGCTTTCCCTCGAGGCTTTCCCTCGAGGCTTTCCCACGAGGTTTTCCCACAGGGCTGTGCCACGTGCCACCTTGGTGTGAGTAGATCCTCGGCGTGAAAGACGAACCGGTGAAGGGAAAAGAGGTTCCTCTGGAATGGACTGAGACATCTGGGGGACTCTTGGAATGGTGGCACGACCCTGGAGTTCCTCTCGCCGTTCCTGTTGAGAGGGCCTCCTCTTGAGATGCGACGGGAACGCCGGGAACTCTTTCCCGACGAAGCAGGGAAAGGATCCCTCATCTCGAGCTACGAGGCGGAAACGGGGCTCCTCTGGATGTGGGCGGGACCCTCGTGATTCCTCTCGAGTGGAGACGGGTACGTCGGGGAACTTCTTGATTTGCACCAAGGGTGTGAAGGACCCTTTCGAAGTTCCAGAGGGGAGGTGTGATCAGCCTCGAGACGCCTCAGCGGAAATGGGCCTCATCTCGCCTGGAGGGGAGAACCTCCTGGATTTTCTCGAGTTGCGGCAGGTCTTCTCGAGTTACGACGGGGACCTCAGGGACCCGCTCTGGTGGCCTCAGGAAAGGCCAGTCCCCATGCGAGTTGCTAGGGGACCTCTCGGGATTCCTCTCCCGTCCATGTCGGGGCCTCAGTCCTTGTGTGGAGTCGGGGCCGGAACCTGAGGATTCCTCTCCAGTGTTGCCATGGATCTTGGGGTGCTTCTGAGTCTCCCCAGGGGAGTCAGGCCTCGTCTCGAGTGGGGGCATGCACGTGCGCTTTCCTCCCGAGCTGCAGCAGTAGTGTCACGCTTCCTGTCACGTGGATCAAGGGATCTGTGGCTTTCCCTCGAGGCTGTCCCTCGAGGCTTTCCCACGAGGCTTTCCCACAGGGCTGTGCCACGTGCCACCTTGGTGTGAGTAGATCCTCGGCGTGAAAGACGAACCGGTGAAGGGAAAAGAGGTTCCTCTGGAATGGACTGAGACATCTGGGGGACTCTTGGAATGGTGGCACGACCCTGGAGTTCCTCTCGCCGTTCCTGTTGAGAGGGCCTCCTCTTGAGATGCGACGGGAACGCCGGGAACTCTTTCCCGACGAAGCAGGGAAAGGATCCCTCATGTCGAGCTACGAGGCGGAAACGGGGCTCCTCTGGATGTGGGCGGGACCCTCGTGATTCCTCTCGAGTGGAGACGGGTACGTCGGGGAACTTCTTGATTTGCACCAAGGGTGTGAAGGACCCTTTCGAAGTTCCAGAGGGGAGGTGTGATCAGCCTCGAGACGCCTCAGCGGAAATGGGCCTCATCTCGCCTGGAGGGGAGAACCTCCTGGATTTTCTCGAGTTGCGGCAGGTCTTCTCGAGTTACGACGGGGACCTCAGGGACCCGCTCTGGTGGCCTCAGGAAAGGCCAGTCCCCATGCGAGTTGCTAGGGGACCTCTCGGGATTCCTCTCCCGTCCATGCCGGGGCCTCAGTCCTTGTGTGGAGTCAGAACCGGAACCTGAGGATTCCTCTCCAGTGTTGCCATGGATCTTGGGGTGCTTCTGAGTCTCCCCAGGGGAGTCAGGCCTCGTCTCGAGTGGGGGCATGCACGTGCGCTTTCCTCCCGAGCTGCAGCAGTAGTGTCACGCTTCCTGTCACGTGGATCAAGGGATCTGTGGCTTTCCCTCGAGGCTGTCCCTCGAAGCTTTCCCATGAGGCTTTCCCACAGGGCTGTGCCACGTGCCACCTTGGTGTGAGTCGATCCTCGGCGTGAAAGACGAGCCGGTGAAGGGAAAAGAGGTTCCTCTGGAATGGACTGAGACATCTGGGGGACTCTTGGAATGGTGGCACGACCCTGGAGTTCCTCTCGCCGTTCCTGTTGAGAGGGCCTCCTCTTGAGATGCGACGGGAACGCCGGGAACTCTTTCCCGACGAAGCAGGGAAAGGATCCCTCATCTCGAGCTACGAGGAGGAAACGGGGCTCCTCTGGATGTGGGCGGGACCCTCGTGATTCCTCTCGAGTGGAGACGGCTAGGTCGGGGAACTTCCTGATTTGCACCAAGGGTGTGAAGGACCATTTCGATGTTCCAGAGGTGAGGTGTGATCGCCTCGAGACGCCTCAGCGGAAATGGGCCTCATCTCGCCTGGAGGGGAGAACCTCCTGGATTTTCTCGAGTTGCGGCAGGTCTTCTCGAGTTACGACGGGGACCTCAGGGACCCGCTCTGGTGGCCTCAGGAAAGGCCAGTCCCCATGCGAGTTGCTAGGGGACCTCTCGGGATTCCTCTCCCGTCCATGCCGGGGCCTCAGTCCTTGTGTGGAGTCGGGGCCGGAACCTGAGGATTCCTCTCCAGTGTTGCCATGGATCTTGGGGTGCTTCTGAGTCTCCCCAGGGGAGTCAGGCCTCGTCTCGAGTGGGGGCACGCACGTGCGCTTTCCTCCCGAGCTGCAGCAGTAGTGTCACGCTTCCTGTCACGTGGATCAAGGGATCTGTGGCTTTCCCTCGAGGCTGTCCCTCGAGGCTTTCCCACGAGGCTTTCCCATAGGGCTGTGCCACGTGCCACCTTGGTGTGAGTCGATCCTCGGCGTGAAAGACGAGCCGGTGAAGGGAAAAGAGGTTCCTTTGGAATGGACTGAGACATCTGGGGGACTCTTGGAATGGTGGCACGGCCCTGGAGTTCCTCTCGCCGTTCCTGTTGAGAGGGCCTCCTCTTGAGATGCGACGGGAACGCCGGGAACTCTTTCCCGACGAAGCAGGGAAAGGATCCCTCATCTCGAGCTACGAGGCGGAAACGGGGATCCTCTGGATGTGGGCGGGACCCTCGTGAATCCTCTCGAGTGGAGACGGGTATGTCGGGGAACTTCTTGATTTGCACCAAGGGTGTGAAGGACCCTTTCGAAGTTCCAGAGGTGAGGTGTGATCAGCCTCGAGACGCCTCAGCGGAAATGGGCCTCCTCTCGCCTGGAGGGGAGAACCTCCTGGATTTTCTCGAGTTGCGGCAGGTCTTCTCGAGTTACGACGGGGACCTCAGGGACCCGCTCTGGTGGCCTCAGGAAAGGCCAGTCCCCATGCGAGTTGCTAGGGGCCCTCTCGGGATTCCTCTCCCGTCCATGCCGGGGCCTCAGTCCTTGTGTGGAGTCGGGGCCGGAACCTGAGGATTCCTCTCCAGTGTTGCCATGGATCTTGGGGTGCTTCTGAGTCTCCCCAGGGGAGTCAGGCCTCCTCTCGAGTCGGGGCATGCACGTACGCTTTCCTCCCGAGCTGCAGCAGTAGTGTCACGCTTCCTGTCACGTGGATCAAGGGATCTGTGGCTTTCCCTCGAGGCTGTCCCTCGAGGCTTTCCCACGAGGCTTTCCCACAGGGCTGTGGCACGTGCCACCTTGGTGTGAGTCGATCATCGGCGTGAAAGACGAGCCGGTGAAGGGAAAAGAGGTTCCTCTGGAATGGACTGAGACATCTGGGGGACTCTTGGAATGGTGGCACGACCCTGGAGTTCCTCTCGCCGTTCCTGTTGAGAGGGCCTCCTCTTGAGATGCGACGGGAACGCCGGGAACTCTTTCCCGACGAAGCAGGGAAAGGATCCCTCATCTCGAGCTACGAGGCAGAAACGGGGCTCCTCTGGATGTGGGCGGGACCCTCGTGATTCCTCTCGCGTGGAGACGGGTACGTCGGGGAACTTCTTGATTTGCACCAAGGGTGTGAAGGACCCTTTCGAAGTTCCAGAGGGTAGGTGTGATCAGCCTCGAGACGCCTCAGCGGAAATGGGCCTCATCTCGCCTGGAGGGGAGAACCTCCTCGATTTTCTCGAGTTGCGGCAGGTCTTCTCGAGTTACGACGGGGACCTCAGGGACCCGCTCTGGTGGCCTCAGGAAAGGCCAGTCCCCATGCGAGTTGCTAGGGGACCTCTCGGGATTCCTCTCCCGTCCATGCCGGGGCCTCAGTCCTTGTGTGGAGTCGGAACCGGAACCTGAGGATTCCTCTCCAGTGTTGCCATGGATCTTGGGGTGCTTCTGAGTCTCCCCAGGGGAGTCAGGCAGCGTCTCGAGTGGGGGCATGCACTTGCGCTTTCCTCCCGAGCTGCAGCAGTAGTGTCACGCTTCCTGTCACGTGGATCAAGGGATCTGTGGCTTTCCCTCGAGGCTGTCCCTCGAGGCTTTCCCACGAGGCTTTCCCACAGGGCTGTGCCACGTGCCACCTTGGTGTGAGTCGATCCTCGGCGTGAAAGACGAGCCGGTGAAGGGAAAAGAGGTTCCTCTGGAATGGACTGAGACATCTGGGGGACTCTTGGAATGGTGGCACGACACTGGAGTTCCTCTCGCCGTTCCTGTTGAGAGGGCCTCCTCTTGAGATGCGACGGGAACGCCGGGAACTCTTTCCCGACGAAGCAGGGAAAGGATCCCTCATCTCGAGCTACGAGGCGGAAACGGGGCTCCTCTGGATGTGGGCGGGACCCTCGTGATTCCTCTCGAGTGGAGACGGCTAGGTCGGGGAATTTCTTGATTTGCACCAAGGGTGTGAAGGACCCTTTTGAAGTTCCAGAGGTGAGGTGTGATCAGCCTCGAGACGCCTCAGCGGAAATGGGCCTCATCTCGCCTGGAGGGGAGAACCTCCTGGATTTTCTCGAGTTGCGGCAGGTCTTCTCGAGTTACGACGGGGACCTCAGGGACCCGCTCTGGTGGCCTCAGGAAAGGCCAGTCCCCATGCGAGTTGCTAGGGGACCTCTCGGGATTCCTCTCCCGTCCATGCCGGGGCCTCAGTCCTTGTGTGGAGTCGGGGCCGGAACCTGAGGATTCCTCTCCAGTGTTGCCATGGATCTTGGGGTGCTTCTGAGTCTCCCCAGGGGAGTCAGGCCTCGTCTCGAGTGGGGGCATGCACGTGCGCTTTCCTCCCGAGCTGCAGCAGTAGTGTCACGCTTCCTGTCACGTGGATCAAGGGATCTGTGGCTTTCCCTCGAGGCTGTCCCTCGAGGCTTTCCCACGAGGCTTTCCCACAGGGCTGTGCCACGTGCCACCTTGGTGTGAGTCGATCCTCGGCGTGAAAGACGAGCCGGTGAAGGGAAAAGAGGTTCCTCTGGAATGGACTGAGACATCTGGGGGACTCTTGGAATGGTGGCACGACCCTGGAGTTCCTCTCGCCGTTCCTGTTGAGAGGGCCTCCTCTTGAGATGCGACGGGAACGCCGGGAACTCTTTCCCGACGAAGCAGGGAAAGGATCCCTCATCTCGAGCTACGAGGCGGAAACGGGGCTCCTCTGGATGTGGACGGGACCCTCGTGATTCCTCTCGAGTGGAGACGGCTAGGTCGGGGAACTTCTTGATTTGCACCAAGGGTGTGAAGGACCCTTTTGAAGTTCCAGAGGTGAGGTGTGATCAGCCTCGAGACGCCTCAGCGGAAATGGGCCTCATCTCGCCTGGAGGGGAGAACCTCCTGGATTTTCTCGAGTTGCGGCAGGTCTTCTCGAGTTACGACGGGGACCTCAGGGACCCGCTCTGGTGGCCTCAGGAAAGGCCAGTCCCCATGCGAGTTGCTAGGGGACCTCTCGGGATTCCTCTCCCGTCCATGCCGGGGCCTCAGTCCTTGTGTGGAGTCGGGGCCGGAACCTGAGGATTCCTCTCCAGTGTTGCCATGGATCTTGGGGTGCTTCTGAGTCTCCCCAGGGGAGTCAGGCCTCGTCTCGAGTGGGGGCATGCACGTGCGCTTTCCTCCCGAGCTGCAGCAGTAGTGTCACGCTTCCTGTCACGTGGATCAAGGGATCTGTGGCTTTCCCTCGAGGCTGTCCCTCGAGGCTTTCCCACGAGGCTTTCCCACAGGGCTGTGCCACGTGCCACCTTGGTGTGAGTCGATCCTCGGCGTGAAAGACGAGCCGGTGAAGGGAAAAGAGGTTCCTCTGGAATGGACTGAGACAACTGGGGGACTCTTGGAATGGTGGCACGACCCTGGAGTTCCTCTCGCCGTTCCTGTTGAGAGGGCCTCCTCTTGAGATGCGACGGGAACGCCGGGAACTCTTTCCCGACGAAGCAGGGAAAGGATCCCTCATCTCGAGCTACGAGGCGGAAACGGGGCTCCTCTGGGTGTGGTCGGGACACTCGTGATTCCTCTCGAGTGGAGACGGCTAGGTCGGGGAACTTCTTGATTTGCACCAAGGGTGTGAAGGACCCTTTCGATGTTCCAGAGGTGAGGTGTGATCAGCCTCGAGACGCCTCAGCGGAAATGGGCCTCATCTCGCCTGGAGGGGAGAACCTCCTGGATTTTCTCGAGTTGCGGCAGGTCTTCTCGAGTTACGACGGGGACCTCAGGGACCCGCTCTGGTGGCCTCAGGAAAGGCCAGTCCCCATGCGAGTTGCTAGGGGACCTCTCGGGATTCCTCTCCCGTCCATGCCAGGGCCTCAGTCCTTGTGTGGAGTCGGAACCGGAACCTGAGGATTCCTCTCCAGTGTTGCCATGGATCTTGGGGTGCTTCTGAGTCTCCCCATGGGAGTCAGGCCTCGTCTCGAGTGGGGGCACGCACGTGCGCTTTCCTCCCGAGCTGCAGCAGTAGTGTCACGCTTCCTGTCACGTGGATCAAGGGATCTGTGGCTTTCCCTCGAGGCTGTCCCTCGAAGGTTTCCCATGAGGCTTTCCCACAGGGCTGTGCCACGTGCCACCTTGGTGTGAGTCGATCCTCGGCGTGAAAGACGAGCCGGTGAAGGGAAAAGAGGTTCCTCTGGAATGGACTGAGACATCTGGGGGACTCTTGGAATGGTGGCACGACCCTGGAGTTCCTCTCGCCGTTCCTGTTGAGAGGGCCTCCTCTTGAGATGCGACGGGAACGCCGGGAACTCTTTCCCGACGAAGCAGGGAAAGGATCCCTCATCTCGAGCTACGAGGCGGAAACGGGGCTCCTCTGGATGTGGGCGGGACCCTCGTGATTCCTCTCGAGTGGAGACGGCTAGGTCGGGGAACTTCTTGATTTGCACCAAGGGTGTGAAGGACCCTTTCGAAGTTCCAGAGGGGAGGTGTGATCAGCCTCGAGACGCCTCAGCGGAAATGGGCCTCATCTCGCCTGGAGGGGAGAACCTCCTTGATTTTCTCGAGTTGCGGCAGGTCTTCTCGAGTTACGACGGGGACCTCAGGGACCCGCTCTGGTGGCCTCAGGAAAGGCCAGTCCCCATGCGAGTTGCTAGGGGACCTCTCGGGATTCCTCTCCCGTCCATGCCGGGGCCTCAGTCCTTGTGTGGAGTCAGAACCGGAACCTGAGGATTCCTCTCCAGTGTTGCCATGGATCTTGGGGTGCTTCTGAGTCTCCCCAGGGGAGTCAGGCCTCGTCTCGAGTGGGGGCATGCACGTGCGCTTTCCTCCCGAGCTGCAGCAGTAGTGTCACGCTTCCTGTCACGTGGATCAAGGGATCTGTGGCTTTCCCTCGAGGCTGTCCCTCGAAGCTTTCCCATGAGGCTTTCCCACAGGGCTGTGCCACGTGCCACCTTGGTGTGAGTCGATCCTCGGCGTGAAAGACGAGCCGGTGAAGGGAAAAGAGGTTCCTCTGGAATGGACTGAGACATCTGGGGGACTCTTGGAATGGTGGCACGACCCTGGAGTTCCTCTCGCCGTTCCTGTTGAGAGGGCCTCCTCTTGAGATGCGACGGGAACGCCGGGAACTCTTTCCCGACGAAGCAGGGAAAGGATCCCTCATCTCGAGCTACGAGGAGGAAACGGGGCTCCTCTGGATGTGGGCGGGACCCTCGTGAATCCTCTCGAGTGGAGACGGGTATGTCGGGGAACTTCTTGATTTGCACCAAGGGTGTGAAGGACCCTTTCGAAGTTCCAGAGGTGAGGTGTGATCAGCCTCGAGACGCCTCAGCGGAAATGGGCCTCCTCTCGCCTGGAGGGGAGAACCTCCTGGATTTTCTCGAGTTGCGGCAGGTCTTCTCGAGTTACGACGGGGACCTCAGGGACCCGCTCTGGTGGCCTCAGGAAAGGCCAGTCCCCATGCGAGTTGCTAGGGGACCACTCGGGATTCCTCTCCCGTCCATGCCGGGGCCTCAGTCCTTGTGTGGAGTCGGGGCCGGAACCTGAGGATTCCTCTCCAGTGTTGCCATGGATCTTGGGGTGCTTCTGAGTCTCCCCAGGGGAGTCAGGCCTCCTCTCGATTCGAGGCATGCACGTGCGCTTTCCTCCCGAGCTGAAGCAGTAGTGTCACGCTTCCTGTCACGTGGATCAAGGGATCTGTGGCTTTCCCTCGAGGCTGTCCCTCGAGGCTTTCCCACGAGGCTTTCCCACAGGGCTGTGGCACGTGCCACCTTGGTGTGAGTCGATCATCGGCGTGAAAGACGAGCCGGTGAAGGGAAAAGAGGTTCCTCTGGAATGGACTGAGACATCTGGGGGACTCTTGGAATGGTGGCACGACCCTGGAGTTCCTCTCGCCGTTCCTGTTGAGAGGGCCTCCTCTTGAGATGCGACGGGAACGCCGGGAACTCTTTCCCGACGAAGCAGGGAAAGGATCCCTCATCTCGAGCTACGAGGCAGAAACGGGGCTCCTCTGGATGTGGGCGGGACCCTCGTGATTCCTCTCGAGTGGAGACGGGTACGTCGGGGAACTTCTTGATTTGCACCAAGGGTGTGAAGGACCCTTTCGAAGTTCCAGAGGGTAGGTGTGATCAGCCTCGAGACGCCTCAGCGGAAATGGGCCTCATCTCGCCTGGAGGGGAGGACCTCCTGGATTTTCTCGAGTTGCGGCAGGTCTTCTCGAGTTACGACGGGGACCTCAGGGACCCGCTCTGGTGGCCTCAGGAAAGGCCAGTCCCCATGCGAGTTGCTAGGGGACCTCTCGGGATTCCTCTCCCGTCCATGCCGGGGCCTCAGTCCTTGTGTGGAGTCGGAACTGGAACCTGAGGATTCCTCTCCAGTGTTGCCATGGATCTTGGGGTGCTTCTGAGTCTCCCCAGGGGAGTCAGGCCTCGTCTCGAGTGGGGGCATGCACGTGCGCTTTCCTCCCGAGCTGCAGCAGTAGTGTCACGCTTCCTGTCACGTGGATCAAGGGATCTGTGGCTTTCCCTCGAGGCTGTCCCTCGAGGCTTTCCCACGAGGCTTTCCCACAGGGCTGTGCCACGTGCCACCTTGGTGTGAGTCGATCCTCGGCGTGAAAGACGAGCCGGTGAAGGGAAAAGAGGTTCCTCTGGAATGGACTGAGACATCTGGGGGACTCTTGGAATGGTGGCACGACCCTGGAGTTCCTCTCGCCGTTCCTGTTGAGAGGGCCTCCTCTTGAGATGCGACGGGAACGCCGGGAACTCTTTCCCGACGAAGCAGGGAAAGGATCCCTCATCTCGAGCTACGAGGCGGAAACGGGGCTCCTCTGGATGTGGGCGGGACCCTCGTGATTCCTCTCGAGTGGAGACGGCTAGGTCGGGGAACTTCTTGATTTGCACCAAGGGTGTGAAGGACCCTTTTGAAGTTCCAGAGGGGAGGTGTGATCAGCCTCGAGACGCCTCAGCGGAAATGGGCCTCATCTCGCCTGAAGGGGAGAACCTCCTGGATTTTCTCGAGTTGCGGCAGGTCTTCTCGAGTTACGACGGGGACCTCAGGGACCCGCTCTGGTGGCCTCAGGAAAGGCCAGTCCCCATGCGAGTTGCTAGGGGACCTCTCGGGATTCCTCTCCCGTCCATGCCGGGGCCTCAGTCCTTGTGTGGAGTCGGGGCCGGAACCTGAGGATTCCTCTCCAGTGTTGCCATGGATCTTGGGGTGCTTCTGAGTCTCCCCAGGGGAGTCAGGCCTCGTCTCGAGTGGGGGCACGCACGTGCGCTTTCCTCCCGAGCTGCAGCAGTAGTGTCACGCTTCCTGTCACGTGGATCAAGGGATCTGTGGCTTTCCCTCGAGGCTGTCCCTCGAGGCTTTCCCACGAGGCTTTCCCATAGGGCTGTGCCACGTGCCACCTTGGTGTGAGTCGATCCTCGGCGTGAAAGACGAGCCGGTGAAGGGAAAAGAGGTTCCTTTGGAATGGACTGAGACATCTGGGGGACTCTTGGAATGGTGGCACGACCGTGGAGTTCCTCTCGCCGTTCCTGTTGAGAGGGCCTCCTCTTGAGATGCGACGGGAACGCCGGGAACTCTTTCTCGACGAAGCAGGGAAAGGATCCCTCATCTCGAGCTACGAGGCGGAAACGGGGATCCTCTGGATGTGGGCGGGACCCTCGTGAATCCTCTCGAGTGGAGACGGGTATGTCGGGGAACTTCTTGATTTGCACCAAGGGTGTGAAGGACCCTTTCGAAGTTCCAGAGGTGAGGTGTGATCAGCCTCGAGACGCCTCAGCGGAAATGGGCCTCCTCTCGCCTGGAGGGGAGAACCTCCTGGATTTTCTCGAGTTGCGGCAGGTCTTCTCGAGTTACGACGGGGACCTCAGGGACCCGCTCTGGTGGCCTCAGGAAAGGCCAGTCCCCATGCGAGTTGCTAGGGGACCACTCGGGATTCCTCTCCCGTCCATGCCGGGGCCTCAGTCCTTGTGTGGAGTCGGGGCCGGAACCTGAGGATTCCTCTCCAGTGTTGCCATGGATCTTGGGGTGCTTCTGAGTCTCCCCAGGGGAGTCAGGCCTCCTCTCGAGTCGGGGCATGCACGTGCGCTTTCCTCCCGAGCTGAAGCAGTAGTGTCACGCTTCCTGTCACGTGGATCAAGGGATCTGTGGCTTTCCCTCGAGGCTGTCCCTCGAGGCTTTCCCACGAGGCTTTCCAACAGGGCTGTGGCACGTGCCACCTTGGTGTGAGTCGATCATCGGCTTGAAAGACGAGCCGGTGAAGGGAAAAGAGGTTCCTCTGGAATGGACTGAGACATCTGGGGGACTCTTGGAATGGTGGCACGACCCTGGAGTTCCTCTCGCCGTTCCTGTTGAGAGGGCCTCCTCTTGAGATGCGACGGGAACGCCGGGAACTCTTTCCCGACGAAGCAGGGAAAGGATCCCTCATCTCGAGCTACGAGGCAGAAACGGGGCTCCTCTGGATGTGGGCGGGACCCTCGTGATTCCTCTCGAGTGGAGACGGGTACGTCGGGGAACTTCTTGATTTGCACCAAGGGTGTGAAGGACCCTTTCGAAGTTCCAGAGGGTAGGTGTGAACAGCCTCGAGACGCCTCAGCGGAAATGGGCCTCATCTCGCCTGGAGGGGAGAACCTCCTGGATTTTCTCGAGTTGCGGCAGGTCTTCTCGAGTTACGACGGGGACCTCAGGGACCCGCTCTGGTGGCCTCAGGAAAGGCCAGTCCCCATGCGAGTTGCTAGGGGACCTCTCGGGATTCCTCTCCCGTCCATGCCGGGGCCTCAGTCCTTGTGTGGAGTCGGAACCGGAACCTGAGGATTCCTCTCCAGTGTTGCCATGGATCTTGGGGTGCTTCTGAGTCTCCCCAGGGGAGTCAGGCCTCGTCTCGAGTGGGGGCATGCACTTGCGCTTTCCTCCCGAGCAGCAGCAGTAGTGTCACGCTTCCTGTCACGTGGATCAAGGGATCTGTGGCTTTCCCTCGAGGCTGTCCCTCGAGGCTTTCCCACGAGGCTTTCCCACAGGGCTGTGCCACGTGCCACCTTGGTGTGAGTCGATCCTCGGCGTGAAAGACGAGCCGGTGAAGGGAAAAGAGGTTCCTCTGGAATGGACTGAGACATCTGGGGGACTCTTGGAATGGTGGCACGACCCTGGAGTTCCTCTCGCCGTTCCTGTTGAGAGGGCCTCCTCTTGAGATGCGACGGGAACGCCGGGAACTCTTTCCCGACGAAGCAGGGAAAGGATCCCTCATCTCGAGCTACGAGGCGGAAACGGGGCTCCTCTGGATGTGGGCGGGACCCTCGTGATTCCTCTCGAGTGGAGACGGCTAGGTCGGGGAACTTCTTGATTTGCACCAAGGGTGTGAAGGACCCTTTTGAAGTTCCAGAGGTGAGGTGTGATCAGCCTCGAGACGCCTCAGCGGAAATGGGCCTCATCTCGCCTGGAGGGGAGAACCTCCTGGATTTTCTCGAGTTGCGGCAGGTCTTCTCGAGTTACGACGGGGACCTCAGGGACCCGCTCTGGTGGCCTCAGGAAAGGCCAGTCCCCATGCGAGTTGCTAGGGGACCTCTCGGGATTCCTCTCCCGTCCATGCCGGGGCCTCAGTCCTTGTGTGGAGTCGGGGCCGGAACCTGAGGATTCCTCTCCAGTGTTGCCATGGATCTTGGGGTGCTTCTGAGTCTCCCCAGGGGAGTCAGGCCTCGTCTCGAGTGGGGGCATGCACGTGCGCTTTCCTCCCGAGCTGCAGCAGTAGTGTCACGCTTCCTGTCACGTGGATCAAGGGATCTGTGGCTTTCCCTCGAGGCTGTCCCTCGAGGCTTTCCCACGAGGCTTTCCCACAGGGCTGTGCCACGTGCCACCTTGGTGTGAGTAGATCCTCGGCGTGAAAGACGAGCCGGTGAAGGGAAAAGAGGTTCCTCTGGAATGGACTGAGACATCTGGGGGACTCTTGGAATGGTGGCACGACCCTGGAGTTCCTCTCGCCGTTCCTGTTGAGAGGGCCTCCTCTTGAGATGCGACGGGAACGCCGGGAACTCTTTCCCGACGAAGCAGGGAAAGGATCCCTCATCTCGAGCTACGAGGCGGAAACTGGGCTCCTCTGGATGTGGGCGGGACTCTCGTGATTCCTCTCGAGTGGAGACTGCTAGGTCGGGGATCTTCTTGATTTGCACCAAGGGTGTGAAGGACCCTTTCGAAGTTCCAGAGGTGAGGTGTGATCAGCCTCGAGACGCCTCAGCGGAAATGGGCCTCATCTCGCCTGGAGGGGAGATCCTCCTGGATTTTCTCGAGTTGCGGCAGGTCTTCTCGAGTTACGACGGGGACCACAGGGACCCGCTCTGGTGACCTCAGGAAAGGCCAGTCCCCATGCGAGTTGCTAGGGGACCTCTCGGGATTCCTCTCCCATCCATGCCGGGGCCACAGTCCTTGAGTGGAGTCGGGGCCGGAACCTGAGGATTCCTCTCCAGGGTTGCCATGGATCTTGGGGTGCTTCTGAGTCTCCCCAGGGGAGTCAGGCCTCGTCTCGAGTGGGGGCATGCACGTGCGGTTTCCTCCCGAGCTGCAGCAGTAGTGTCACGCTTCCTGTCACGTGGATCAAGGGATCTGTGGCTTTCCCTCGAGGCTGTCCCTCGAGGCTTTCCCACGAGGCTTTCCCACAGGGCTGTGCCACGTGCCACCTTGGTGTGAGTCGATCCTCGGCGTGAAAGACGAGCCGGTGAAGGGAAAAGAGGTTCCTCTGGAATGGACTGAGACATCTGGGGGACTCTTGGAATGGTGGCACGACCCTGGAGTTCCTCTCGCCGTTCCTGTTGAGAGGGCCTCCTCTTGAGATGCGACGGGAACGCCGGGAACTCTTTCCCGACGAAGCAGGGAAAGGATCCCTCATCTCGAGCTACGAGGCGGAAACGGGGCTCCTCTGGATGAGGGCGGGACCCTCGTGATTCCGCTCGAGTGGAGACGGCTAGGTCAGGGAACTTCTTGATTTGCACCAAGGGTGTGAAGGACCCTTTCGAAGTTCCAGAGGTGAGGTGTGATCAGCCTCGAGACGCCTCAGCGGAAATGGGCCTCATCTCGCCTGGAGGGGAGAACCTCCTGGATTTTCTCGAGTTGCGGCAGGTCTTCTCGAGTTACGACGGGGACCACAGGGACCCGCTCTGGTGGCCTCAGGAAAGGCCAGTCCCCATGCGAGTTGCTAGGGGACCTTTCGGGATTCCTCTCCCGTCCATGCCGGGGCCTCAGTCCTTGAGTGGAGTTGGGGCCGGAAGCTGAGGATTCCTCTCCAGGGTTGCCATGGATCTTGGGGTGCTTCTGAGTCTCCCCAGGGGAGTCAGGCCTCGTCTCGAGTGGGGGCATGCACGTGCGCTTTCCTCCCGAGCTGCAGCAGTAGTGTCACGCTTCCTGTCACGTGGATCAAGGGATCTGTGGCTTTCCCTCGAGGCTGTCCCTCGAGGCTTTCCCACGAGGCTTTCCCACAGGGCTGTGCCACGTGCCACCTTGGTGTGAGTCGATCCTCGGCGTGAAAGACGAGCCGGTGAAGGGAAAAGAGGTTCCTCTGGAATGGACTGAGACATCTGGGGGACTCTTGGAATGGTGGCACGACCCTGGAGTTCCTCTCACCGTTCCTGTTGAGAGGGCCTCCTCTTGAGATGCGACGGGAACGCCGGGAACTCTTTCCCGACGAAGCAGGGAAAGGATCCCTCATCTCGAGCTACGAGGCGGAAACGGGGCTCCTCTGGATGTGGGCGGGACCCTCGTGATTCCTCTCGAGTGGAGACGGCTAGGTCAGGGAACTTCTTGATTTTCACCAAGGCTGTGAAGGACCCTTTTGAAGTTCCAGAGGTGAGGTGTGATCAGCCTCGAGGCGCCTCAGCGGAAATGGGCCTCATCTCGCCTGGAGGGGAGAACCTCCTGGATTTTCTCGATTTGCGGCAGGTCTTCTCGAGTTACGACGGGGACCTCAGGGACCCGCTCTGGTGGCCTCAGGAAAGGCCAGTCCCCATGCGAGTTGCTAGGGGACCTCTCGGGATTCCTCTCCCGTCCATGCCGGGGCCTCAGTCCTTGTGTGGAGTCGGGGCCGGAACCTGAGGATTCCTCTCCAGTGTTGCCATGGATCTTGGGGTGCTTCTGAGTCTCCCCAGGGGAGTCAGGCCTCGTCTCGAGTGGGGGCATGCACGTGCGCTTTCCTCCCGAGCTGCAGCAGTAGTGTCACGCTTCCTGTCACGTGGATCAAGGGATCTGTGGCTTTCCCTCGAGGCTGTCCCTCGAGGCTTTCCCACGAGGCTTTCCCACAGGGCTGTGCCACGTGCCACCTTGGTGTGAGTAGATCCTCGGCGTGAAAGACGAGCCGGTGAAGGGAAAAGAGGTTCCTCTGGAATGGACTGAGACATCTGGGGGACTCTTGGAATGGTGGCACGACCCTGGAGTTCCTCTCGCCGTTCCTGTTGAGAGGGCCTCCTCTTGAGATGCGACGGGAACGCCGGGAACTCTTTCCCGACGAAGCAGGGAAAGGATCCCTCATCTCGAGCTACGAGGCGGAAACGGGGCTCCTCTGGATGTGGGCGGGACTCTCGTGATTCCTCTCGAGTGGAGACTGCTAGGTCGGGGAACTTCTTGATTTGCACCAAGGGTGTGAAGGACCCTTTCGAAGTTCCAGAGGTGAGGTGTGATCAGCCTCGAGACGCCTCAGCGGAAATGGGCCTCATCTCGCCTGGAGGGGAGATCCTCCTGGATTTTCTCGAGTTGCGGCAGGTCTTCTCAAGTTACGACGGGGACCTCAGGGACCCGCTCTGGTGACCTCAGGAAAGGCCAGTCCCCATGCGAGTTGCTAGGGGACCTCTCGGGATTCCTCTCCCGTCCATGCCAGGGCCACAGTCCTTGAGTGGAGTTGGGGCCGGAACCTGAGGATTCCTCTCCAGGGTTGCCATGGATCTTGGGGTGCTTCTGAGTCTCCCCAGGGGAGTCAGGCCTCGTCTCGAGTGGGGGCATGCACGTGCGGTTTCCTCCCGAGCTGCAGCAGTAGTGTCACGCTTCCTGTCACGTGGATCAAGGGATCTGTGGCTTTCCCTCGAGGCTGTCCCTCGAGGCTTTCCCACGAGGCTTTCCCACAGGGCTGTGCCACGTGCCACCTTGGTGTGAGTCGATCCTCGGCGTGAAAGACGAGCCGGTGAAGGGAAAAGAGGTTCCTCTGGAATGGACTGAGACATCTGGGGGACTCTTGGAATGGTGGCACGACCCTGGAGTTCCTCTCGCCGTTCCTGTTGAGAGGGCCTCCTCTTGAGATGCGACGGGAACGCCGGGAACTCTTTCCCGACGAAGCAGGGAAAGGATCCCTCATCTCGAGCTACGAGGCGGAAACGGGGCTCCTCTGGATGAGGGCGGGACCCTCGTGATTCCGCTCGAGTGGAGACGGCTAGGTCAGGGAACTTCTTGATTTGCACCAAGGCTGTGAAGGACCCTTTCGAAGTTCCAGAGGTGAGGTGTGATCAGCCTCGAGACGCCTCAGCGGAAATGGGCCTCATCTCGCCTGGAGGGGAGAACCTCCTGGATTTTCTCGAGTTGCGGCAGGTCTTCTCGAGTTACGACGGGGACCACAGGGACCCGCTCTGGTGGCCTCAGGAAAGGCCAGTAACCATGCGAGTTGCTAGGGGACCTTTCGGGATTCCTCTCCCGTCCATGCCGGGGCCTCAGTCCTTGTGTGGAGTCGGGGCCGGAACCTGAGGATTCCTCTCCAGTGTTGCCATGGATCTTGGGGTGCTTCTGAGTCTCCCCAGGGGAGTCAGGCCTCGTCTCGAGTGGGGGCATGCACGTGCGCTTTCCTCCCGAGCTGCAGCAGTAGTGTCACGCTTCCTGTCACGTGGATCAAGGGATCTGTGGCTTTCCCTCGAGGCTGTCCCTCGAGGCTTTCCCACGAGGCTTTCCCACAGGGCTGTGCCACGTGCCACCTTGGTGTGAGTCGATCCTCGGCGTGAAAGGCGAGCCGCTGAAGGGAAAAGAGGTTCCTCTGGAATGGACTGAGACATCTGGGGGACTCTTGGAATGGTGGCACGACCCTGGAGTTCCTCTCGCCGTTCCTGTTGAGAGGGCCTCCTCTTGAGATGCGACGGGAACGCCGGGAACTCTTTCCCGACGAAGTAGGGAAAGGATCCCTCATCTCGAGCTACGAGGCGGAAACGGGGCTCCTCTGGATGTGTGCGGGACCCTCGTGATTCCTCTCGAGTGGAGACGGCTAGGTCGGGAAACTTCTTGATTTGCACCAAGGGTGTGAAGGACCCTTTCGATGTTCCAGAGGTGAGGTGTGATCAGCCTCGAGACGCCTCAGCGGAAATGGGCCTCATCTCGCCTGGAGGGGAGAACCTCCTGGATTTTCTCGAGTTGCGGCAGGTCTTCTCGAGTTACGACGGGGACCTCAGGGACCCGCTCTGGTGGCCTCAGGAAAGGCCAGTCCCCATGCGAGTTGCTAGGGGACCTCTCGGGATTCCTCTCCCGTCCATGCCGGGGCCTCAGTCCTTGTGTGGAGTCGGGGCCGGAACCTGAGGATTCCTCTCCAGTGTTGCCATGGATCTTGGGGTGCTTCTGAGTCTCCCCAGGGGAGTCAGGCCTCGTCTCGAGTGGGGGCATGCACGTGCGCTTTCCTCCCGAGCTGCAGCAGTAGTGTCACGCTTCCTGTCACGTGGATCAAGGGATCTGTGGCTTTCCCTCGAGGCTGTCCCTCGAGGCTTTCCCACGAGGCTTTCCCACAGGGCTGTGCCACATGCCACCTTGGTGTGAGTCGATCCTCGGCGTGAAAGACGAGCCGGTGAAGGGAAAAGAGGTTCCTCTGGAATGGACTGAGACATCTGGGGGACTCTTGGAATGGTGGCACGACCCTGGAGTTCCTCTCGCCGTTCCTGTTGAGAGGGCCTCCTCTTGAGATGCGATACGCTGGGAACTCTTTCCCGACGAAGCAGGGAAAGGATCCCTCATCTCGAGCTACGAGGCGGAAACGGGGCTCCTCTGTATGTGGGCGGGACCCTCGTGATTCCTCTCGAGTGGAGACGGGTATGTCGGGGAACTTCTTGATTTTCACCAAGGCTGTGAAGGACCCTTTTGAAGTTCCAGAGGTGAGGTGTGATCAGCCTCGAGGCGCCTCAGCGGAAATGGGCCTCATCTCGCCTGGAGGGGAGAACCTCCTGGATTTTCTCGAGTTGCGGCAGGTCTTCTCGAGTTACGACGGGAACCTCAGGGACCCGCTCTGGTGGCCTCAGGAAAGGCCAGTCCCCATGCGAGTTGCTAGGGGACCACTCGGGATTCCTCTCCCGTCCATGCCGGGGCCTCAGTCCTTGAGTGGAGTTGGGGCCGGAACCTGAGGATTCCTCTCCAGGGTTGCCATGGATCTTGGGGTGCTTCTGAGTCTCCCCAGGGGAGTCAGGCCTCGTCTCGAGTGGGGGCATGCACGTGCGCTTTCCTCCCGAGCTGCAGCAGTAGTGTCACGCTTCCTGTCACGTGGATCAAGGGATCTGTGGCTTTCCCTCGAGGCTGTCCCTCGAGGCTTTCCCACGAGGCTTTCCCACAGGGCTGTGCCACGTGCCACCTTGGTGTGAGTCGATCCTCGGCGTGAAAGACGAGCCGGTGAAGGGAAAAGAGGTTCCTCTGGAATGGACTGAGACATCTGGGGGACTCTTGGAATGGTGGCACGACCCTGGAGTTCCTCTCGCAGTTCCTGTTGAGAGGGCCTCCTCTTGAGATGCGACGGGAACGCCGGGAACTCTTTCCCGAAGAAGCAGGGAAAGGATCCCTCATCTCGAGCTACGAGACGGAAACGGGGCTCCTCTGGATGTGGGCGGGACCCACGTGATTCCTCTCGAGTGGAGACGGCTAGGTCGGGGAACTTCTTAATTTGCACCAAGGGTGTGAAGGACCCTTTCGAAGTTCCAGAGGTGAGGTGTGATCAGCCTCGAGACGCCTCAGCGGAAATGGGCCTCATCTCGCCTGGAGGGGAGAACCTCCTGGATTTTCTCGAGTTGTGGCAGGTCTTCTCGAGTTACGACGGGGACCTCAGGGACCCGCTCTGGTGGCCTCAGGAAAGGCCAGTCCCCATGCGAGTTGCTAGGGGAACACTCGGGATTCCTCTCCCGTCCATGCCGGGCCCTCAGTCCTTGTGTGGAGTCGGGGCCGGAACCTGAGGATTCCTCTCCAGTGTTGCCATGGATCTTGGGGTGCTTCTGAGTCTCCCCAGGGGAGTCAGGCCTCGTCTCGAGTGGGGGCATGCACGTGCGCTTTCCTCCCGAGCTGCAGCAGTAGTGTCACACTTCCTGTCACGTGGATCAAGGGATCTGTGGCTTTCCCACGAGGCTTTCCCACAGGGTTGTGCCACGTGCCACCTTGGTGTGAGTCGATCCTCGGCGTGAAAGACGAGCCGCTGAAGGGAAAACAGGTTCCTCTGAAATGGACTGAGACATCTGGGGGACTCTTGGAATGGTGGCACGACCCTGGAGTTCCTCTCGCCGATCCTGTTGAGAGGGCCTCCTCTTGAGATGCGATGGGAACGCCTGGAACTCTTTCCCGACGAAGCAGGGAAAGGATCCCTCATCTCGAGCTACGAGGCGGAAACGGGGCTCCTCTGGATGTGGGCGGGACTCTCGTGATTCCTCTCGAGTGGAGACTACTAGGTCGGGGAACTTCTTGATTTGCACCAAGGGTGTGAAGGACCCTTTCGAAGTTCCAGAGGTGAGGTGTGATCAGCCTCGAGACGCCTCAGCGGAAATGGGCCTCATCTCGCCTGGACGGGAGAACATACTGGATTTTCTCGAGTTGCGGCAGGTCTTCTCGAGTTACGACGGGGACCTCAGGGACACGCTCTGGTGGCCTCAGGAAAGGCCAGTCCCCATGCGAGTTGCTAGGGGACCACTCGGGATTCCTCTCCCGTCCATGCCGGGGCCTCAGTCCTTGTGTGGAGTCGGGGCCGGAACCTGAGGATTCCTCTCCAGTGTTGCCATGGATCTTGGGGTGCTTCTGAGTCTCCCCAGGGGAGTCAGGCCTCGTCTCGAGTGGGGGCATGCACGTTCGCTTTCCTCCCGAGCAGCAGCAGTAGTGTCACGCTTCCTGTCACGTGGATCAAGGGATCTGTGGCTTTCCCTCGAGGCTGTCCCCCGAGGCTTTCCCACGAGGCTTTCCCACAGGGCTGTGCCACGTGCCACCTTGGTGTGAGTCGATCCTCGGCGTGAAAGACGAGCCGGTGAAGGGAAAAGAGGTTCCTCTGGAATGGACTGAGACATCTGGGGGACTCTTGGAATGGTGGCAGGACCCTGGAGTTCCTCTCGCCGTTCCTGTTGAGAGGGCCTCCTCTTGAGATGCGACGGGAAGGCCGGGAACTCTTTCCCGACGAAGCAGGGAAAGGATCCCTCATCTCGAGCTACGAGGTGGAAACGGGGCTCCTCTGGATGTGGGCGGGACCCTCGTGATTCCTCTCGAGTGGAGACGGGTATGTCGGGGAACTTCTTGATGTGCACCAAGGGTGTGAAGGAACCTTTCGAAGTTCCAGAGGTGAGGTGTGATCAGCCTCTAGACGCCTCAGCGGAAATGGGCCTCATCTCGCCTGGAGGGGAGAACCTCCTGGATTTTCTCGAGTTGCGGCAGGTCTTCTCGAGTTACGACGGGGACCTCAGGGACCCGCTCGGGTGGCCTCAGGAAAGGCCAGTCCCCATGCGAGTTGCTAGGGGACCACTCGGGATTCCACTCCCGTCCATGCCGGGGCCTCAGTCCTTGTGTGGAGTCGGGGCCGGAACCTGAGGAATCCTCTCCAGTGTTGCCATGGATCTTGGGGTGCTTCTGAGTCTCCCCAGGGGAGTCAGACCTCGTCTCGAGTGGGGGCATGCACGTGCGCTTTCCTCCCGAGCAGCAGCAGTAGTGTCACGCTTCCTGTCACGTGGATCAAGGGATCTGTGGCTTTCCCTCGAGGCTGTCCCTCGAGGCTTTCCCACGAGGCTTTCCCACAGGACTGTGCCACGTGCCACCTTGGTGTGAGTCGATCCTCGGCGTGAAAGACGAGCCGGTGAAGGGAAAAGAGGTTCCTCTGGAATGGACTGAGACATCTGGGGGACTCTTGGAATGGTGGCACGACCCTGGAGTTCCTCTCGCCGTTCCCGTTGAGAGGGCCTCCTCTTGAGATGCGACGGGAACGCCGGGAACTCTTTCCCGACGAAGCAGGGAAAGGATCCCTCATCTCGAGCTACGAGGCGGAAACGGGGCTCCTCTGGATGTGGGCGGGACCCTCGTGATTCCTCTCGAGTGGAGACGGCTAGGTCGGGGAACTTCTTGATTTGCACCAAGGGTGTGAAGGACCCTTTCGAAGTTCCAGAGGTGAGGTGTGATCAGCCTCGAGACGCCTCATCGGAAATGGGCCTCATCTCGCCTGGAGGGGAGAACCTGGATTTTCTAGAGTTGCGGCAGGTCTTCTCGAGGTACGACGGGGACCTCAGGGACCCGCTCTGGTGGCCTCAGGAAAGGCCAGTCCCCATGCGAGTTGCTAGGGGACCTCTCCGGATTCCTCTCCCGTCCATGCCGGGGCCTCAGTCCTTGTGTGGAGTCGGGGCCGGAACCTGAGGATTCCTCTCCAGTGTTGCCATGGATCTTGGGGTGCTTCTGAGTCTCCCCAGGGGAGTCAGGCCTCGTCTCGAGTTGGGGCATTCACGTGCGCTTTCCTCCCGAGCTGCAGCAGTAGTGTCACGCTTCCTGTCACGTGGATCAAGGGATCTGTGGCTTTCCCTCGAGGCTGTCCCTCGAGGCTTTCCCACGAGGCTTTCCCACAGGGCTGTGCCACGTGCCACCTTGGTGTGAGTCGATCCTCGGCGTGAAAGACGAGCCGCTGAAGGGAAAACAGGTTCCTCTGAAATGGACTGAGACATCTGGGGGACTCTTGGAATGGTGGCACGACCCTGGAGTTCCTCTCGCCGTTCCTGTTGAGAGGGCCTCCTCTTGAGATGCGACGGGAACGCCGGGAACTCTTTCCCGACGAAGCAGGGAAAGGATCCCTCATCTCGAGCTACGAGGCGGAAACGGGGCTCCTCTGGATGTGGGCGGGACTCTCGTGATTCCTCTCGAGTGGAGACTGCTAGGTCGGGGAACTTCTTGATTTGCACCAAGGGTGTGAAGGACCCTTTCGAAGTTCCAGAGGTGAGGTGTGATCAGCCTCGAGACGCCTCAGCGGAAATGGGCCTCATCTCGCCTGGACGGGAGAACATACTGGATTTTCTCGAGTTGCGGCAGGTCTTCTCGAGTTACGACGGGGACCTCAGGGACCCGCTCTGGTGGCCTCAGGAAAGGCCAGTCCCCATGCGAGTTGCTAGGTGACCACTCGGGATTCCTCTCCCGTCCATGCCGGGGCCTCAGTCCTTGTGTGGAGTCGGGGCCGGAACCTGAGGATTCCTCTCCAGTGTTGCCATGGATCTTGGGGTGCTTCTGAGCCTCCCCAGGGGAGTCAGGCCTCGTCTCGAGTGGGGGCATGCACGTGCGCTTTCCTCCCGAGCTGCAGCAGTAGTGTCACGCTTCCTGTCACGTGGATCAAGGGATCTGTGGCTTTCCCTCGAGGCTGTCCCTCGAGGCTTTCCCACGAGGCTTTCCCACAGGGCTGTGCCACGTGCCACCTTGGTGTGAGTCGATCCTCGGCGTGAAAGACGAGCCGGTGAAGGGAAAAGAGGTTCCTCTGGAATGGACTGAGACATCTGGGGGACTCTTGGAATGGTGGCAGGACCCTGGAGTTCCTCTCGCCGTTCCTGTTGAGAGGGCCTCCTCTTGAGATGCGACGGGAACGCCGGGAACTCTTTCCCGACGAAGCAGGGAAAGGATCCCTCATCTCGAGCTACGAGGCGGAAACGGGGCTCCTCTGGATGTGGGCGGGACCCTCGTGATTCCTCTCGAGTGGAGACGGGTATGTCGGGGAACTTCTTGATGTGCACCAAGGGTGTGAAGGACCCTTTCGAAGTTCCAGAGGTGAGGTGTGATCAGCCTCTAGACGCCTCAGCGGAAATGGGCCTCATCTCGCCTGGAGGGGAGAACCTCCTGGATTTTCTCGAGTTGCGGCAGGTCTTCTCGAGTTACGACGGGGACCTCAGGGACCCGCTCGGGTGGCCTCAGGAAAGGCCAGTCCCCATGCGAGTTGCTAGGGGACCACTCGGGATTCCTCTCCCGTCCATGCCGGGGCCTCAGTCCTTGTGTGGAGTCGGGGCCGGAACCTGAGGAATCCTCTCCAGTGTTGCCATGGATCTTGGGGTGCTTCTGTGTCTCCCCAGGGGAGTCAGACCTCGTCTCGAGTGGGGGCATGCACGTGCGCTTTCCTCCCGAGCAGCAGAAGTAGTGTCACACTTCCTGTCACGTGGATCAAGGGATCTGTGGCTTTCCCTCGAGGCTGTCCCTCGAGGCTTTCCCACGAGGCTTTCCCACAGGACTGTGCCACGTGCCACCTTGGTGTGAGTCGATCCTCGGCGTGAAAGACGAGCCGGTGAAGGGAAAAGAGGTTCCTCTGGAATGGACTGAGACATCTGGGGGACTCTTGGAATGGTGGCACGACCCTGGAGTTCCTCTCGCCGTTCCCGTTGAGAGGGCCTCCTCTTGAGATGCGACGGGAACGCCGGGAACTCTTTCCCGACGAAGCAGGGAAAGGATCCCTCATCTCGAGCTACGAGGCGGAAACGGGGCTCCTCTGGATGTGGGCGGGACCCTCGTGATTCCTCTCGAGTGGAGACGGGTATGTCGGGGAACTTCTTGATTTGCACCAAGGGTGTGAAGGACCCTTTCGAAGTTCCAGAGGTGAGGTGTGATCAGCCTCGAGACGCCTCAGCGGAAATGGGCCTCATCTCGCCTGGAGGGGAGAACCTGGATTTTCTCGAGTTGCGGCAGGTCTTCTCGAGTTACGACGGGGACCTCAGGGACCCGCTCTGGTGGCCTCAGGAAAGGCCAGTCCCCATGCGAGTTGCTAGGGGACCTCTCGGGATTCCTCTCCCGTCCATGCCGGGGCCTCAGTCCTTGTGTGGAGTTGGGGCCGGAACCTGAGGATTCCTCTCCAGTGTTGCCATGGATCTTGGGGTGCTTCTGAGTCTCCCCAGGGGAGTCAGGCCTCGTCTCGAGTTGGGGCATTCACGTGCGCTTTCCTCCCGAGCTGCAGCAGTAGTGTCACGCTTCCTGTCACGTGGATCAAGGGATCTGTGGCTTTCCCTCGAGGCTGTCCCTCGAGGCTTTCCCACGAGGCTTTCCCACAGGGCTGTGCCACGTGCCACCTTGGTGTGAGTCGATCCTCGGCGTGAAAGACGAGCCGGTGAAGGGAAAAGAGGTTCCTCTGGAATGGACTGAGACATCTGGGGGACTCTTGGAATGGTGGCACGACCCTGGAGTTCCTCTCGCCGTTCCTGTTGAGAGGGCCTCCTCTTGAGGTGCGACGGAAACGCCGGGACCTCTTTCCCGACGAAGCAGGGAAAGGATGACTCATCTCGAGCTACCAGGCGGAAACGGGGCTCCTCTGGATGTCGGCGGGACACTCGTGTTTCCTCTCGAGTGGAGACGGGTATGTCGGGGAGCTTCTTGATTTGCACCAAGGGTGTGAAGGACCCTTTCGAAGTTCCAGAGGTGAGGTGTGATCAGCCTCGATACGCCTCAGCGGAAATGGGCCTCATCTCGCCTGGAGGGGAGAACCTCCTGGATTTTCTCGAGTTGAGGCTGGTCTTTTCGAGTTACGACGGGGACCTCAGGGACCCGCTCTGGTGGCCTCAGGAAAGGCCAGTCCCCATGCGAGTTGCTAGGGTCCTTCTTAGGATTCCTCTCCCGTCCTTGCCGGGGCCTAAGACGTTGTGTGGAGTCGGGGTCGGAACCTGAGGATTCCTCTCCAGTGTTGCCATGGATTTTGGGGTGCTTCTGAGACTCCCCAGGGGAGTCAGGCCTCGTCTCGAGTGGGGGCATGCACGTGTGCTTTCCTCCCGAGCTGCAGCAGTAGTGTCACGCTTCCTGTCACGTGGATCAAGGGATCTGTGGCTTTCCCTCGAGGCTTTCCCTCGAGGCTTTCCCACGAGGTTTTCCCACAGTGCTGTGCCACGTGCCACCTTGGTGTGAGTCGATCCTCGGCATGAAAGACGAGCCGGTGAAGGGAAAAGATGTTCCTCTGGCATGGACTGAGACATCTGGGGGACTCTTGGAATGGTGGCACGACCCTGGAGTTCCTCTCGCCGTTCCTGTTGAGAGGGCCTCCTCTTGAGATGCGACGGGAACGCCGGGACCTCTTTCCCGACGAAGCAGGGAAAGGATGCCTCATCTCGAGCTACCAGGCGGAAACGGGGCTCCTCTGGATGTCGGCGGGACCCACGTGTTTCCTCTCGAGTGGAGACGGGTATGTCGGGGAGCTTCTTGATTTGCACCAAGGGTGTGAAGGACCCTTTCGAAGTTCCAGAGGTGAGGTGTGATCATCCTTGAGACGCCTCAGCGGAAATGGGCCTCATCTCGCCTAGAGGGGAGAACCTCCTGGATTTTCTCGAGTTGCGGCAATTCTTCTGGAGTTACGACGGGGACCTCAGGTACCCGCTCTGGTGGCCTCAGGAAAGGCCAGTCACCATGCGAGTTGATAGGGGCCCTCTCGGGATTCCTCTCCCGTCCATTACGGGGCCTAAGACCTTGTGTGGAGTCATGGCCGGAACCTGAGGATTCCTCTCCAGTGTTGCCATGGATTTTGGGGTGCTTCTGAGTCTCCCCAGGGGAGTCAGGCCTCGTCTCGAGTGGGGGCACGCACGTGCGCTTTCCTCCCGAGCTGCAGCAGTAGTGTCACGCTTCCTGTCTCGTGGATCAAGGGATCTGTGGCTTTCCCTCGAGGCTTTCCCTCGAGGCTTTCCCACGAGGTTTTCCCACAGGGCTGTGCCACGTGCCACCTTGGTGTGAATCGATCCTCGGCGTGAAAGACGAGCCCGTGAAGGGAAAAGAGGTTCCTCTGGAATGGACTGAGACATCTGGGGGACTCTTGGAATGGTGGCACGACCCTGGAGTTCCTCTCGCCGTTCCTGTTGAGAGGGCCTGCTCTTGAGGTGCGACGGAAACGCCGGGAACTCTTTCCCGACGAAGCAGGGAAAGGATGCCTCATATCGAGCTACGAGGCGGAAACGGGGCTCCTCTCGATGTGGGCGGGATCCTCGTGATTCCTTTCGAGTGGAGATGGGTATGTCGGGGAACTTCTTGATTTGCACCAAGCGTGTGAAGGACCCTTTCGAAGTTCCAGAGGTGAGGTGAGATCATCCTCGAGACGCCTCAGCGGAAATGGGCCTCATCTCGCCTGGAGGGGAGAACCTCCTGGATTTTCTCGAGTTGCGGCAGGTCTTCTCGAGTTACGAGGGGACCTCAGGGACCCACTCTGGTGGCCTCAGGAAAGGCCACTCCCCATGCGAGTTGCTAGGGGCCCTCCCGGGATTCCTCTCCCGTGCATGCCGGGACCTAAGACCTTGTGTGGAGTCGGGGCCGGACCCTGAGGATTCCTCTCCAGTATTGCCATGGATCTTGGGGTGCTTCTGAGTCTCCCCAGGGGAGTCAGGCCTCGTCTCGAGTGCGGGCATGCACGTGCGCTTTCCTCCCGAGCTGCAGCAGTAGTGTCACGCTTCCTGTCACGTGGATCAAGGGATCTGTGGCTTTCCCTCGAGGCTTTCGCTGGAGGCTTTCCCACGAGGTTTTCCCACAGGGCTGTGCCACGTGCCAGCTTGGTGTGAGTCGATTCTCGGTGTGAAAGACGAGCCGGTGAAGGGAAAAGAGGTTCCTCTGGAATGGACTGAGACATCTGGGGGACTCTTGGAATGGTGGCACGACCCTGGAGTTCCTCTCGCCGTTCCTGTTGAGAGGGCCTCCTCTTGAGGTGCGACGGAAACGTCGGGACCTCTTTCCCGACGAGGCAGGGAAAGGATGCCTCATCTCGAGCTACCAGGCGGAAACGGGGCTCCTCTGGATGTCGGCGGGACCCTCGTGTTTCCTCTCGAGTGGAGACGGGTATGTCGGGGAGCTTCTTGATTTGCACCAAAGGTGTGAAGGACCCTTTCGAAGTTCCAGAGGTGAGGTGTGATCAGCCTCGATACGACTCAGCGGAAATGGGCCTCATCTCGCCTGGAGGGGAGAACCTCCTGGATTTTCTCGAGTTGCGGCTGGTCTTCTCGAGTTACGACGGGGACCTCAGGGACCCGCTCTGGTGGCCTCAGGAAAGGCCAGTCCCCATGCGAATTGCTTGGGGCCCTCTCGGGATTCCTCTCCCGTCCATGCCGGGGCCTAAGACCTCGTGTGGAGTCGGGGCCGGAACCTGAGGATTCCTCTCCAGTGTTGCCATGGATCTTGGGGTGCTTCTGAATCTCCCCAGGGGAGTCAGGCCTCGTCTCGAGTGGGGGCATGCACGTGCGCTTTCCTCCCGAGCTGCAGCAGTAGTGTCACGCTTCCTGTCACGTGGATCAAGGGATCTGTGGCTTTCCCTCGAGGCTTTCTCTCGAGGCTTTCCCTCGAGGCTTTCCCACGAGGTTTTCCCACAGGGCTGTGCCACGTGCCACCTTGGTGTGAATCGATCCTCGGCGTGAAAGACGAGCCGGTGAAGGGAAAAGAGGTTCCTCTGGAATGGACTGAGACATCTGGGGGACTCTTGGAATGGTGGCACGACCCTGGAGTTCCTCTCGCCGTTGCTGTTGAGAGGGCCTCCTCTTGAGGTGCGACGGAAACGCCGGGACCTCTTTCCCGACGAAGCAGGGGAAGGATCCCTCATCTCGAGCTACGAGGCGGAAAAGGGGCTCCTCTGGATGTCGGCGGGACCCTCGTGTTTCCTCTCGAGTGGAGACGGGTATGTCGGGGAGCTTCTTGATTTGCACCAAGGGTGTGAAGGACCCTTTCGAAGTTCCAGAGGTGAGGTGTGATCAGCCTCGATACGCCTCAGCGGAAATGGGCCTCATCTCGCTTGGAGGGGAGAACCTCATGGATTTTCTAGAGTTGCGGGAGGTCTTCTCGAGTTACGACGGGGACCTCAGGGACCCGCTCTGGTGGCCTCAGGAAAGGCCAGTCCCCATGCGAGTTGCTAGGGGCCCTCTCGGGATTCCTCTCCCGTCCATGCCGGGGCCGAAGACCTTGTGTGGAGTCGGGGCCGGAACCTGAGGATTCCTCTCCAGTGTTGCCATGGATCTTGGGGTGCTTCTGAATCTCCCCAGGGGAGTCAGGCCTCGTCTCGAGTGGGGGCATACACGTGCGCCTTCCTCCCGAGCTGCAGCAGTAGTGTCACGCTTCCTGACACGTGGATCAAGGGATCTCTGGATTTCCCTCGAGGCTTTCCCTCGAGGCTTTCCCACGAGGTTTTCCCACAGGGCTGTGCCACGTGCCACCTTGGTGTGAGTCGATCCTCGGCATGAAAGACGAGCCGGTGAAGGGAAAAGATGTTCCTCTGGCATGGACTGAGACATCTGGGGGACTCTTGGAATGGTGACACGACCCTGGAGTTCCTCTCGCCGTTCCTGTTGAGAGGGCCTCCTCTTGAGGTGCGACGGAAACGCCGGGACCTCTTTCCCGACTAAGCAGGGAAAGGATGCCTCATCTCGAGCTACCAGGCGGAAACGGGGCTCCTCTGGATGTGGGCGGGACCCTCGTGTTTCCTCTCGAGTGGAGACGGGTATGTCGGGGAGCTTCTTGATTTGCACCAAGGGTGTGAAGGACCCTTTCGAAGTTCCAGAGGTGAGGTGTGATCAGCCTCGATACGCCTCAGCGGAAATGGGCCTCATCTCGCCTGGAGGGGAGAACCTCCTGGATTTTCTCGAGTTGCGGCAGGTCTTCTCGAGTTACGAGGGGACCTCAGGGACCCGCTATGCTGGCCTCAGGAAAGGCCAGTCCCCGTGCGAGTTGCAAGGGGCCCTCTCGGGATTCCTCTCCCTTCCATTACGGGGCCTAAGACCTTGTGTGGAGTCGGGGCCGGAACCTGAGGATTCCTCTCCAGTGTTGCCATGGGTTTTGGGGTGCTTCTGAGTCTCCCCAGGGGAGTCAGGCCCCGTCTCGAGTGGGGGCACGCACGTGCACTTTCCTCCCGAGCTGCAGCAGTAGTGTCACGCTTCCTGTCACGTGGATCAAGGGATCTGTGGCTTTCCCTCGAGGCTTTCCCTCGAGGCTTTCCCACGAGGTTTTCCCACAGGGCTCTGCCACGTGCCACCTTGGTGTGAATCGATCCTCGGCGTGAAAGACGAGCCGGTGAAGGGAAAAGAGGTTCCTCTGGAATGGACTGAGACATCTGGGGGACTCTTGGAATTGTGGCACGACCCTGGAGTTCCTCTCGCCGTTCCTGTTGAGAGGGCCTCCTCTTGAGGTGCGACGGAAACGCCGGGAACTCTTTCCCGACGAAGCAGGGAAAGGATGCCTCATCTCGAGCTACCAGGCGGAAACGGGGCTCCTCTGGATGTGGGCGGGACCCTCGTGATTCCTCTCGAGTGGAGACGGGTATGTCGGGGAACTTCTTGATTTGCACCAAGCGTGTGAAGGACCCTTTCGAAGTTCCAGAGGTGAGGTGAGATCAGCCTCGAGAAGCCTCAGCGGAAATGGGCCTCATCTCGCCTGGAGGGGAGAACCTCCTGGATTTTCTCGAGTTGCGGCAGGTCTTCTCGAGTTACGAGGGGACCTCAGGGACCCGCTCTGCTGGCCTCAGGAAAGGCCAGTCCCCATGCGAGTTGCTAGGGGCCCTCTCGGGATTCCTCTCCCGTCCATGCCGGGTCCTAAGACCTTGTGTGGAGTCGGGGCCGGACCCTGAGGATTCCTCTCCAGTGTTGCCATGGATCTTGGGGTGCTTCTGAGTCTCCCCAGGGGAGTCAGGCCTCGTCTCGGGTGGGGGCATGCACGTGCGCTTTCCTCCCGAGCTGCAGCAGTAGTGTCACGCTTCCTGTCACGTGGATCAAGGGATCTGTGGCTTTCCCTCGAGGCTTTCCCTCGAGGGTTTCCCAGGATGTTTTCCCACAGGGCTGTGCCACCTGCCACCTTGGTGTGAATCGATCCTCGGCGTGAAAGACGAGCCGGTGAAGGGAAAAGAGGTTCCTCTGGAATGGACTGAGACATCTGGGGGACTCTTGGAATGGTGGCACGACCCTGGAGTTCCTCTCGCCGTTCCTGTTGAGAGGGCCTCCTCTTGAGGTGCGACGGAAACGCCGGGACCTCTTTCCCGACGAAGCAGGGAAAGGATGCCTCATCTCGAGCTACCAGGCGGAAACGGGGCTCCTCTGGATGTCGGCGGGACCCTCGTGTTTCCTCTCGAGTGGAGACGGGTATGTCGGGGAGCTTCTTGATTTGCACCAAAGGTGTGAAGGACCCTTTCGAAGTTCCGGAGGTGAGGTGTGATCAGCCTCGATACGCCTCAGCGGAAATGGGCCTCATCTCGCCTGGAGGGGAGAACCTCCTGGATTTTCTCGAGTTGCGGCTGGTCTTCTCGAGTTACGACGGGGACCTCAGGGACCCGCTCTGGTGGCCTCAGGAAAGGCCAGTCCCCATGCGAATTGCTTGGGGCCCACTCGGGATTCCTCTCCCGTCCATGCCGGGGCCTAAGACCTTGTGTGGAGTCGGGGCCGGAAACTGAGGATTCCTCTCCAGTGTTGCCATGGATCTTGGGGTGCTTCTGAATCTCCCCAGGGGAGTCAGGCCTCGTCTCGAGTGGGGGCATGCACGTGCGCTTTCCTCCCGAGCTGCAGCAGTAGTGTCACGCTTCCTGTCACGTGGATCAAGGGATCTGTGGCTTTCCCTCGAGGCTTTCCCTCGAGGCTTTCCCTCGAGGCTTTCCCACGAGGTTTTCCCACAGGGCTGTGCCACGTGCCACCTTGGTGTGAATCGATCCTCGGCGTGAAAGACGAGCCGGTGAAGGGAAAAGAGGTTCCTCTGGAATGGACTGAGACATCTGGGGGACTCTTGGAATTGTGGCACGACCCTGGAGTTCCTCTCGCCGTTCCTGTTGAGAGGGCCTCCTCTTGAGTTGCGACGGAAACGCCGGGACCTCTTTCCCGACGAAGCAGGCAAAGGATGCCTCATCTCGAGCTACGAGGCGGAAACGGGGCTCCTCTGGATGTGGGCGGGACCCTCTGTTTCCTCTCGAGTGGAGACGGGTATGTCGGGGAACTTCTTGATTTGCACCAAGCGTGTGAAGGACCCTTTCGAAGTTCCAGAGGTGAGGTGAGATCAGCCTCGAGAAGCCTCAGCGGAAATGGGCCTCATCTCGCCTGGAGCGGAGAACCTCCTGGATTTTCTCGAGTTGCGGCAGGTCTTCTCGTGTTACGAGGGGACCTCAGGGACCAGCTCTGGTGGCCTCAGGAAAGGCCAGTCCCCATGCGAGTTGCTAGGGGCCCTCTCGGGATTCCTCTCCCGTCCATGCCGGGTCCTAAGACCTTGTGTGGAGTCGGGGCCGGACCCTGAGGATTCCTCTCCAGTGTTGCCATGGATCTTGGGGTGCCTCTGAGTCTCCCCAGGGGAGTCAGGCCTCGACTCGAGTGCGGGCATGCACGTGCGCTTTCCTCCCGAGCTGCAGCAGTAGTGTCACGCTTCCTGTCACGTGGATCAAAGGATCTGTGGCTTTCCCTCGAGGCTTTCGCTCGAGGCTTTCCCACGAGGTTTTCCCACAGGGCTGTGCCACGTGCCAGCTTGGTGTGAGTCGATCCTCGGCGTGAAAGACGAGCCGGTGAAGGGAAAAGAGGTTCCTCTGGAATGGACTGAGACATCTGGGGGACTCTTGGAATGGTGGCACGACACTGGAGTTCCTCTCGCCGTTCCTGTTGAGAGGGCCTCCTCTTGAGATGCGACGGAAACGCCGGGACCACTTTCCCGACGAAGCAGGGAAAGGATGCCTCATCTCGAGCTACCAGGCAGAAACGGGGCTCCTCTGGATGTCGGCGGGACCCTCGTGTTTCCTCTCGAGTGGAGACGGGTATGTCGGGGAGCTTCTTGATTTGCACCAAAGGTGTGAAGGACCCTTTCGAAGTTCCGGAGGTGAGGTGTGATCAGCCTCGATACGCCTCAGCGGAAATGGGCCTCATCTCGCCTGGAGGGGAGAACCTCCTGGATTTTCTCGAGTTGCGGCTGGTCTTCTCGAGTTACGACGGGGACCTCAGGGACCCGCTCTGGTGGCCACAGGAAAGGCCAGTCCCCATGCGAATTGCTTGGGGCCCTCTCGGGATTCCTCTCCCGTCCATGCCGGGGCCTAAGACCTTGTGTGGAGTCGGGGCCGGAACCTGAGGATTCCTCTCCAGTGTTGCCATGGATCTTGGGGTGCTTCTGAATCTCCCCAGGGGAGTCAGGCCTCGTCTCGAGTGGGGGCATGCACGTGCGCATTCCTCCCGAGCTGCAGCAGTAGTGTCACGCTTCCTGTCACGTGGATCAAGGGATCTGTGGCTTTCCCTCGAGGCTTTCCCTCGAGGCTTTCCCTCGAGGCTTTCCCACGAGGTTTTCCCACAGGGCTGTGCCACGTGCCACCTTGGTGTGAATCGATCCTCGGCGTGAAAGACGAGCCGGTGAAGGGAAAAGAGGTTCCTCTGGAATGGACTGAGACATCTGGGGGACTCTTGGAATTGTGGCACGACCCTGGAGTTCCTCTCGCCGTTCCTGTTGAGAGGGCCTCCTCTTGAGGTGCGACGGAAACGCCGGGACCTCTTTCCCGACGAAGCAGGCAAAGGATGCCTCATCTCGAGCTACGAGGCGGAAACGGGGCTCCTCTGGATGTGGGCGGGACCCTCTGTTTCCTCTCGAGTGGAGACGGGTATGTCGGGGAACTTCTTGATTTGCACCAAGCGTGTGAAGGACCCTTTCGAAGTTCCAGAGGTGAGGTGAGATCAGCCTCGAGAAGCCTCAGCGGAAATGGGCCTCATCTCGCCTGGAGCGGAGAACCTCCTGGATTTTCTCGAGTTGCGGCAGGTCTTCTCGTGTTACGAGGGGACCTCAGGGACCAGCTCTGGTGGCCTCAGGAAAGGCCAGTCCCCATGCGAGTTGCTAGGGGCCCTCTCGGGATTCCTCTCCCGTCCATGCCGGGTCCTAAGACCTTGTGTGGAGTCGGGGCCGGACCCTGAGGATTCCTCTCCAGTGTTGCCATGGATCTTGGGGTGCCTCTGAGTCTCCCCAGGGGAGTCAGGCCTCGACTCGAGTGCGGGCATGCACGTGCGCTTTCCTCCCGAGCTGCAGCAGTAGTGTCACGCTTCCTGTCACGTGGATCAAAGGATCTGTGGCTTTCCCTCGAGGCTTTCGCTCGAGGCTTTCCCACGAGGTTTTCCCACAGGGCTGTGCCACGTGCCAGCTTGGTGTGAGTCGATCCTCGGCGTGAAAGACGAGCCGGTGAAGGGAAAAGAGGTTCCTCTGGAATGGACTGAGACATCTGGGGGACTCTTGGAATGGTGGCACGACACTGGAGTTCCTCTCGCCGTTCCTGTTGAGAGGGCCTCCTCTTGAGATGCGACGGAAACGCCGGGACCACTTTCCCGACGAAGCAGGGAAAGGATGCCTCATCTCGAGCTACCAGGCAGAAACGGGGCTCCTCTGGATGTCGGCGGGACCCTCGTGTTTCCTCTCGAGTGGAGACGGGTATGTCGGGGAGCTTCTTGATTTGCACCAAAGGTGTGAAGGACCCTTTCGAAGTTCCGGAGGTGAGGTGTGATCAGCCTCGATACGCCTCAGCGGAAATGGGCCTCATCTCGCCTGGAGGGGAGAACCTCCTGGATTTTCTCGAGTTGCGGCTGGTCTTCTCGAGTTACGACGGGGACCTCAGGGACCCGCTCTGGTGGCCACAGGAAAGGCCAGTCCCCATGCGAATTGCTTGGGGCCCTCTCGGGATTCCTCTCCCGTCCATGCCGGGGCCTAAGACCTTGTGTGGAGTCGGGGCCGGAACCTGAGGATTCCTCTCCAGTGTTGCCATGGATCTTGGGGTGCTTCTGAATCTCCCCAGGGGAGTCAGGCCTCGTCTCGAGTGGGGGCATGCACGTGCGCATTCCTCCCGAGCTGCAGCAGTAGTGTCACGCTTCCTGTCACGTGGATCAAGGGATCTGTGGCTTTCCCTCGAGGCTTTCCCTCGAGGCTTTCCCTCGAGGCTTTCCCACGAGGTTTTCCCACAGGGCTGTGCCACGTGCCACCTTGGTGTGAATCGATCCTCGGCGTGAAAGACGAGCCGGTGAAGGGAAAAGAGTTTCCTCTGGAATGGACTGAGACATCTGGGGGACTCTTGGAATTGTGGCACGACCCTGGAGTTCCTCTCGCCGTTCCTGTTGAGAGGGCCTCCTCTTGAGGTGCGACGGAAACGCCGGGAACTCTTTCCCGACGAAGCAGGCAAAGGATGCCTCATCTCGAGCTACGAGGCGGAAACGGGGCTCCTCTGGATGTGGGCGGGACCCTCTGTTTCCTCTCGAGTGGAGACGGGTATGTCGGGGAACTTCTTGATTTGCACCAAGCGTGTGAAGGACCCTTTCGAAGTTCCAGAGGTGAGGTGAGATCAGCCTCGAGAAGCCTCAGCGGAAATGGGCCTCATCTCGCCTGGAGCGGAGAACCTCCTGGATTTTCTCGAGTTGCGGCAGGTCTTCTCGAGTTACGACGGGGACCTCAGGGACCCGCTCTGGTGGCCTCAGGAAAGGCCAGTCCCCATGCGAATTGCTTGGGGCCCTCTCGGGATTCCTCTCCCGTCCATGCCGGGGCCTCAGTCCTTGTGTGGAGTCGGGGCCGGAACCTGAGGATTCCTCTCCAGTGTTGCCATGGATCTTGGGGTGCTTCTGAGTCTCCCCAGGGGAGTCAGGCCTCGTCTCGAGTGGGGGCATGCACGTGCGCTTTCCTCCCGAGCTGCAGCAGTAGTGTCACGCTTCATGTCACGTGGATCAAGGGATCTGTGGCTTTCCCTCGAGGCTGTCCCTCGAGGCTTTCCCACGAGGCTTTCCCACAGGGCTGTGCCACGTGCCACCTTGGTGTGAGTCGATCCTCGGCGTGAAAGACGAGCCGGTGAAGGGAAAAGAGGTTCCTCTGTAATGGACTGAGACATCTGGGGGACTCTTGGAATGGTGGCACGACCCTGGAGTTCCTCTCGCCGTTCCTGTTGAGAGGGCCTCCTCTTGAGGTGCGACGGAAACGTCGGGACCTCTTTCCCGACGAAGCAGGGAAAGGATGCCTCATCTCGAGCTACGAGGCGGGTACGGGGCTCCTCTGGATGTCGGCGGGACCCTCGTGTTTCCTCTCGAGTGGAGACGGGTATGTCGGGGAGCTTCTTGATTTGCACCAAGGGTGTGAAGGACCTTTTCGAAGTTCCAGAGGTGAGGTGTGATCAGCTCGATACGCCTCAGCGGAAATGGGCCTCATCTCGCCTGGAGGGGAGAACCTCCTGGATTTTCTCGAGTTGCGGCTGGTCTTCTCGAGTTACGACGGGGACCTCAGGGACCCGCTCTGGTGGCCTCAGGAAAGGCCAGTCCCCTTGCGAGTTGCTAGGGGCCCTCTCGGGATTCCTCTCCCGTCCATTCCGGGGCCTAAGACCTTGTGTGGAGTCGGGGCCGGAACCTGAGGATTCCTCTCCAGTGTTGCCATGGATCTTGGGGTGCTTCTGAGTCTCCCCAGGGGAGTCAGGCCTCGTCTCGAGTGGGGGCATGCACGTGCGCTTTCCTCCCGAACTGCAGCAGTAGTGTCACGCTTCCTGTCACGTGGATCAAGGGATCTGTGGCTTTCCCTCGAGGCTTTCCCTCGAAGCTTTCCCAGGAGGTTTTCCCACAGGGCTGTGCCACCTGCCACCTTGGTGTGAATCGATCCTCGGCGTGAAAGACGAGCCGGTGAAGGGAAAAGAGGTTCCTCTGGAATGGACTGAGACATCTGGGGGACTCTTGGAATGGTGGCACGACCCTGGAGTTCCTCTCGCCGTTCCTGTTGAGAGGGCCTCCTCCTGAGGTTCGACGGAAACGCCGGGACCTCTTTCCCGACGAAGCAGGGAAAGGATGCCTCATCTCGAGCTACCAGGCGGAAACGGGGCTCCTCTGGATGTCGGCGGGACCCTCGTGTTTCCTCTCGAGTGGAGACGCGTATGTCGGGGAGCTTCTTGATTTGCACCAAAGGTGTGAAGGACCCTTTCGAAGTTCCAGAGGTGAGGTGTGATCAGCCTCGATACGCCTCAGCGGAAATGGGCCTCATCTCGCCTGGAGGGGAGAACCTCCTGGATTTTCTCGAGTTGCGGCTGGTCTTCTCGAGTTTCGACGGGGACCTCAGGGACCCGCTCTGGTGGCCTCAGGAAAGGCCAGTCCCCATGCGAGTTGCTAGGGGCCCTCTCGTGATTCCTCTCCCGTCCATGCCGGGGCCTAAGACCTTGTGTGGAGTCGGGGCCGGAACCTGCGGATTCCTCTCCAGTGTTTCCATGGATCTTGGGGTGCTTCTGAGTCTCCCCAGGGGAATCAGGCCTCGTCTCGAGTGGGGGCATGTACGTGCGCTTTCCTCCCGAGCTGCAGCAGTAGTGTCACGCTTCCTGTCACGTGGATCAAGGGATCTGTGGCTTTCCCTCGAGGCTTTCCCTCGAGGCTTTCCCACTGGGCCGTGCCACGTGCCACCTTGGTGTGAGTCGATCCTCGGCGTGAAAGACGAGCCGGTGAAGGGAAAAGATGTTCCTCTGGCATGGACTGAGACATCTGGGGGACTATTGGAATGGTGCCACGACCCTGGAGTTCCTCTCCCCGTTCCTGTTGAGAGGGCCTCCTCTTGAGATGCGACGGGAACGCCGGGACCTCTTTCCCGACGAAGCAGGGAAAAGATCCCTCATCTCGAGCTACCAGGCGAAAACGGGGCTCCTCTGGATGTGGGCGGGACCCTCGTGTTTCCTCTCGAGTGGAGACGGGTATGTCGGGGAACTTCTTGATTTGCACCAAGGGAGTGAAGGACCCTATCGAAGTTCCAGAGGTGAGGGGTGATCAGCCTCGAGACGCCTCAGCGGAAATGGGCCTCATCTCGCCTGGAGGGGAGGACCTCCTGGATTTTCTCGAGTTGCGGCACGTCTTCTCGAGTTACGACGGGGACCTCAGGGAACCGCTCTCGAGGCCTCAGGAAAGGCCAGTCCCCATGCGAGTTGCTAGGGGCCCTCTCGGGATTCCTCTCCCGTCCATGCCGGGGCCTAAGACCTTGTGTGGAGTCGGGGCCGGAACCTGAGGATTCCTCCCCAGTGTTGCCATGGATCTTGGGGTGCTTCTGAGTCTCCCCAGGGGAGTCAGGCCTCGTCTCGAGTGGGGGCATGCACGTGCACTTTCCTCCCGAGCTGCAGCAATAGTGTCACGCTTCCTGTCACGTGGATCAAGGGATCTGTGGCTTTCCCTCGAGGCTTTCCCTCGAGGCTTTCCCACTGGGCCGTGCCACGTGCCACCTTGGTGTGAGTCGATCCTCGGCGTGAAAGACGAGCCGGTGAAGGGAAAAGAGTTTCCTGTGGAATGGACTGAGACATCTGGGGGACTCTTGGAATGGTGGCACGACCCTGGAGGTCCTCTCGCCGTTCCTGTTGAGAGGGCCTCCTCTTGAGATGCGACGGGAACGCCGGGAACTCTTTCCCGACGAAGCAGGGAAAGGATCCCTCATCTCGAGCTACGAGGCGGAAACGGGGCTCCTCAGGATGTTGGCGGGACCCTCGTGATTCCTCTCGAGTGGAGACGGGTATGTCGGGGAACTTCTTGATTTGCACCAAGGGTGTGAAGGACCCTTTCGAAGTTCCAGAGGTGAGGTGTGATCAGCCTCGAGACGCCTCAGCGGAAATGGGCCTCATCTCGCCTGGAGGGGAGAACCTCCTGGATTTTCTCGAGTTGCGTCAGTTCTTCTCGAGTTACGACGGGGACCTCAGGGACCCGCTCTGGTGGCCTCAGGAAAGGCCAGTCCCCATGCGAGTTGCTAGGGGACCTCTCGGGATTCCTCTCCCGTCTATGCCGGGGCCTCAGTCCTTGTGTGGAGTCGGGGCCGGAACCTGAGGATTCCTCTCCAGTGTTGCCATGGATCTTGGGGTGCTTCTGAGTCTCCCCAGGGGAGTCAGGCCTCGTCTCGAGTGGGGGCATGCACGTGCGCTTTCCTCCCGAGCTGCAGCAGTAGTGTCACGCTTCCTGTCACGTGGATCAAGGGATCTGTGGCTTTCCCTCGAGGCTGTCCCTCGAGGCTTTCCCACGAGGCTTTCCCACAGGGCTGTGCCACGTGCCACCTTGGTGTGAGTCGATCCTCGGCGTGAAAGACGAGCCGGTGAAGGGAAAAGAGGTTCCTCTGGAATGGACTGAGACATCTGGGGGACTCTTGGAATGGTGGCACGACCCTGGAGTTCCTCTCGCGGTTCCTGTTGAGAGGGCCTCCTCTTGAGTTGCGACGGGAACGCCGGGAACTCTTTCCCGACGAAGCAGGGAAAGAATCACTCATGTCGAGCTACAAGGCGGAAACGGGGCTCCTCTGGATGTGGGCGGGACCCTCGTGATTCCTCTCGAGTGGAGACGGGTATGTCGGGGAACTTCTTGAATTGCACCAAGGGTGTGAAGGACCCTTTCGAAGTTCCAGAGGGGAGGTGTGATCATCCTCGAGACGCCTCAGCGGAAATGGGCCTCATCTCGCCTGGAGGGGAGAACCTCCTGGATTTTCTCGAGTTGCGGCAGGTCTTCTCGAGTTACGACGGGGACCTCAGGGACCCGCTCTGGTGGCCTCAGGAAAGGCCAGTCCCCATGCGAGTTGCTAGGGGACCTCTCGGGATTCCTCTCCCGTCCATGCCGGCGCCTCAGTCCTTGTGTGGAGTCGGGTCCGGAACCTGAGGATTCCTCTCCAGTGTTGCCATGGATCTTGGGGTGCTTCTGAGTCTCCCCAGGGGAGTCAGGCCTCGTCTCGAGTGGGGGCATGCACGTGCGCTTTCCTCCCGAGCTGCAGCAGAAGTGTCACGCTTCCTGTCACGTGGATCAAGGGATCTGTGGCTTTCCCTCGAGGCTGTCCCTCGAGGCTTTCCCACGAGGCTTTCCCACAGGGCTGTGCCACGTGCCACCTTGGTGTGAGTCGATCCTCGGCGTGAAAGACGAGCCAGTGAAGGGAAAAGAGGATCCTCTGGAATGGACTGAGACATCTGGGGGACTCTTGGAATGGTGGCACGACCCTGGATTTCCTCTCGCCGTTCCTGTTGAGAGGGCCTCCTCTTGAGATGCGACGGGAACGCCGGGAACTCTTTCCCGACGAAGCAGGGAAAGGATCCCTCATCTCGAGCTACGAGGCGGAAACGGGGCTCCTCTGGATGTGGGCGGGACCCTCGTGATTCCTCTCGAGTGGAGACGGCTATGTCGGGGAACTTCTTGATTTGCACCAAGGGTGTAAAGGACCCTTTCGAAGTTCCAGAGGTGAGGTGTGATCAGCCTCGAGAAGCCTCAGCGGAAATGGGCCTCATCTCGCCTGGAGGGGAGAACCTCCCGGATTTTCTCCAGTTGCGGCAGGTCTTCTCGAGTTACGACGGGGACCTCAGGGACCCGCTCTGGCGGCCTCAGGAAAGGCCAGTCCCCATGCGAGTTGCTAGGGGACCTCTCGGGATTCCTCTCCCGTCCATGCCGGGGCCTCAGTCCTTGTGTGGAGTCGGGGCCGGAACCTGAGGATTCCTCTCCAGTGTTGCCATGGATCTTGGGGTGCTTCTGAGTCTCCCCAGGGGAGTCAGGCCTCGTCTCGAGTGGGGGCATGCACGTGCGCTTTCCTCCCGAGCTGCAGCAGTAGTGTCACGCTTCCTGTCACGTGGATCAAGGGATCTGTGGCTTTCCCTCGAGGCTGTCCCTCGAGGCTTTCCCACGAGGCTTTCCCACAGGGCTGTGCCACGTGCCACCTTGGTGTGAGTCGATCCTCGGCGTGAAAGACGAGCCGGTGAAGGGAAAAGAGGTTCCTCTGGAATGGACTGAGACATCTGGGGGACTCTTGGAATGGTGGCACGACACTGGAGTTCCTCTCGCCGTTTCTGTTGAGAGGGCCTCCTCTTGAGATGCGACGGGAACGCCGGGAACTCTTTCCCGACGAAGCAGGGAAAGGATCCCTCATCTCGAGCTACGAGGCGGAAACGGGGCTCCTCAGGATGTGGGCGGGACCCTCGTGATTCCTCTCGAGTGGAGACAGGTATGTCGGGGAACTTCTTGATTTGCACCAAGGGTGTGAAGGACCCTTTCGAAGTTCCAGAGGTGAGGTGTGATCAGCCTCGAGACGCCTCAGCGGAAATGGGCCTCATCTCGCCTGGAGGGGAGAACCTCCTGGATTTTCTCGAGTTGCGGCAGGTCTTCTCGAGTTATGACGGGGACCACAGGGACCCGCTCTGGTGGCCTCAGGAAAGGCCAGTCCCCATGCGAGTTGCTAGGGGACCTTTCGGGATTCCTCTCCCGTCCATGCCGGGGCCTCAGTCCTTGAGTGGAGTTGGGGCCGGAAGCTGAGGATTCCTCTCCAGGGTTGCCATGGATCTTGGGGTGCTTCTGAGTCTCCCCAGGGGAGTCAGGCCTCGTCTCGAGTGGGGGCATGCACGTGCGCTTTCCTCCCGAGCTGCAGCAGTAGTGTCACGCTTCCTGTCACGTGGATCAAGGGATCTGTGGCTTTCCCTCGAGGCTGTCCCTCGAGGCTTTCCCACGAGGCTTTCCCACAGGGCTGTGCCACGTGCCACCTTGGTGGGAGTCGATCCTCGGCGTGAAAGTCGAGCCGGTGAAGGGAAAAGAGGTTCCTCTGGAATGGACTGAGACATCTGGGGGACTCTTGGAATGGTGGCACGACCCTGGAGTTCCTCTCACCGTTCCTGTTGAGAGGGCCTCCTCTTGAGATGCGACGGGAACGCCGGGAACTCTTTCCCGACGAAGCAGGGAAAGGATCCCTCATCTCGAGCTACAAGGCGGAAACGGGGCTCCTCTGGATGTGGGCGGGACCCTCGTGATTCCTCTCGAGTGGAGACGGCTAGGTCAGGGAACTTCTTGATTTTCACCAAGGCTGTGAAGGACCCTTTTGAAGTTCCAGAGGTGAGGTGTGATCAGCCTCGAGGCGCCTCAGCGGAAATGGGCCTCATCTCGCCTGGAGGGGAGAACCTCCTGGATTTTCTCGAGTTGCAGCAGGTCTTCTCGAGTTACGACGGGGACCTCAGGGACCCGCTCTGGTGGCCTCAGGAAAGGCCAGTCCCCATGCGAGTTGCTAGGGGACCTCTCGGGATTCCTCTCCCGTCCATGCCGGGGCCTCAGTCCTTGTGTGGAGTCGGGGCCGGAACCTGAGGATTCCTCTCCAGTGTTGCCATGGATCTTGGGGTGCTTCTGAGTCTCCCCAGGGGAGTCAGGCCTCGTCTCGAGTGGGGGCATGCACGTGCGCTTTCCTCCCGAGCTGCAGCAGTAGTGTCACACTTACTGTCACGTGGATCAAGGGATCTGTGGCTTTCCCTCGAGGCTGTCCCTCGAGGCTTTCCCACGAGGCTTTCCCACAGGGCTGTGCCACGTGCCACCTTGGTGTGAGTCGATCCTCGGCGTGAAAGGCGAGCCGCTGAAGGGAAAAGAGGTTCCTCTGGAATGGACTGAGACATCTGGGGGACTCTTGGAATGGTGGCACGACCCTGGAGTTCCTCTCGCCGTTCCTGTTGAGAGGGCCTCCTCTTGAGATGCGATACGCTGGGAACTCTTTCCCGACGAAGCAGGGAAAGGATCCCTCATCTCGAGCTACGAGGCGGAAACGGGTCTCCTCTGTATGTGGGCGGGACCCTCGTGATTCCTCTCGAGTGGAGACGGGTATGTCGGGGAACTTCTTGATTTGCACCAAGGGTGTGAAGGACCCTTTCGAAGTTCCAGAGGTGAGGTGTGATCAGCCTCGAGACGCCTCAGCGGAAATGGGCCTCATCTCGCCTGGAGGGGAGAACCTCCTGGATTTTCTCGAGTTGCGGCAGGTCTTCTCGAGTTACGACAGGGACCTCAGGGACCCGCTCTGGTGGCCTCAGAAAGGCCAGTCCCCATGCGAGTTGCTAGGGGAACACTCGGGATTCCTCTCCCGTCCATGCCGGGCCCTCAGTCCTTGTGTGGAGTCGGGGCCGGAACCTGAGGATTCCTCTCCAGTGTTGCCATGGATCTTGGGGTGCTTCTGAGTCTCCCCAGGGGAGTCAGGCCTCGTCTCAAGTGGGGGCATGCACGTGCGCTTTCCTCCCGAGCTGCAGCAGTAGTGTCACACTTCCTGTCACGTGGATCAAGGGATCTGTGGCTTTCCCACGAGGCTTTCCCACAGGGCTGTGCCACGTGCCACCTTGGTGTGAGTCGATCCTCGGCGTGAAAGACGAGCCGCTGAAGGGAAAACAGGTTCCTCTGAAATGGACTGAGACATCTGGGGGACTCTTGGAATGGTGGCACGACCCTGGAGTTCCTCTCGCCGATCCTGTTGAGAGGGCCTCCTCTTGAGATGCGACGGGAACGCCTGGAACTCTTTCCCGACGAAGCAGGGAAAGGATCCCTCATCTCGAGCTACGAGGCGGAAACGGGGCTCCTCTGGATGTGGGCGGGACTCTCGTGATTCCTCTCGAGTGGAGACTACTAGGTCGGGGAACTTCTTGATTTGCACCAAGGGTGTGAAGGACCCTTTCGAAGTTCCAGAGGTGAGGTGTGATCAGCCTCGAGACGCCTCAGCGGAAATGGGCCTCATCTCGCCTGGACGGGAGAACATACTGGATTTTCTCGAGTTGCGGCAGGTCTTCTCGAGTTACGACGGGGACCTCAGGGACACGCTCTGGTGGCCTCAGGAAAGGCCAGTCCCCATGCGAGTTGCTAGGGGACCACTCGGGATTCCTCTCCCGTCCATGCCGGGGCCTCAGTCCTTGTGTGGAGTCGGGTCCGGAACCTGAGGATTCCTCTCCAGTGTTGCCATGGATCTTGGGGTGCTTCTGAGTCTCCCCAGAGGAGTCAGGCCTCGTCTCGAGTGGGGGCATGCACGTGCGCTTTCCTCCGAGCAGCAGCAGTAGTGTCACGCTTCCTGTCACGTGGATCAAGGGATCTGTGGCTTTCCCTCGAGGCTGTCCCTCGAGGCTTTCCCACGAGGCTTTACCACAGGGCTGTGCCACGTGCCACCTTGGTGTGAGTCGATCCTCGGCGTGAAAGACGAGCCGGTGAAGGGAAAAGAGGTTCCTCTGGAATGGACTGAGACATCTGGGGACTCTTGGAATGGTGGCAGGACCCTGGAGTTCCTCTCGCCGTTCCTGTTGAGAGGGCCTCCTCTTGAGATGCGACGGGAAGGCCGGGAACTCTTTCCCGACGAAGCAGGGAAAGGATCCCTCATCTCGAGCTACGAGGTGGAAACGGGGCTCCTCTGGATGTGGGCGGGACCCTCGTGATTCCTCTCGAGTGGAGACGGGTATGTCGGGGAACTTCTTGATGTGCACCAAGGGTGTGAAGGAACCTTTCGAAGTTCCAGAGGTGAGGTGTGATCAGCCTCTAGACGCCTCAGCGGAAATGGGCCTCATCTCGCCTGGAGGGGAGAACCTCCTGGATTTTCTCGAGTTGCGGCAGGTCTTCTCGAGTTACGACGGGGACCTCAGGGGACCCGCTCGGGTGGCCTCAGGAAAGGCCAGTCCCCATGCGAGTTGCTAGGGGACCACTCGGGATTCCTCTCCCGTCCATGCCGGGGCCTCAGTCCTTGTGTGGAGTCGGGGCCGGAACCTGAGGAATCCTCTCCAGTGTTGCCATGGATCTTGGGGTGCTTCTGAGTCTCCCCAGGGGAGTCAGACCTCGTCTCGAGTGGGGGCATGCACGTGCGCTTTCCTCCCGAGCAGCAGCAGTAGTGTCACGCTTCCTGTCACGTGGATCAAGGGATCTGTGGCTTTCCCTCGAGGCTGTCCCTCGAGGCTTTCCCACGAGGCTTTCCCACAGGGCTGTGCCACGTGCCACCTTGGTGTGAGTCGATCCTCGGCGTGAAAGACGAGCCGCTGAAGGGAAAACAGGTTCCTCTGAAATGGACTGAGACATCTGGGGGACTCTTGGAATGGTGGCACGACCCTGGAGTTCCTCTCGCCGTTCCTGTTGAGAGGGCCTCCTCTTGAGATGCGACGGGAACGCCGGGAACTCTTTCCCGACGAAGCAGGGAAAGGATCCCTCATCTCGAGCTACGAGGCGGAAACGGGGCTCCTCTGGATGTGGGCGGGACTCTCGTGATTCCTCTCGAGTGGAGACTGCTAGGTCGGGGAACTTCTTGATTTGCACCAAGGGTGTGAAGGACCCTTTCGAAGTTCCAGAGGTGAGGTGTGATCAGCCTCGAGACGCCTCAGCGGAAATGGGCCTCATCTCGCCTGGACGGGAGAACATACTGGATTTTCTCGAGTTGCGGCAGGTCTTCTCGAGTTACGACGGGGACCTCAGGGACACGCTCTGGTGGCCTCAGGAAAGGCCAGTCCCCATGCGAGTTGCTAGGTGACCACTCGGGATTCCTCTCCCGTCCATGCCGGGGCCTCAGTCCTTGTGTGGAGTCGGGGCCGGAACCTGAGGATTCCTCTCCAGTGTTGCCATGGATCTTGGGGTGCTTCTGAGTCTCCCCAGGGGAGTCAGGCCTCGTCTCGAGTGGGGGCATGCACGTGCGCTTTCCTCCCGAGCTGCAGCAGTAGTGTCACGCTTCCTGTCACGTGGATCAAGGGATCTGTGGCTTTCCCTCGAGGCTGTCCCTCGAGGCTTTCCCACGAGGCTTTCCCACAGGGCTGTGCCACGTGCCACCTTGGTGTGAGTCGATCCTCGGCGTGAAAGACGAGCCGGTGAAGGGAAAAGAGGTTCCTCTGGAATGGACTGAGACATCTGGGGGACTCTTGGAATGGTGGCAGGACCCTGGAGTTCCTCTCGCCGTTCCTGTTGAGAGGGCCTCCTCTTGAGATGCGACGGGAACGCCGGGAACTCTTTCCCGACGAAGCAGGGAAAGGATCCCTCATCTCGAGCTACGAGGCGGAAACGGGGCTCCTCTGGATGTGGGCGGGACCCTCGTGATTCCTCTCGAGTGGAGACGGGTATGTCGGGGAACTTCTTGATGTGCACCAAGGTGTGAAGGACCCTTTCGAAGTTCCAGAGGTGAGGTGTGATCAGCCTCTAGACGCCTCAGCGGAAATGGGCCTCATCTCGCCTGGAGGGGAGAACCTCCTGGATTTTCTCGAGTTGCGGCAGGTCTTCTCGAGTTACGACGGGGACCTCAGGGACCCGCTCGGGTGGCCTCAGGAAAGGCCAGTCCCCATGCGAGTTGCTAGGGGACCACTCGGGATTCCTCTCCCGTCCATGCCGGGGCCTCAGTCCTTGTGTGGAGTCGGGGCCGGAACCTGAGGAATCCTCTCCAGTGTTGCCATGGATCTTGGGGTGCTTCTGAGTCTCCCCAGGGGAGTCAGACCTCGTCTCGAGTGGGGGCATGCACGTGCGCTTTCCTCCCGAGCAGCAGAAGTAGTGTCACACTTCCTGTCACGTGGATCAAGGGATCTGTGGCTTTCCCTCGAGGCTGTCCCTCGAGGCTTTCCCACGAGGCTTTCCCACAGGACTGTGCCACGTGCCACCTTGGTGTGAGTCGATCCTCGGCGTGAAAGACGTGCCGGTGAAGGGAAAAGAGGTTCCTCTGGAATGGACTGAGACATCTGGGGGACTCTTGGAATGGTGGCACGACCCTGGAGTTCCTCTCGCCGTTCCCGTTGAGAGGGCCTCCTCTTGAGATGCGACGGGAACGCCGGGAACTCTTTCCCGACGAAGCAGGGAAAGGATCCCTCATCTCGAGCTACGAGGCGGAAACGGGGCTCCTCTGGATGTGGGCGGGACCCTCGTGATTCCTCTCGAGTGGAGACGGGTATGTCGGGGAACTTCTTGATTTGCACCAAGGGTGTGAAGGACCCTTTCGAAGTTCCAGAGGTGAGGTGTGATCAGCCTCGAGACGCCTCAGCGGAAATGGGCCTCATCTCGCCTGGAGGGGAGAACCTGGATTTTCTCGAGTTGCGGCAGGTCTTCTCGAGTTACAACGGGGACCTCAGGGACCCGCTCTGGTGGCCTCAGGAAAGGCCAGTCCCCATGCGAGTTGCTAGGGGACCTCTCCGGATTCCTCTCCCGTCCATGCCGGGGCCTCAGTCCTTGTGTGGAGTCGGGTCCGGAACCTGAGGATTCCTCTCCAGTGTTGCCATGGATCTTGGGGTGCTTCTGAGTCTCCCCAGGGGAGTCAGGCCTCGTCTCAAGTGGGGGCATGCACGTGCGCTTTCCTCCCGAGCTGCAGCAGTAGTGTCACGCTTCCTGTCACGTGGATCAAGGGATCTGTGGCTTTCCCTCGAGGCTTTCCCTCGAGGCTTTCCCTCGAGGCTTTCCCACGAGGTTTTCCCACAGGGCTGTGCCACGTGCCACCTTGGTGTGAATCGATCCTCGGCGTGAAAGACGAGCCCGTGAAGGGAAAAGAGGTTCCTCTGGAATGGACTGAGACATCTGGGGGACTCTTGGAATGGTGGCACGACCCTGGAGTTCCTCTCGCCGTTCCTGTTGAGAGGGCCTGCTCTTGAGGTGCGACGGAAACGCCGGGAACTCTTTCCCGACGAAGCAGGGAAAGGATGCCTCATATCGAGCTACGAGGCGGAAACGGGGCTCCTCTCGATGTGGGCGGGATCCTCGTGATTCCTTTCGAGTGGAGATGGGTATGTCGGGGAACTTCTTGATTTGCACCAAGCGTGTGAAGGACCCTTTCGAAGTTCCAGAGGTGAGGTGAGATCAGCCTCGAGAAGCCTCAGCGGAAATGGGCCTCATCTCGCCTGGAGGGGAGAACCTCCTGGATTTTCTCGAGTTGCGGCAGGTCTTCTCGAGTTACGAGGGGACCTCAGGGACCCACTCTGGTGGCCTCAGGAAAGGCCACTCCCCATGCGAGTTGCTAGGGGCCCTCCCGGGATTCCTCTCCCGTGCATGCCGGGACCTAAGACCTTGTGTGTAGTCGGGGCCGGACCCTGAGGATTCCTCTCCAGTATTGCCATGGATCTTGGGGTGCTTCTGAGTCTCCCCAGGGGAGTCAGGCCTCGTCTCGAGTGCGGGCATGCACGTGCGCTTTCCTCCCGAGCTGCAGCAGTAGTGTCACGCTTCCTGTCACGTGGATCAAGGGATCTGTGGCTTTCCCTCGAGGCTTTCGCTGGAGGCTTTCCACGAGGTTTTCCCACAGGGCTGTGCCACGTGCCAGCTTGGTGTGAGTCGATTCTCGGTGTGAAAGACGAGCCGGTGAAGGGAAAAGAGGTTCCTCTGGAATGGACTGAGACATCTGGGGGACTCTTGGAATGGTGGCACGACCCTGGAGTTCCTCTCGCCGTTCCTGTTGAGAGGGCCTCCTCTTGAGGTGCGACGGAAACGTCGGGACCTCTTTCCCGACGAGGCAGGGAAAGGATGCCTCATCTCGAGCTACCAGGCGGAAACGGGGCTCCTCTGGATGTCGGCGGGACCCTCGTGTTTCCTCTCGAGTGGAGACGGGTATGTCGGGGACCTTCTTGATTTGCACCAAAGGTGTGAAGGACCCTTTCGAAGTTCCAGAGGTGAGGTGTGATCAGCCTCGATACGACTCAGCGGAAATGGGCCTCATCTCGCCTGGAGGGGAGAACCTCCTGGATTTTCTCGAGTTGCGGCTGGTCTTCTCGAGTTACGACGGGGACCTCAGGGACCCGCTCTGGTGGCCTCAGGAAAGGCCAGTCCCCATGCGAATTGCTTGGGGCCCTCTCGGGATTCCTCTCCCGTCCATGCCGGGGCCTAAGACCTCGTGTGGAGTCGGGGCCGGAACCTGAGGATTCCTCTCCAGTGTTGCCATGGATCTTGGGGTGCTTCTGAATCTCCCCAGGGGAGTCAGGCCTCGTCTCGAGTGGGGGCATGCACGTGCGCTTTCCTCCCGAGCTGCAGCAGTAGTGTCACGCTTCCTGTCACGTGGATCAAGGGATCTGTGGCTTTCCCTCGAGGCTTTCCCTCGAGGCTTTCCCTCGAGGCTTTCCCACGAGGTTTTCCCACAGGGCTGTGCCACGTGCCACCTTGGTGTGAATCGATCCTCGGCGTGAAAGACGAGCCGGTGAAGGGAAAAGAGGTTCCTCTGGAATGGACTGAGACATCTGGGGGACTCTTGGAATGGTGGCACGACCCTGGAGTTCCTCTCGCCGTTGCTGTTGAGAGGGCCTCCTCTTGAGGTGCGAGGGAAACGCCGGGACCTCTTTCCCGACGAAGCAGGGGAAGGATCCCTCATCTCCAGCTACGAGGCGGAAAAGGGGCTCCTCTGGATGTCGGCGGGACCCTCGTGTTTCCTCTCGAGTGGAGACGGGTATGTCGGGGAGCTTCTTGATTTGCACCAAGGGTGTGAAGGACCCTTTCGAAGTTCCAGAGGTGAGGTGTGATCAGCCTCGATACGCCTCAGCGGAAATGGGCCTCATCTCGCTTGGAGGGGAGAACCTCATGGATTTTCTAGAGTTGCGGGAGGTCTTCTCGAGTTACGACGGGGACCTCAGGGACCCGCTCTGGTGGCCTCAGGAAAGGCCAGTCCCCATGCGAGTTGCTAGGGGCCCTCTCGGGATTCCTCTCCCGTCCATGCCGGGGCCGAAGACCTTGTGTGGAGTCGGGGCCGGAACCTGAGGATTCCTCTCCAGTGTTGCCATGGATCTTGGGGTGCTTCTGAGTCTCCCCAGGGGAGTCAGGCCTCGTCTCGAGTGGGGGCATACACGTGCGCCTTCCTCCCGAGCTGCAGCAGTAGTGTCACGCTTCCTGTCACGTGGATCAAGGGATCTCTGGCTTTCCCTCGAGGCTTTCCCTCGAGGCTTTCCCACGAGGTTTTCCCACAGGGCTGTGCCACGTGCCACCTTGGTGTGAGTCGATCCTCGGCTTGAAAGACGAGCCGGTGAAGGGAAAAGATGTTCCTCTGGCATGGACTGAGACATCTGGGGGACTCTTGGAATGGTGACACGACCCTGGAGTTCCTCTCGCCGTTCCTGTTGAGAGGGCCTCCTCTTGAGGTGCGACGGAAACGCCGGGACCTCTTTCCCGACTAAGCAGGGAAAGGATGCCTCATCTCGAGCTACCAGGCGGAAACGGGGCTCCTCTGGATGTGGGCGGGACCCTCGTGTTTCCTCTCGAGTGGAGACGGGTATGTCGGGGAGCTTCTTGATTTGCACCAAGGGTGTGAAGGACCCTTTCGAAGTTCCAGAGGTGAGGTGTGATCAGCCTCGATACGCCTCAGCGGAAATGGGCCTCATCTCGCCTGGAGGGGAGAACCTCCTGGATTTTCTCGAGTTGCGGCAGGTCTTCTCGAGTTACGAGGGGACCTCAGGGACCCGCTCTGCTGGCCTCAGGAAAGGCCAGTCCCCATGCGAGTTGCTAGGGGCCCTCTCGGGATTCCTCTCCCGTCCATTACGGGGCCTAAGACCTTGTGTGGAGTCGGGGCCGGAACCTGAGGATTCCTCTCCAGTGTTGCCATGGGTTTTGGGGTGCTTCTGAGTCTCCCCAGGGGAGTCAGGCGCCGTCTCGAGTGGGGGCACGCACGTGCACTTTCCTCCCGAGCTGCAGCAGTAGTGTCACGCTTCCTGTCACGTGGATCAAGGGATCTGTGGCTTTCCCTCGAGGCTTTCCCTCGAGGCTTTCCCACGAGGTTTTCCCACAGGGCTGTGCCACGTGCCACCTTGGTGTGAATCGATCCTCGGCGTGAAAGACGAGCCGGTGAAGGGAAAAGAGGTTCCTCTGGAATGGACTGAGACATCTGGGGGACTCTTGGAATGGTGGCACGACCCTGGAGTTCCTCTCGCCGTTGCTGTTGAGAGGGCCTCCTCTTGAGGTGCGACGGAAACGCCGGGACCTCTTTCCCGACGAAGCAGGGGAAGGATCCCTCATCTCGAGCTACGAGGCGGAAAAGGGGCTCCTCTGGATGTCGGCGGGACCCTCGTGTTTCCTCTCGAGTGGAGACGGGTATGTCGGGGAGCTTCTTGATTTGCACCAAGGGTGTGAAGGACCCTTTCGAAGTTCCAGAGGTGAGGTGTGATCAGCCTCGATACGCCTCAGCGGAAATGGGCCTCATCTCGCTTGGAGGGGAGAACCTCATGGATTTTCTAGAGTTGCGGGAGGTCTTCTCGAGTTACGACGGGGCCCTCAGGGACCCGCTCTGGTGGCCTCAGGAAAGGCCAGTCCCCATGCGAGTTGCTAGGGGCCCTCTCGGGATTCCTCTTCCGTCCATGCCGGGGCCGAAGACCTTGTGTGGAGTCGGGGCCGGAACCTGAGGATTCCTCTCCAGTGTTGCCATGGATCTTGGGGTGCTTCTGAGTCTCCCCAGGGGAGTCAGGCCTCGTCTCGAGTGGGGGCATACACGTGCGCCTTCCTCCCGAGCTGCAGCAGTAGTGTCACGCTTCCTGTCACGTGGATCAAGGGATCTCTGGCTTTCCCTCGAGGCTTTCCCTCGAGGCTTTCCCACGAGGTTTTCCCACAGGGCTGTGCCACGTGCCACCTTGGTGTGAGTCGATCCTCGGCATGAAAGACGAGCCGGTGAAGGGAAAAGATGTTCCTCTGGCATGGACTGAGACATCTGGGGGACTCTTGGAATGGTGACACGACCCTGGAGTTCCTCTCGCCGTTCCTGTTGAGAGGGCCTCCTCTTGAGGTGCGACGGAAACGCCGGGACCTCTTTCCCGACTAAGCAGGGAAAGGATGCCTCATCTCGAGCTACCAGGCGGAAACGGGGCTCCTCTGGATGTGGGCGGGACCCTCGTGTTTCCTCTCGAGTGGAGACGGGTATGTCGGGGAGCTTCTTGATTTGCACCAAGGGTGTGAAGGACCCTTTCGAAGTTCCAGAGGTGAGGTGTGATCAGCCTCGATACGCCTCAGCGGAAATGGGCCTCATCTCGCCTGGAGGGGAGAACCTCCTGGATTTTCTCGAGTTGCGGCAGGTCTTCTCGAGTTACGAGGGGACCTCAGGGACCCGCTCTGCTGGCCTCAGGAAAGGCCAGTCCCCATGCGAGTTGCTAGGGGCCCTCTCGGGATTCCTCTCCCGTCCATTACGGGGCCTAAGACCTTGTGTGGAGTCGGGGCCGGAACCTGAGGATTCCTCTCCAGTGTTGCCATGGGTTTTGGGGTGCTTCTGAGTCTCCCCAGGGGAGTCAGGCCCCGTCTCGAGTGGGGGAACGCACGTGCACTTTCCTCCCGAGCTGCAGCAGTAGTGTCACGCTTCCTGTCACGTGGATCAAGGGATCTGTGGCTTTCCCTCGAGGCTTTCCCTCGAGGCTTTCCCACGAGGTTTTCCCACAGGGCTCTGCCACGTGCCACCTTGGTGTGAATCGATCCTCGGCGTGAAAGACGAGCCGGTGAAGGGAAAAGAGGTTCCTCTGGAATGGACTGAGACATCTGGGGGACTCTTGGAATGGTGGCACGACCCTGGAGTTCCTCTCGCCGTTCCTGTTGAGAGGGCCTCCTCTTGAGGTGCGACGGAAACGCCGGGAACTCTTTCCCGACGAAGCAGGGAAAGGATGCCTCATCTCGAGCTACCAGGCGGAAACGGGGCTCCTCTGGATGTGGGCGGGACCCTCGTGATTCCTCTCGAGTGGAGACGGGTATGTCGGGGAACTTCTTGATTTGCACCAAGCGTGTGAAGGACCCTTTCGAAGTTCCAGAGGTGAGGTGAGATCAGCCTCGAGAAGCCTCAGCGGAAATGGGCCTCATCTCGCCTGGAGGGGAGAACCTCCTGGATTTTCTCGAGTTGCGGCAGGTCTTCTCGAGTTACGAGGGGACCTCAGGGACCCGCTCTGCTGGCCTCAGGAAAGGCCAGTCCCCATGCGAGTTGCTAGGGGCCCTCTCGGGATTCCTCTCCCGTCCATGCCGGGTCCTAAGACCTTGTGTGGAGTCGGGGCCGGACCCTGAGGATTCCTCTCCAGTGTTGCCATGGATCTTGGGGTGCTTCTGAGTCTCCCCAGGGGAGTCAGGCCTCGTCTCGGGTGGGGGCATGCACGTGCGCTTTCCTCCCGAGCTGCAGCAGTAGTGTCACGCTTCCTGTCACGTGGATCAAGGGATCTGTGGCTTTCCCTCGAGGCTTTCCCTCGAGGGTTTCCCAGGATGTTTTCCCACAGGGCTGTGCCACCTGCCACCTTGGTGTGAATCGATCCTCGGCGTGAAAGACGAGCCGGTGAAGGGAAAAGAGGTTCCTCTGGAATGGACTGAGACATCTGGGGGACTCTTGGAATGGTGGCACGACCCTGGAGTTCCTCTCGCCGTTCCTGTTGAGAGGGCCTCCTCTTGAGGTGCGACGGAAACGCCGGGACCTCTTTCCCGACGAAGCAGGGAAAGGATGCCTCATCTCGAGCTACGAGGCGGAAACGGGGCTCCTCTGGATGTGGGCGGGACCCTCTGTTTCCTCTCGAGTGGAGACGGGTATGTCGGGGAACTTCTTGATTTGCACCAAGCGTGTGAAGGACCCTTTCGAAGTTCCAGAGGTGAGGTGAGATCAGCCTCGAGAAGCCTCAGCGGAAATGGGCCTCATCTCGCCTGGAGCGGAGAACCTCCTGGATTTTCTCGAGTTGCGGCAGGTCTTCTCGTGTTACGAGGGGACCTCAGGGACCAGCTCTGGTGGCCTCAGGAAAGGCCAGTCCCCATGCGAGTTGCTAGGGGCCCTCTCGGGATTCCTCTCCCGTCCATGCCGGGTCCTAAGACCTTGTGTGGAGTCGGGGCCGGACCCTGAGGATTCCTCTCCAGTGTTGCCATGGATCTTGGGGTGCCTCTGAGTCTCCCCAGGGGAGTCAGGCCTCGACTCGAGTGCGGCCATGCACGTGCGCTTTCCTCCCGAGCTGCAGCAGTAGTGTCACGCTTCCTGTCACGTGGATCAAAGGATCTGTGGCTTTCCCTCGAGGCTTTCGCTCGAGGCTTTCCCACGAGGTTTTCCCACAGGGCTGTGCCACGTGCCAGCTTGGTGTGAGTCGATCCTCGGCGTGAAAGACGAGCCGGTGAAGGGAAAAGAGGTTCCTCTGGAATGGACTGAGACATCTGGGGGACTCTTGGAATGGTGGCACGACACTGGAGTTCCTCTCGCCGTTCCTGTTGAGAGGGCCTCCTCTTGAGATGCGACGGAAACGCCGGGACATCTTTCCCGACGAAGCAGGGAAAGGATGCCTCATCTCGAGCTACCAGGCGGAAACGGGGCTCCTCTGGATGTCGGCGGGACCCTCGTGTTTCCTCTCGAGTGGAGACGGGTATGTCGGGGAGCTTCTTGATTTGCACCAAAGGTGTGAAGGACCCTTTCGAAGTTCCGGTGGTGAGGTGTGATCAGCCTCGATACGCCTCAGCGGAAATGGGCCTCATCTCGCCTGGAGGGGAGAACCTCCTGGATTTTCTCGAGTTGCGGCTGGTCTTCTCGAGTTACGACGGGGACCTCAGGGACCCGCTCTGGTGGCCACAGGAAAGGCCAGTCCCCATGCGAATTGCTTGGGGCCCTCTCGGGATTCCTCTCCCGTCCATGCCGGGGCCTAAGACCTTGTGTGGAGTCGGGGCCGGAACCTGAGGATTCCTCTCCAGTGTTGCCATGGATCTTGGGGTGCTACTGAATCTCCCCAGGGGAGTCAGGCCTCGTCTCGAGTGGGGGCATGCACGTGCGCTTTCCTCCCGAGCTGCAGCAGTAGTGTCACGCTTCCTGTCACGTGGATCAAGGGATCTGTGGCTTTCCCTCGAGGCTTTCCCTCGAGGCTTTCCCTCGAGGCTTTCCCACGAGGTTTTCCCACAGGGCTGTGCCACGTGCCACCTTGGTGTGAATCGATCCTCGGCGTGAAAGACGAGCCGGTGAAGGGAAAAGAGGTTCCTCTGGAATGGACTGAGACATCTGGGGGACTCTTGGAATTGTGGCACGACCCTGGAGTTCCTCTCGCCGTTCCTGTTGAGAGGGCCTCCTCTTGAGGTGCGACGGAAACGCCGGGACCTCTTTCCCGACGAAGCAGGCAAAGGATGCCTCATCTCGAGCTACGAGGCGGAAACGGGGCTCCTCTGGATGTGGGCGGGACCCTCTGTTTCCTCTCGAGTGGAGACGGGTATGTCGGGGAACTTCTTGATTTGCACCAAGGGTGTGAAGGACCCTTTCGAATTTCCAGAGGTGAGGTGTGATCAGCCTCGAGACGCCTCAGCTGAAATGGGCCTCATCTCGCCTGGAGGGGAGAACCTCCTGGATTTTCTCGAGTTGCGGCAGGTCTTCTCGAGTTACGATGGGGACCTCAGGGACCCGATCTAGTGGCCTTAAGAAGGGCCAGTCCCCATGCGAGTTGCTAGGGGCCATCTCGGGATTCCTCTCCCGTCGATGCCGGGGCCTAAGACCTTGTGTGGAGTCGGGGCCGGAACCTGAGGATTCCTCTCCAGTGTTGCCATGGATCTTGGGGTGCTTCTGAGTCTCCCCAGGGGAGTCAGGCCTCGTCTCGAGTGGGGGCATGCACGTGCGCTTTCCTCCCGAGCGGCAGCAGTAGTGTCACGCTTCCTGTCACGTGGATCAAGGGATCTGTGGCTTTCCCTCGAGGCTTTCCCTCGAAGCTTTCCCAGGAGGTTTTCCCACAGGGCTGTGCCACCTGCCACCTTGGTGTGAATCGATCCTCGGCGTGAAAGACGAGCCGGTGAAGGGAAAAGAGGTTCCTCTGGAATGGACTGAGACATCTGGGGGACTCTTGGAATGGTGGCACGACCCTGGAGTTCCTCTCGCCGTTCCTGTTGAGAGGGCCTCCTCCTGAGGTTCGACGGAAACGCCGGGACCTCTTTCCCGACGAAGCAGGGAAAGGATGCCTCATCTCGAGCTACCAGGCGGAAACGGGGCTCCTCTGGATGTCGGCGGGACCCTCGTGTTTCCTCTCGAGTGGAGACGGGTATGTCGGGGAGCTTCTTGATTTGCACCAAAGGTGTGAAGGACCCTTTCGAAGTTCCAGAGGTGAGGTGTGATCAGCCTCGATACGCCTCAGCGGAAATGGGCCTCATCTCGCCTGGAGGGGAGAACCTCCTGGATTTTCTCGAGTTGCGGCTGGTCTTCTCGAGTTTCGACGGGGACCTCAGGGACCCGCTCTGGTGGCCTCAGGAAAGGCCAGTCCCCATGCGAGTTGCTAGGGGCCCTCTCGTGATTCCTCTCCCGTCCATGCCGGGGCCTAAGACCTTGTGTGGAGTCGGGGCCGGAACCTGCGGATTCCTCTCCAGTGTTTCCATGGATCTTGGGGTGCTTCTGAGTCTCCCCAGGGGAATCAGGCCTCGTCTCGAGTGGGGGCATGTACGTGCGCTTTCCTCCCGAGCTGCAGCAGTAGTGTCACGCTTCCTGTCACGTGGATCAAGGGATCTGTGGCTTTCCCTCGAGGCTTTCCCTCGAGGCTTTCCCACTGGGCCGTGCCACGTGCCACCTTGGTGTGAGTCGATCCTCGGCGTGAAAGACGAGCCGGTGAAGGGAAAAGATGTTCCTCTGGCATGGACTGAGACATCTGGGGGACTCTTGGAATGGTGGCACGACCCTGGAGTTCCTCTCGCCGTTCCTGTTGAGAGGGCCTCCTCTTGAGATGCGACGGGAACGCCGGGACCTCTTTCCCGACGAAGCAGGGAAAAGATCCCTCATCTCGAGCTACCAGGCGAAAACGGGGCTCCTCTGGATGTGGGCGGGACCCTCGTGTTTCCTCTCGAGTGGAGACGGGTATGTCGGGGAACTTCTTGATTTGCACCAAGGGAGTGAAGGACCCTATCGAAGTTCCAGAGGTGAGGGGTGATCAGCCTCGAGACGCCTCAGCGGAAATGGGCCTCATCTCGCCTGGAGGGGAGGACCTCCTGGATTTTCTCGAGTTGCGGCACGTCTTCTCGAGTTACGACGGGGACCTCAGGGACCCGCTCTCGAGGCCTCAGGAAAGGCCAGTCCCCATGCGAGTTGCTAGGGGCCCTCTCGGGATTCCTCTCCCGTCCATGCCGGGGCCTAAGACCTTGTGTGGAGTCGGGGCCGGAACCTGAGGATTCCTCCCCAGTGTTGCCATGGATCTTGGGGTGCTTCTGAGTCTCCCCAGGGGAGTCAGGCCTCGTCTCGAGTGGGGGCATGCACGTGCACTTTCCTCCCGAGCTGCAGCAATAGTGTCACGCTTCCTGTCACGTGGATCAAGGGATCTGTGGCTTTCCCTCGAGGCTTTCCCTCGAGGCTTTCCCACTGGGCCGTGCCACGTGCCACCTTGGTGTGAGTCGATACTCGGCGTGAAAGACGAGCCGGTGAAGGGAAAAGAGTTTCCTGTGGAATGGACTGAGACATCTGGGGGACTCTTGGAATGGTGGCACGACCCTGGAGGTCCTCTCGCCGTTCCTGTTGAGAGGGCCTCCTCTTGAGATGCGACGGGAACGCCGGGAACTCTTTCCCGACGAAGCAGGGAAAGGATCCCTCATCTCGAGCTACGAGGCGGAAACGGGGCTCCTCAGGATGTTGGCGGGACCCTCGTGATTCCTCTCGAGTGGAGACGGGTATGTCGGGGAACTTCTTGATTTGCACCAAGGGTGTGAAGGACCCTTTCGAAGTTCCAGAGGTGAGGTGTGATCAGCCTCGAGACGCCTCAGCGGAAATGGGCCTCATCTCGCCTGGAGGGGAGAACCTCCTGGATTTTCTCGAGTTGCGTCAGTTCTTCTCGAGTTACGACGGGGACCTCAGGGACCCGCTCTGGTGGCCTCAGGAAAGGCCAGTCCCCATGCGAGTTGCTAGGGGACCTCTCGGGATTCCTCTCCCGTCTATGCCGGGGCCTCAGTCCTTGTGTGGAGTCGGGGCCGGAACCTGAGGATTCCTCTCCAGTGTTGCCATGGATCTTGGGGTGCTTCTGAGTCTCCCCAGGGGAGTCAGGCCTCGTCTCGAGTGGGGGCATGCACGTGCGCTTTCCTCCCGAGCTGCAGCAGTAGTGTCACGCTTCCTGTCACGTGGATCAAGGGATCTGTGGCTTTCCCTCGAGGCTGTCCCTCGAGGCTTTCCCACGAGGCTTTCCCACAGGGCTGTGCCACGTGCCACCTTGGTGTGAGTCGATCCTCGGCGTGAAAGACGAGCCGGTGAAGGGAAAAGAGGTTCCTCTGGAATGGACTGAGACATCTGGGGGACTCTTGGAATGGTGGCACGACCCTGGAGTTCCTCTCGCGGTTCCTGTTGAGAGGGCCTCCTCTTGAGTTGCGACGGGAACGCCGGGAACTCTTTCCCGACGAAGCAGGGAAAGAATCACTCATGTCGAGCTACAAGGCGGAAACGGGGCTCCTCTGGATGTGGGCGGGACCCTCGTGATTCCTCTCGAGTGGAGACGGGTATGTCGGGGAACTTCTTGAATTGCACCAAGGGTGTGAAGGACCCTTTCGAAGTTCCAGAGGGGAGGTGTGATCATCCTCGAGACGCCTCAGCGGAAATGGGCCTCATCTCGCCTGGAGGGGAGAACCTCCTGGATTTTCTCGAGTTGCGGCAGGTCTTCTCGAGTTACGACGGGGACCTCAGGGACCCGCTCTGGTGGCCTCAGGAAAGGCCAGTCCCCATGCGAGTTGCTAGGGGACCTCTCGGGATTCCTCTCCCGTCCATGCCGGCGCCTCAGTCCTTGTGTGGAGTCGGGTCCGGAACCTGAGGATTCCTCTCCAGTGTTGCCATGGATCTTGGGGTGCTTCTGAGTCTCCCCAGGGGAGTCAGGCCTCGTCTCGAGTGGGGGCATGCACGTGCGCTTTCCTCCCGAGCTGCAGCAGAAGTGTCACGCTTCCTGTCACGTGGATCAAGGGATCTGTGGCTTTCCCTCGAGGCTGTCCCTCGAGGCTTTCCCACGAGGCTTTCCCACAGGGCTGTGCCACGTGCCACCTTGGTGTGAGTCGATCCTCGGCGTGAAAGACGAGCCAGTGAAGGGAAAAGAGGATCCTCTGGAATGGACTGAGACATCTGGGGGACTCTTGGAATGGTGGCACGACCCTGGAGTTCCTCTCGCCGTTCCTGTTGAGAGGGCCTCCTCTTGAGATGCGACGGGAACGCCGGGAACCCTTTCCCGACGAAGCAGGGAAAGGATCCCTCATCTCGAGCTACGAGGCGGAAACGGGGCTCCTCTGGATGTGGGCGGGACCCTCGTGATTCCTCTCGAGTGGAGACGGCTATGTCGGGGAACTTCTTGATTTGCACCAAGGGTGTGAAGGACCCTTTCGAAGTTCCAGAGGTGAGGTGTGATCAGCCTCGAGACGCCTCAGCGGAAATGGGCCTCATCTCGCCTGGAGGGGAGGACCTCCTGGATTTTCTCGAGTTGCGGCACGTCTTCTCGAGTTACGACGGGGACCTCAGGGACCCGCTCTCGAGGCCTCAGGAAAGGCCAGTCCCCATGCGAGTTGCTAGGGGCCCTCTCGGGATTCCTCTCCCGTCCATGCCGGGGCCTAAGACCTTGTGTGGAGTCGGGGCCGGAACCTGAGGATTCCTCCCCAGTGTTGCCATGGATCTTGGGGTGCTTCTGAGTCTCCCCAGGGGAGTCAGGCCTCGTCTCGAGTGGGGGCATGCACGTGCACTTTCCTCCCGAGCTGCAGCAATAGTGTCACGCTTCCTGTCACGTGGATCAAGGGATCTGTGGCTTTCCCTCGAGGCTGTCCCTGGAGGCTTTCCCACGAGGCTTTCCCACAGGGCTGTGCCACGTGCCACCTTGGTGTGAGTCGATCCTCGGCGTGAAAGACGAGCCGGTGAAGGGAAAAGAGGTTCCTCTGGAATGGACTGAGACATCTGGGGGACTCTTGGAATGGTGGCACGACACTGGAGTTCCTCTCGCCGTTTCTGTTGAGAGGGCCTCCTCTTGAGATGCGACGGGAACGCCGGGAACTCTTTCCCGACGAAGCAGGGAAAGGATCCCTCATCTCGAGCTACGAGGCGGAAACGGGGCTCCTCAGGATGTGGCCGTACCCTCGTGATTCCTCTCGAGTGGAGACAGGTATGTCGGGGAACTTCTTGATTTGCACCAAGGGTGTGAAGGACCCTTTCGAAGTTCCAGAGGTGAGGTGTGATCAGCCTCGAGACGCCTCAGCGGAAATGGGCCTCATCTCGCCTGGAGGGGAGAACCTCCTGGATTTTCTCGAGTTGCGTCAGTTCTTCTCGAGTTACGACGGGGACCTCAGGGACCCGCTCTGGTGGCCTCAGGAAAGGCCAGTCCCCATACGAGTTGCTAGGGGACCTCTCGGGATTCCTCTCCCGTCTATGCCGGGGCCTCAGTCCTTGTGTGGAGTCGGGGCCGGAACCTGAGGATTCCTCTCCAGTGTTGCCATGGATCTTGGGGTGCTTCTGAGTCTCCCCAGGGGAGTCAGGCCTCGTCTCGAGTGGGGGCATGCACGTGCGCTTTCCTCCCGAGCTGCAGCAGTAGTGTCACGCTTCCTGTCACGTGGATCAAGGGATCTGTGGCTTTCCCTCGAGGCTGTCCCTCGAGGCTTTCCCACGAGGCTTTCCCACAGGGCTGTGCCACGTGCCACCTTGGTGTGAGTCGATCCTCGGCGTGAAAGACGAGCCGGTGAAGGGAAAAGAGGTTCCTCTGGAATGGACTGAGACATCTGGGGGACTCTTGGAATGGTGGCACGACCCTGGAGTTCCTCTCGCGGTTCCTGTTGAGAGGGCCTCCTCTTGAGTTGCGACGGGAACGCCGGGAACTCTTTCCCGACGAAGCAGGGAAAGAATCACTCATGTCGAGCTACAAGGCGGAAACGGGGCTCCTCTGGATGTGGGCGGGACCCTCGTGATTCCTCTCGAGTGGAGACGGGTATGTCGGGGAACTTCTTGAATTGCACCAAGGGTGTGAAGGACCCTTTCGAAGTTCCAGAGGGGAGGTGTGATCATCCTCCAGACGCCTCAGCGGAAATGGGCCTCATCTCGCCTGGAGGGGAGAACCTCCTGGATTTTCTCGAGTTGCGGCAGGTCTTCTCGAGTTACGACGGGGACCTCAGGGACCCGCTCTGGTTGCCTCAGGAAAGGCCAGTCCCCATGCGAGTTGCTAGGGGACCTCTCGGGATTCCTCTCCCGTCCATGCCGGCGCCTCAGTCCTTGTGTGGAGTCGGGTCCGGAACCTGAGGATTCCTCTCCAGTGTTGCCATGGATCTTGGGGTGCTTCTGAGTCTCCCCAGGGGAGTCAGGCCTCGTCTCGAGTGGGGGCATGCACGTGCGCTTTCCTCCCGAGTTGCAGCAGAAGTGTCACGCTTCCTGTCACGTGGATCAAGGGATCTGTGGCTTTCCCTCGAGGCTGTCCCTCGAGGCTTTCCCACGAGGCTTTCCCACAGGGCTGTGCCACGTGCCACCTTGGTGTGAGTCGATCCTCGGCGTGAAAGACGAGCCAGTGAAGGGAAAAGAGGATCCTCTGGAATGGACTGAGACATCTGGGGGACTCTTGGAATGGTGGCACGACCCTGGAGTTCCTCTCGCCGTTCCTGTTGAGAGGGCCTCCTCTTGAGATGCGACGGGAACGCCGGGAACTCTTTCCCGACGAAGCAGGGAAAGGATCCCTCATCTCGAGCTACGAGGCGGAAACGGGGCTCCTCTGGATGTGGGCGGGACCCTCGTGATTCCTCTCGAGTGGAGACGGCTATGTCGGGGAACTTCTTGATTTGCACCAAGGGTGTGAAGGACCCTTTCGAAGTTCCAGAGGTGAGGTGTGATCAGCCTCGAGACGCCTCAGCGGAAATGGGCCTCATCTCGCCTGGAGGGGAGAACCTCCCGGATTTTCTCCAGTTGCGGCAGGTCTTCTCGAGTTACGACGGGGACCTCAGGGACCCGCTCTGGTGGCCTCAGGAAAGGCCAGTCCCCATGCGAGTTGCTAGGGGACCTCTCGGGATTCCTCTACCGTCTATGCCGGGGCCTCAGTCCTTGTGTGGAGTCGGGGCCGGAACCTGAGGATTCCTCTCCAGTGTTGCCATGGATCTTGGGGTGCTTCTGAGTCTCCCCAGGGGAGTCAGGCCTCGTCTCGAGTGGGGGCATGCACGTGCGCTTTCCTCCCGAGCTGCAGCAGTAGTGTCACGCTTCCTGTCACGTGGATCAAGGGATCTGTGGCTTTCCCTCGAGGCTGTCCCTCGAGGCTTTCCCACGAGGCTTTCCCACAGGGCTGTGCCACGTGCCACCTTGGTGTGAGTCGATCCTCGGCGTGAAAGACGAGCCGGTGAAGGGAAAAGAGGTTCCTCTGTAATGGACTGAGACATCTGGGGGACTCTTGGAATGGTGGCACGACCCTGGAGTTCCTCTCGCGGTTCCTGTTGAGAGGGCCTCCTCTTGAGTTGCGACGGGAACGCCGGGAACTCTTTCCCGACGAAGCAGGGAAAGAATCACTCATGTCGAGCTACAAGGCGGAAACGGGGCTCCTCTGGATGTGGGCGGGACCCTCGTGATTCCTCTCGAGTGGAGACGGGTATGTCGGGGAACTTCTTGAATTGCACCAAGGGTGTGAAGGACCCTTTCGAAGTTCCAGAGGGGAGGTGTGATCATCCTCCAGACGCCTCAGCGGAAATGGGCCTCATCTCGCCTGGAGGGGAGAACCTCCTGGATTTTCTCGAGTTGCGGCAGGTCTTCTCGAGTTACGACGGGGACCTCAGGGACCCGCTCTGGTGGCCTCAGGAAAGGCCAGTCCCCATGCGAGTTGCTAGGGGACCTCTCGGGATTCCTCTCCCGTCCATGCCGGCGCCTCAGTCCTTGTGTGGAGTCGGGTCCGGAACCTGAGGATTCCTCTCCAGTGTTGCCATGGATCTTGGGGTGCTTCTGAGTCTCCCCAGGGGAGTCAGGCCTCGTCTCGAGTGGGGGCATGCACGTGCGCTTTCCTCCCGAGCTGCAGCAGAAGTGTCACGCTTCCTGTCACGTGGATCAAGGGATCTGTGGCTTTCCCTCGAGGCTGTCCCTCGAGGCTTTCCCACGAGGCTTTCCCACAGGGCTGTGCCACGTGCCACCTTGGTGTGAGTCGATCCTCGGCGTGAAAGACGAGCCAGTGAAGGGAAAAGAGGATCCTCTGGAATGGACTGAGACATCTGGGGGACTCTTGGAATGGTGGCACGACCCTGGAGTTCCTCTCGCCGTTCCTGTTGAGAGGGCCTCCTCTTGAGATGCGACGGGAACGCCGGGAACCCTTTCCCGACGAAGCAGGGAAAGGATCCCTCATCTCGAGCTACGAGGCGGAAACGGGGCTCCTCTGGATGTGGGCGGGACCCTCGTGATTCCTCTCGAGTGGAGACGGCTATGTAGGGGAACTTCTTGATTTGCACCAAGGGTGTGAAGGACCCTTTCGAAGTTCCAGAGGTGAGGTGTGATCAGCCTCGAGACGCCTCAGCGGAAATGGGCCTCATCTCGCCTGGAGGGGAGGACCTCCTGGATTTTCTCGAGTTGCGGCACGTCTTCTCGAGTTACGACGGGGACCTCAGGGACCCGCTCTCGAGGCCTCAGGAAAGGCCAGTCCCCATGCGAGTTGCTAGGGGCCCTCTCGGGATTCCTCTCCCGTCCATGCCGGGGCCTAAGACCTTGTGTGGAGTCGGGGCCGGAACCTGAGGATTCCTCCCCAGTGTTGCCATGGATCTTGGGGTGCTTCTGAGTCTCCCCAGGGGAGTCAGGCCTCGTCTCGAGTGGGGGCATGCACGTGCACTTTCCTCCCGAGCTGCAGCAATAGTGTCACGCTTCCTGTCACGTGGATCAAGGGATCTGTGGCTTTCCCTCGAGGCTTTCCCTCGAGGCTTTCCCACTGGGCCGTGCCACGTGCCACCTTGGTGTGAGTCGATACTCGGCGTGAAAGACGAGCCGGTGAAGGGAAAAGAGTTTCCTGTGGAATGGACTGAGACATCTGGGGGACTCTTGGAATGGTGGCACGACCCTGGAGGTCCTCTCGCCGTTCCTGTTGAGAGGGCCTCCTCTTGAGATGCGACGGGAACGCCGGGAACTCTTTCCCGACGAAGCAGGGAAAGGATCCCTCATCTCGAGCTACGAGGCGGAAACGGGGCTCCTCAGGATGTTGGCGGGACCCTCGTGATTCCTCTCGAGTGGAGACGGGTATGTCGGGGAACTTCTTGATTTGCACCAAGGGTGTGAAGGACCCTTTCGAAGTTCCAGAGGTGAGGTGTGATCAGCCTCGAGACGCCTCAGCGGAAATGGGCCTCATCTCGCCTGGAGGGGAGAACCTCCTGGATTTTCTCGAGTTGCGTCAGTTCTTCTCGAGTTACGACGGGGACCTCAGGGACCCGCTCTGGTGGCCTCAGGAAAGGCCAGTCCCCATGCGAGTTGCTAGGGGACCTCTCGGGATTCCTCTCCCGTCTATGCCGGGGCCTCAGTCCTTGTGTGGAGTCGGGGCCGGAACCTGAGGATTCCTCTCCAGTGTTGCCATGGATCTTGGGGTGCTTCTGAGTCTCCCCAGGGGAGTCAGGCCTCGTCTCGAGTGGGGGCATGCACGTGCGCTTTCCTCCCGAGCTGCAGCAGTAGTGTCACGCTTCCTGTCACGTGGATCAAGGGATCTGTGGCTTTCCCTCGAGGCTGTCCCTCGAGGCTTTCCCACGAGGCTTTCCCACAGGGCTGTGCCACGTGCCACCTTGGTGTGAGTCGATCCTCGGCGTGAAAGACGAGCCGGTGAAGGGAAAAGAGGTTCCTCTGTAATGGACTGAGACATCTGGGGGACTCTTGGAATGGTGGCACGACCCTGGAGTTCCTCTCGCGGTTCCTGTTGAGAGGGCCTCCTCTTGAGTTGCGACGGGAACGCCGGGAACTCTTTCCCGACGAAGCAGGGAAAGAATCACTCATGTCGAGCTACAAGGCGGAAACGGGGCTCCTCTGGATGTGGGCGGGACCCTCGTGATTCCTCTCGAGTGGAGACGGGTATGTCGGGGAACTTCTTGAATTGCACCAAGGGTGTGAAGGACCCTTTCGAAGTTCCAGAGGGGAGGTGTGATCATCCTCGAGACGCCTCAGCGGAAATGGGCCTCATCTCGCCTGGAGGGGAGAACCTCCTGGATTTTCTCGAGTTGCGGCAGGTCTTCTCGAGTTACGACGGGGACCTCAGGGACCCGCTCTGGTGGCCTCAGGAAAGGCCAGTCCCCATGCGAGTTGCTAGGGGACCTCTCGGGATTCCTCTCCCGTCCATGCCGGCGCCTCAGTCCTTGTGTGGAGTCGGGTCCGGAACCTGAGGATTCCTCTCCAGTGTTGCCATGGATCTTGGGGTGCTTCTGAGTCTCCCCAGGGGAGTCAGGCCTCGTCTCGAGTGGGGGCATGCACGTGCGCTTTCCTCCCGAGCTGCAGCAGAAGTGTCACGCTTCCTGTCACGTGGATCAAGGGATCTGTGGCTTTCCCTCGAGGCTGTCCCTCGAGGCTTTCCCACGAGGCTTTCCCACAGGGCTGTGCCACGTGCCACCTTGGTGTGAGTCGATCCTCGGCGTGAAAGACGAGCCAGTGAAGGGAAAAGAGGATCCTCTGGAATGGACTGAGACATCTGGGGGACTCTTGGAATGGTGGCACGACCCTGGAGTTCCTCTCGCCGTTCCTGTTGAGAGGGCCTCCTCTTGAGATGCGACGGGAACGCCGGGAACCCTTTCCCGACGAAGCAGGGAAAGGATCCCTCATCTCGAGCTACGAGGCGGAAACGGGGCTCCTCTGGATGTGGGCGGGACCCTCGTGATTCCTCTCGAGTGGAGACGGCTATGTGGGGGAACTTCTTGATTTGCACCAAGGGTGTGAAGGACCCTTTCGAAGTTCCAGAGGTGAGGTGTGATATGCCTCGAGACCCCTCAGCGGAAATGAGCCTCATCTCGCCTGGAGGGGAGAACCTCCCGGATTTTCTCGAGTTGCGGCAGGTCTTCTCGAGTTACGACGGGGACCTCAGGGACCCGCTCTGGTGGCCTCAGGAAAGGCCAGTCCCCATGCGAGTTGCTAGGGGACCTCTCGGGATTCCTCTCCCGTCCATGCCGGGGCCTCAGTCCTTTTGTGGAGTCGGGGCCGGAACCTGCGGATTCCTCTCCAGTGTTGCCATGGATCTTGGGGTGCTTCTGAGTCTCCCCAGGGGAGTCAGGCCTCGTCTCAAGTGGAGACATGCACGTGCGCTTTCCTCCCGAGCTGCAGCAGTAGTGTCACGCTTCCTGTCACGTGGATCAAGGGATCTGTGGCTTTCCCTCGAGGCTGTCCCTCGAGGCTTTCCCACGAGGCTTTCCCACAGGGCTGTGCCACGTGCCACCTTGGTGTGAGTCGATCCTCGGCGTGAAAGACGAGCCGGTGAAGGGAAAAGAGGTTCCTCTGGAATGGACTGAGACATCTGGGGGACTCTTGGAATGGTGGCACGACCCTGGAGTTCCTCTCGCGGTTCCTGTTGAGAGGGCCTCCTCTTGAGTTGCGACGGGAACGCCGGGAACTCTTTCCCGACGAAGCAGGGAAAGAATCACTCATGTCGAGCTACAAGGCGGAAACGGGGCTCCTCTGGATGTGGGCGGGACCCTCGTGATTCCTCTCGAGTGGAGACGGGTATGTCGGGGAACTTCTTGAATTGCACCAAGGGTGTGAAGGACCCTTTCGAAGTTCCAGAGGGGAGGTGTGATCATCCTCCAGACGCCTCAGCGGAAATGGGCCTCATCTCGCCTGGAGGGGAGAACCTCCTGGATTTTCTCGAGTTGCGGCAGGTCTTCTCGAGTTACGACGGGGACCTCAGGGACCCGCTCTGGTGGCCTCAGGAAAGGCCAGTCCCCATGCGAGTTGCTAGGGGACCTCTCGGGATTCCTCTCCCGTCCATGCCGGCGCCTCAGTCCTTGTGTGGAGTCGGGTCCGGAACCTGAGGATTCCTCTCCAGTGTTGCCATGGATCTTGGGGTGCTTCTGAGTCTCCCCAGGGGAGTCAGGCCTCGTCTCGAGTGGGGGCATGCACGTGCGCTTTCCTCCCGAGCTGCAGCAGAAGTGTCACGCTTCCTGTCACGTGGATCAAGGGATCTGTGGCTTTCCCTCGAGGCTGTCCCTCGAGGCTTTCCCACGAGGCTTTCCCACAGGGCTGTGCCACGTGCCACCTTGGTGTGAGTCGATCCTCGGCGTGAAAGACGAGCCAGTGAAGGGAAAAGAGGATCCTCTGGAATGGACTGAGACATCTGGGGGACTCTTGGAATGGTGGCACGACCCTGGAGTTCCTCTCGCCATTCCTGTTGAGAGGGCCTCCTCTTGAGATGCGACGGGAACGCCGGGAACTCTTTCCCGACGAAGCAGGGAAAGGATCCCTCATCTCGAGCTACGAGGCGGAAACGGGGCTCCTCAGGATGTGGGCGGGACCCTCGTGATTCCTCTCGAGTGGAGACAGGTATGTCGGGGAACTTCTTGATTTGCACCAAGGGTGTGAAGGACCCTTTCGAAGTTCCAGAGGTGAGGTGTGATCAGCCTCGAGATGCCTCAGCGGAAATGGGCCTCATCTCGCCTGGAGGGGAGAACCTCCTGGATTTTCTCGAGTTGCGGCAGGTCTTCTCGAGTTACGACGGGGACCTCAGGGACCCGCTCTGGTGGCCTCAGGAAAGGCCAGTCCCCATGTGAGTTGCTAGGGGACCTCTCGGGATTCCTCTCCCCTCCATGCCGGGGCCTCAGTCCTTGTGTGGAGTCGGGGCCGGAACCTGAGGATTCCTCTCCAGTGTTGCCATGGATCTTGGGGTGCTTCTGAGTCTCCCCAGGGGAGTCAGGCCTCGTCTCGAGTGGGGGCATGCACGTGCGCTTTCCTCCCGAGCTGCAGCTGTAGTGTCACGCTTCCTGTCACGTGGATCAAGGGATCTGTGGCTTTCCCTCGAGGCTGTCCCTCGAGGCTTTCCCACGAGGCTTTCCCACAGGGCTGTGCCACGTGCCACCTTGGTGTGAGTCGATCCTCGGCGTGAAAGACGAGCCGGTGAAGGGAAAAGAGGTTCCTCTGGAATGGACTGAGACATCTGGGGGACTCTTGGAATGGTGGCACGACCCTGGAGTTCCTCTCGCCGTTCCTGTTGAGAGGGCCTCCTCTTGAGATGCGACGGGAACGCCGGGAACTCTTTCCCGACGAAGCAGGGAAAGGATCCCTCATCTCGAGCTACGAGGCGGAAACGGGGCTCCTCTGGATGTGGGCGGGACCCTCGTGATTCCTCTCGAGTGGAGACGGGTATGTCGGGGAACTTTTTGATTTGCACCAAGGGTGTGAAGGACCCTTTCGAAGTTCCAGAGGTGAGGTGTGATATGCCTCGAGACCCCTCAGCGGAAATGAGCCTCATCTCGCCTGGAGGGGAGAACCTCCCGGATTTTCTCGAGTTGCGGCAGGTCTTCTCGAGTTACGACGGGGACCTCAGGGACCCGCTCTGGTGGCCTCAGGAAAGGCCAGTCCCCATGCGAGTTGCTAGGGGACCTCTCGGGATTCCTCTCCCGTCCATGCCGGGGCCTCAGTCCTTTTGTGGAGTCGGGGCCGGAACCTGCGGATTCCTCTCCAGTGTTGCCATGGATCTTGGGGTGCTTCTGAGTCTCCCCAGGGGAGTCAGGCCTCGTCTCAAGTGGAGACATGCACGTGCGCTTTCCTCCCGAGCTGCAGCAGTAGTGTCACGCTTCCTGTCACGTGGATCAAGGGATCTGTGGCTTTCCCTCGAGGCTGTCCCTCGAGGCTTTCCCACGAGGCTTTCCCACAGGGCTGTGCCACGTGCCACCTTGGTGTGAGTCGATCCTCGGCGTGAAAGACGAGCCGGTGAAGGGAAAAGAGGTTCCTCTGGAATGGACTGAGACATCTGGGGGACTCTTGGAATGGTGGCACGACCCTGGAGTTCCTCTCGCCGTTCCTGTTGAGAGGGCCTCCTCTTGAGATGCGACGGGAACGCCGGGAACTCTTTCCCGACGAAGCAGGGAAAGGATCCCTCATCTCGAGCTACGAGGCGGAAACGGGGCTCCTCTGGATGTGGGCGGGACCCTCGTGATTCCTCTCGAGTGGAGCCGGGTATGTCTGGGAACTTCTTGATTTGCACCAAGGGTGTGAAGGACCCTTTCGAAGTTCCAGAGGTGAGGTGTTATCAGCCTCGAGACGCCTCAGCGGAAATGGGCCTCATCTCGCCTGGAGGGGAGAACCTCCCGGATTTTCTCGAGTTGCGGCAGGTCATCTCGAGTTACGACGGGGACCACAGGGAACCGCTCTGGTGGCCTCAGGAAAGGCCAGACCCCATGCGAGTTGCTAGGGGACCTCTCGGGATTCCTCTCCCGTCCATGCCGGGGCCTCAGTCCTTGTGTGGAGTCGGGGCCGGAACCTGCGGATTCCTCTCCAGTGTTGCCATGGATCTTGGGGTGCTTCTGAGTCTCCCCAGGGGAGTCAGGCCTCGTCTCAAGTGGGGGCATGCACGTGCGCTTTCCTCCCGAGCTGCAGCAGTAGTGTCACGCTTCCTGTCTCGTGGATCAAGGGATCTGTGGCTTTCCCTCGAGGCTGTCCCTCGAGGCTTTCCCACGAGGCTTTCCCACAGGGCTGTGCCACGTGCCACCTTGGTGTGAGTCGATCCTCGGCGTGAAAGACGAGCCGGTGAAGGGAAAAGAGGATCCTCTGGAATGGACTGAGACATCTGGGGGACTCTTGGAATGGTGGCACGACCCTGGAGTTCCTCTCGCCGTTCCTGTTGAGAGGGCCTCCTCTTGAGATGCGACGGGAACGCCGGGAACTCTTTCCCGACGAAGCAGGGAAAGGATCCCTCATCTCGAGCTACGAGGCGGAAACGGGGCTCCTCTGAATGTGGGCGGGACCCACGTGATTCCTCTCGAGTGGAGACGGGTATGTCGGGGAACTTCTTGATTTGCACCAAGGGTGTGAAGGACCCTTTCGAAGTTCCAGAGGTGAGGTGTGATCAGCCTCGAGACGCCTCAGCAAAATGGGCCTCATCTCGCCTGGAGGGGAGAACCTCCCGGATTTTCTCGAGTTGCGGCAGGTCATCTCGAGTTACGACGGGGACCACAGGGACCCGCTCTGGTGGCCTCAGGAAAGGCCAGACCCCATGCGAGTTGCTAGGGGACCTCTCGGGATTCCTCTCCCGTCCATGCCGGGGCCTCAGTCCTTGTGTGGAGTCGGGGCTGGAACCTGCGGATTCCTCTCCAGTGTTGCCATGGATCTTGGGGTGCTTCTGAGTCTCCCCAGGGGAGTCAGGCCTCGTCTCAAGTGGGGGCATGCACGTGCGCTTTCCTCCCGAGCTGCAGCAGAAGTGTCACGCTTCCTGTCTCGTGGATCAAGGGATCTGTGGCTTTCCCTCAAGGCTGTCCCTCGAGGCTTTCCCACGAGGCTTTCCCACAGGGCTGTGCCACGTGCCACCTTGGTGTGAGTCGATCCTCGGCGTGAAAGACGAGCCGGTGAAGGGAATAGAGGTTCCTCTGGAATGGACTGAGACATCTGGGGGACTCTTGGAATGGTGGCACGACCCTGGAGTTCCTCTCGCCGTTCCTGTTGAGAGGGCCTCCTCTTGAGATGCGACGGGAACGCCAGGAACTCTTTCCCGACGAAGCAGGGAAAGGATCCCTCATCTCGAGCTACGAGGCGGAAACGGGGCTCCTCTGGATGTGGGCGGGACCCTCGTGATTCCTCTCGATTGGAGACGGGTATGTCGGGGAACTTTTTGATTTGCACCAAGGGTGTGAAGGACCCTTTCGAAGTTCCAGAGGTGAGGTGTGATCAGCCTCGAGACCCCTCAGCGGAAATGGGCCTCATCTCGCCTGGAGGGGAGAACCTCCCGGATTTTCTCGAGTTGCGGCAGGTCTTCTCGAGTTACGACGGGGACCTCAGGGACCCGCTCTGGTGGCCTCAGGAAAGGCCAGTCCCCATGCGAGTTGCTAGGGGACCTCTCGGGATTCCTCTCCTGTCCATGCCGGGGCCTCAGTCCTTGTGTGGAGTCGGGGCCGGAACCTGAGGATTCCTCTCCAGTGTTGCCATGGATCTTGGGGTGCTTTTGAGTCTCCCCAGGGGAGTCAGGCCTCGTCTCGACTGGGGGCATGCACGTGCGCTTTCCTCCCGAGCTGCAGCAGTAGTGTCACGCTTCCTGTCACGTGGATCAAGGGATCTGTGGCTTTCCCTCGAGCCTGTCCCTCAAGGCTTTCCCACGAGGCTTTCCCACAGGGCTGTGCCACGTGCCACCTTGGTGTGAGTCGATCCTCGCCGTGAAAGACGAGCCGGTAAAGGGAAAAGAGGTTCCTCTGGAATGGACTGAGACATCTGGGGGACTCTTGGAATGGTGGCACGACCCTGGAGTTCCTCTCGCCGTTCCTGTTGAGAGGGCCTCCTCTTGAGATGCGACGGGAACGCCGGGAACTCTTTCCCGACGAAGCAGGGAAAGGATCCCTCATCTCGAGCTACGAGGCGGAAACGGGGCTCCTCTGGATGTGGGCGGGACCCTTGTGATTCCTCTCGAGTGGAGACGGGTATGTCGGGGAACTTTTTGATTTGCACCAAGGGTGTGAAGGACCCTTTCGAAGTTCCAGAGGTGAGGTGTGATCAGCCTCGAGACCCCTCAGCGGAAATGGGCCTCATCTCGCCTGGAGGGGAGAACCTCCCGGATTTTCTCGAGTTGCGGCAGGTCTTCTCGAGTTACGACGGGGACCTCAGGGACCCGCTCTGGTGGCCTCAGGAAAGGCCAGTCCCCATGCGAGTTGCTAGGGGACCTCTCGGGATTCCTCTCCCGTCCATGCCGGTGCCTCAGTCCTTGTGTGGAGTCGGGGCCGGAACCTGAGGATTCCTCTCCAGTGTTGCCATGGATCTTGGGGTGCTTCTGAGTCTCCCCAGGGGAGTCAGGCCTCGTCTCGACTGGGGGCATGCACGTGCGCTTTCCTCCCGAGCTGCAGCAGTAGTGTCACGCTTCCTGTCACGTGGATCAAGGGATCTGTGTCTTTCCCTCGAGGCTGTCCCTCGAGGCTTTCCCACGAGGCTTTCCCACAGGGCTGTGCCACGTGCCACCTTGGTGTGAGTCGATCCTCGGCGTGAAAGACGAGCCGGTGAAGGGAAAAGAGGTTCCTCTGGAATGGACTGAGACATCTGGGGGACTCTTGGAATGGTGGCACGACCCTGGAGTTCCTCTCGCCGTTCCTGTTGAGAGGGCCTCCTCTTGAGATGCGACGGGAACGCCGGGAACTCTTTCCCGACGAAGCAGGGAAAGGATCCCTCATCTCGAGCTACGAGGCCGAAACGGGGCTCCTCTGGATGTGGGCGGGACCCTCGTGATTCCTCTCGAGTGGAGACGGGTATGTCGGGGAACTTCTTGATTTGCACCAAGGGTGTGAAGGAGCCTTTCGAAGTTCCAGAGGGGAGGTGTGATCAGCCTCGAGACGCCTCAGCGGAAATGGGCCTCATCTCGCCTGGAGGGGAGAACCTCCTGGATTTTCTCGAGTTGCGGCAGGTCTTCTCGAGTTACGACGGGGACCTCAGGGACCCGCTCTGGTGGCCTCAGGAAAGGCCAGTCCCCATGCGAGTAGCTAGGGGACCTCTCGGGATTCCTCTCCCGTCCATGCCGGGGCCTCAGGCCTTGTGTGGAGTCGGGGCCGGAACCTGAGGATTCCTCTCCAGTGTAGCCATGGATCTTGGGGTGCTTCTGAGTCTCCCCAGGGGAGTCAGGCCTCGTCTCGAGTGGGGGCATGCACGTGCACTTTCCTCCCGAGCTGCAGCAGTAGTGTCACGCTTCCTGTCACGTGGATCAAGGGATCTGTGGCTTTCCCTCGAGGCTGTCCCTCGAGGCTTTCCCACGAGGCTTTCCCACAGGGCTGTGCCACGTGCCACCTTGGTGTGAGTCGATCCTCGGCGTGAAAGACGAGCCGGTGAAGGGAAAAGAGGTTCCTCTGGAATGGATTGAGACATCTGGGGGACTCTTGGAAAGGTGGCACGACCCTGGAGTTCCTCTCGCCGTTCCTGTTGAGAGGGCCTCCTCTTGAGATGCGACGGGAACGCCGGGAACTCTTTCCCGACGAAGCAGGGAAAGGATCCCTCATCTCGAGCTACGAGGCGGAAACGGGGCTCCTCTGGATGTGGGCGGGACCCTCGTGATTCCTCTCGAGTGGAGACGGCTAGGTCGGGGAACTTCTTGATTTGCACCAAGGGTGTGAAGGACCCTTTTGAAGTTCCAGAGGTGAGGTGCGATCAGCCTCGAGACGCCTCAGCGGAAATGGGCCTCATCTCGCCTGGAGGGGAGAACCTCCTGGATTTTCTCGAGTTGCGGCAGGTCTTCTCGAGTTACGACGGAGACCTCAGGGACCCGCTCTGGTGGCCTCAGGAAAGGCCAGTCCCCATGCGAGTTGCTAGGGGACCTCTCGGGATTCCTCTCCCGTCCATGCCGGGGTCTCAGTCCTTGTGTGGAGTCGGGGCCGGAACCTGAGGATTCCTCTCCAGTGTTGCCATGTATCTTGGGGTGCTTCTGAGTCTCCCCAGGGGAGTCAGGCCTCGTCGCAAGTGGGGGCATGCACGTGCGCTTTCCTCCCGTGCTGCAGCAGCAGTGTCACGCTTCCTGTCACGTGGATCAAGGGATCTGTGGCTTTCCCTCGAGGCTGTCCCTCGAGGCTTTCCCACGAGGCTTTCCTACAGGGCTGTGCCACGTGCCACCTTGGTGTGAGTCGATCCTCGCCGTGAAAGACGAGCCGGTGAAGGGAAAAGAGGTTCCTCTGGAATGGACTGAGACATCTGGGGGACTCTTGGAATGGTGGCACGACCCTGGAGTTCCTCTCGCCGTTCCTGTAGAGAGGGCCTCCTCTTGAGATGCGACGGGAACGCCGGGAACTCTTTCCCGACGAAGCAGGGAAAGGATCCCTCATCTCGAGCTACGAGGCGGAAACGGGGCACCTCTGAATGTGGGCGGGACCCTCGTGATTCCTCTCGAGTGGAGACGGGTATGTCGGGGAACTTCTTGATTTGCACCAAGGGTGTGAAGGACCCTTTCGAAGTTCCAGAGGTGAGGTGTGATCAGACTCGAGACGCCTCAGCGGAAATGGGCCTCATCTCGCCTGGAGGGGAGAACCTCCTGGATTTTCTCGAGTTGCGGTAGGTCTTCTCGAGTTACGACGGGAACCTCAGGGACCCGCTCTGGTGGCCTCAGGAAAGGCCAGTCCCCATGCGAGTTGCTAGGGGACCTCTCGGGATTCCTCTCCCGTCCATGCCGGGACCTCAGTCCTTGTGTGGAGTCGGGGCCAGAACCTGAGGATTCCTCTCCAGTGTTGCCATGGATCTTGGGGTGCTTCTGAGTCTCCCCAGGGGAGTCAGGCCTCGTCGCAAGTGGGGGCATGCACGTGCGCTTTCCTCCCGAGCTGCAGCAGCAGTGTCACGCTTCCTGTCACGTGGATCAAGGGATCTGTGGCTTTCCCTCGAGGCTGTCCCTCGAGGCTTTCCCACGAGGCTTTCCCACAGGGCTGTGCCTCGTGCCACCTTGGTGAGAGTCGATCCTCGCCGTGAAAGACGAGCCGTTGAAGGGAAATGAGGTTCCTCTGGAATGGACTGAGACATCTGGGGGACTCTTGGAATGGTGGCAAGACCCTGGAGTTCCTCTCGCCGTTCCTGTTGAGAGGGCCTCCTCTTGAGATGCGACGGGAACGCCGGGAACTCTTTCCCGACGAAGCAGGGAAAGGATCCCTCATCTCGAGCTACGAGGCCGAAACGGGGCTCCTCTGGATGTGGGCGGGACCCTCGTGATTCCTCTCGAGTGGAGACGGGTATGTCGGGGAACTTCTTGATTTGCACCAAGGGTGTGAAGGAGCCTTTCGAAGTTCCAGAGGGGAGGTGTGATCAGCCTCGAGACGCCTCAGCGGAAATGGGCCTCATCTCGCCTGGAGGGAGAACCTCCTGGATTTTCTCGAGTTGCGGCAGGTCTTCTCGAGTTACGACGGGGACCTCAGGGACCCGCTCTGGTGGCCTCAGGAAAGGCCAGTCCCCATGCGAGTAGCTAGGGGACCTCTCGGGATTCCTCTCCCGTCCATGTCGGGGCCTCAGGCCTTGTGTGGAGTCGGGGCCGGAACCTGAGGATTCCTCTCCAGTGTTGCCATGGATCTTGGGGTGCTTCTGAGTCTCCCCAGGGGAGTCAGGCCTCGTCTCGAGTGGGGGCATGCACGTGCAATTTCCTCCCGAGCTGCAGCAGTAGTGTCACGCTTCCTGTCACGTGGATCAAGGGATCTGTGGCTTTCCCTCGAGGCTGTCCCTCGAGGCTTTCCCACGAGGCTTTCCCACAGGGCTGTGCCACGTGCCACCTTGGTGTGAGTCGATCCTCGGCGTGAAAGACGAGCCGGTGAAGGGAAAAGAGGTTCCTCTGGAATGGACTGAGACATCTGGGGGACTCTTGGAATGGTGGCACGACCCTGGAGTTCCTCTCGCCGTTCCTGTTGAGAGGGCCTCCTCTTGAGATGCGACGGGAAGGCCGGGAACTCTTTCCCGACGAAGCAAGGAAAGGATCCCTCATCTCGAGCTACGAGGCGGAAACGGGGCTCCTCTGGATGTGGGCGGGACCCTCGTGATTCCTCTAGAGTGGAGACGGCTAGGTCGGGGAACTTCTTGATTTGCACCAAGGGTGTGAAGGACCCTTTTGAAGTTCCAGAGGTGAGGTGTGATCAGCCTCGAGGCGCCTCAGCGGAAATGGGCCTCATCTCGCCTGGAGGGGAGAACCTCCTGGATTTTCTCGAGTTGCGGCAGGTCTTCTCGAGTTACGACGGAGACCTCAGGGACCCGCTCTGGTGGCCTCAGGAAAGGCCAGTCCCCATGCGAGTTGCTAGGGGACCTCTCGGGATTCCTCTCCCGTCCATGCCGGGGCCTCAGTCCTTGTGTGGAGTCGGGGCCGGAACCTGAGGATTCCTCTCCAGTGTTGCCATGGATCTTGGGGTGCTTCTGAGTCTCCCCAGGGGAGTCAGGCCTCGTCGCAAGTGGGGGCATGCACGTGCGCTTTCCTCCCGAGCTGCAGCAGCAGTGTCACGCTTCCTGTCACGTGGATCAAGGGATCTGTGGCTTTCCCTCGAGGCTGTCCCTCGAGGCTTTCCCACGAGGCTTTCCCACAGGGCTGTGCCTCGTGCCACCTTGGTGTGAGTCGATCCTCGCCGTGAAAGACGAGCCGGTGAAGGGAAATGAGGTTCCTCTGGAATGGACTGAGACATCTGGGGGACTCTTGGAATGGTGGCAAGACCCTGGAGTTCCTCTCGCCGTTCCTGTTGAGAGGGCCTCCTCTTGAGATGCGACGGGAACGCCGGGAACTCTTTCCCGACGAAGCAGGGAAAGGATCCCTCATCTCGAGCTACGAGGCCGAAACGGGGCTCCTCTGGATGTGGGCGGGACCCTCGTGATTCCTCTCGAGTGGAGACGGGTATGTCGGGGAACTTCTTGATTTGCACCAAGGGTGTGAAGGAGCCTTTCGAAGTTCCAGAGGGGAGGTGTGATCAGCCTCGAGACGCCTCAGCGGAAATGGGCCTCATCTCGCCTGGAGGGGAGAACCTCCTGGATTTTCTCGAGTTGCGGCAGGTCTTCTCGAGTTACGACGGGGACCTCAGGGACCCGCTCTGGTGGCCTCAGGAAAGGCCAGTCCCCATGCGAGTAGCTAGGGGACCTCTCGGGATTCCTCTCCCGTCCATGTCGGGGCCTCAGGCCTTGTGTGGAGTCGGGGCCGGAACCTGAGGATTCCTCTCCAGTGTTGCCATGGATCTTGGGGTGCTTCTGAGTCTCCCCAGGGGAGTCAGGCCTCGTCTCGAGTGGGGGCATGCACGTGCACTTTCCTCCCGAGCTGCAGCAGTAGTGTCACGCTTCCTGTCACGTGGATCAAGGGATCTGTGGCTTTCCCTCGAGGCTGTCCCTCGAGGCTTTCCCACGAGGCTTTCCCACAGGGCTGTGCCACGTGCCACCTTGGTGTGAGTCGATCCTCGGCGTGAAAGACGAGCCGGTGAAGGGAAAAGAGGTTCCTCTGGAATGGACTGAGACATCTGGGGGACTCTTGGAAAGGTGGCACGACCCTGGAGTTCCTCTCGCCGTTCCTGTTGAGAGGGCCTCCTCTTGAGATGCGACGGGAAGGCCGGGAACTCTTTCCCGACGAAGCAAGGAAAGGATCCCTCATCTCGAGCTACGAGGCGGAAACGGGGCTCCTCTGGATGTGGGCGGGACCCTCGTGATTCCTCTAGAGTGGAGACGGCTAGGTCGGGGAACTTCTTGATTTGCACCAAGGGTGTGAAGGACCCTTTTGAAGTTCCAGAGGTGAGGTGTGATCAGCCTCGAGGCGCCTCAGCGGAAATGGGCCTCATCTCGCCTGGAGGGGAGAACCTCCTGGATTTTCTCGAGTTGCGGCAGGTCTTCTCGAGTTACGACGGAGACCTCAGGGACCCGCTCTGGTGGCCTCAGGAAAGGCCAGTCCCCATGCGAGTTGCTAGGGGACCTCTCGGGATTCCTCTCCCGTCCATGCCGGGGCCTCAGTCCTTGTGTGGAGTCGGGGCCGGAACCTGAGGATTCCTCTCCAGTGTTGCCATGGATCTTGGGGTGCTTCTGAGTCTCCCCAGGGGAGTCAGGCCTCGTCGCAAGTGGGGGCATGCACGTGCGCTTTCCTCCCGAGCTGCAGCAGCAGTGTCACGCTTCCTGTCACGTGGATCAAGGGATCTGTGGCTTTCCCTCGAGGCTGTCCCTCGAGGCTTTCCCACGAGGCTTTCCCACAGGGCTGTGCCTCGTGCCACCTTGGTGTGAGTCGATCCTCGCCGTGAAAGACGAGCCGGTGAAGGGAAATGAGGTTCCTCTGGAATGGACTGAGACATCTGGGGGACTCTTGGAATGGTGGCAAGACCCTGGAGTTCCTCTCGCCGTTCCTGTTGAGAGGGCCTCCTCTTGAGATGCGACGGGAACGCCGGGAACTCTTTCCCGACGAAGCAGGGAAAGGATCCCACATCTCGAGCTACGAGGCCGAAACGGGGCTCCTCTGGATGTGGGCGGGACCCTCGTGATTCCTCTCGAGTGGAGACGGGTATGTCGGGGAACTTCTTGATTTGCACCAAGGGTGTGAAGGAGCCTTTCGAAGTTCCAGAGGGGAGGTGTGATCAGCCTCGAGACGCCTCAGCGGAAATGGGCCTCATCTCGCCTGGAGGGGAGAACCTCCTGGATTTTCTCGAGTTGCGGCAGGTCTTCTCGAGTTACGACGGGGACCTCAGGGACCCGCTCTGGTGGCCTCAGGAAAGGCCAGTCCCCATGCGAGTAGCTAGGGGACCTCTCGGGATTCCTCTCCCGTCCATGTCGGGGCCTCAGGCCTTGTGTGGAGTCGGGGCCGGAACCTGAGGATTCCTCTCCAGTGTTGCCATGGATCTTGGGGTGCTTCTGAGTCTCCCCAGGGGAGTCAGGCCTCGTCGCAAGTGGGGGCATGCACGTGCGCTTTCCTCCCGTGCTGCAGCAGCAGTGTCACGCTTCCTGTCACGTGGATCAAGGGATCTGTGGCTTTCCCTCGAGGCTGTCCCTCGAGGCTTTCCCACGAGGCTTTCCTACAGGGCTGTGCCACGTGCCACCTTGGTGTGAGTCGATCCTCGCCGTGAAAGACGAGCCGGTGAAGGGAAAAGAGGTTCCTCTGGAATGGACTGTGACATCTGGGGGACTCTTGGAATGGTGGCACGACCCTGGAGTTCCTCTCGCCGTTCCTGTAGAGAGGGCCTCCTCTTGAGATGCGACGGGAACGCCGGGAACTCTTTCCCGACGAAGCAGGGAAAGGATCCCTCATCTCGAGCTACGAGGCGGAAACGGGGCACCTCTGAATGTGGGCGGGACCCTCGTGATTCCTCTCGAGTGGAGACGGGTATGTCGGGGAACTTCTTGATTTGCACCAAGGGTGTGAAGGACCCTTTCGAAGTTCCAGATGTGAGGTGTGATCAGACTCGAGACGCCTCAGCGGAAATGGGCCTCATCTCGCCTGGAGGGGAGAACCTCCTGGATTTTCTCGAGTTGCGGCAGGTCTTCTCGAGTTACGACGGGAACCTCAGGGACCCGCTCTGGTGGCCTCAGGAAAGGCCAGTCCCCATGCGAGTTGCTAGGGGACCTCTCGGGATTCCTCTCCCGTCCATGCCGGGGCCTCAGTCCTTGTGTGGAGTCGGGGCCGGAACCTGAGGATTCCTCTCCAGTGTTGCCATGGATCTTGGGGTGCTTCTGAGTCTCCCCAGGGGAGTCAGGCCTCGTCGCAAGTGGGGGCATGCACGTGCGCTTTCCTCCCGAGCTGCAGCAGCAGTGTCACGCTTCCTGTCACGTGGATCAAGGGATCTGTGGCTTTCCCTCGAGGCTGTCCCTCGAGGCTTTCCCACGAGGCTTTCCCACAGGGCTGTGCCTCGTGCCACCTTGGTGTGAGTCGATCCTCGCCGTGAAAGACGAGCCGGTGAAGGGAAATGAGGTTCCTCTGGAATGGACTGAGACATCTGGGGGACTCTTGGAATGGTGGCAAGACCCTGGAGTTCCTCTCGCCGTTCCTGTTGAGAGGGCCTCCTCTTGAGATGCGACGGGAACGCCGGGAACTCTTTCCCGACGAAGCAGGGAAAGGATCCCTCATCTCGAGCTACGAGGCCGAAACGGGGCTGCTCTGGATGTGGGCGGGACCCTCGTGATTCCTCTCGAGTGGAGACGGGTATGTCGGGGAACTTCTTGATTTGCACCAAGGGTGTGAAGGAGCCTTTCGAAGTTCCAGAGGGGAGGTGTGATCAGCCTCGAGACGCCTCAGCGGAAATGGGCCTCATCTCGCCTGGAGGGGAGAACCTCCTGGATTTTCTCGAGTTGCGGCAGGTCTTCTCGAGTTACGACGGGGACCTCAGGGACCCGCTCTGGTGGCCTCAGGAAAGGCCAGTCCCCATGCGAGTAGCTAGGGGACCTCTCGGGATTCCTCTCCCGTCCATGTCGGGGCCTCAGGCCTTGTGTGGAGTCGGGGCCGGAACCTGAGGATTCCTCTCCAGTGTTGCCATGGATCTTGGGGTGCTTCTGAGTCTCCCCAGGGGAGTCAGGCCTCGTCTCGAGTGGGGGCATGCACGTGCACTTTCCTCCCGAGCTGCAGCAGTAGTGTCACGCTTCCTGTCACGTGGATCAAGGGATCTGTGGCTTTCCCTCGAGGCTGTCCCTCGAGGCTTTCCCACGAGGCTTTCCCACAGGGCTGTGCCACGTGCCACCTTGGTGTGAGTCGATCCTCGGCGTGAAAGACGAGCCGGTGAAGGGAAAAGAGGTTCCTCTGGAATGGACTGAGACATCTGGGGGACTCTTGGAAAGGTGGCACGACCCTGGAGTTCCTCTCGCCGTTCCTGTTGAGAGGGCCTCCTCTTGAGATGCGACGGGAACGCCGGGAACTCTTTCCCGACGAAGCAGGGAAAGGATCCCTCATCTCGAGCTACGAGGCGGAAACGGGGCTCCTCTGGATGTGGGCGGGACCCTCGTGATTCCTCTCGAGTGGAGACGGCTAGGTCGGGGAACTTCTTGATTTGCACCAAGGGTGTGAAGGACCCTTTTGAAGTTCCAGAGGGGAGGTGTGATCAGCCTCGAGACGCCTCAGCGGAAATGGGCCTCATCTCGCCTGGAGGGGAGAACCTCCTGGATTTTCTCGAGTTGCGGCAGGTCTTCTCGAGTTACGACGGAGACCTCAGGGACCCGCTCTGGTGGCCTCAGGAAAGGCCAGTCCCCATGCGAGTTGCTAGGGGACCTCTCGGGATTCCTCTCCCGTCCATGCCGGGGCCTCAGTCCTTGTGTGGAGTCGGGGCCGGAACCTGAGGATTCCTCTCCAGTGTTGCCATGGATCTTGGGGTGCTTCTGAGTCTCCCCAGGGGAGTCAGGCCTCGTCTCGAGTGGGGGCATGCACGTGCGCTTTCCTCCCGAGCTGCAGCAGTAGTGTCACGCTTCCTGTCACGTGGGTCAAGGGATCTGTGGCTTTCCCTCGAGGCTGTCCCTCGAGGCTTTCCCACGAGGCTTTCCCACAGGGCTGTGCCACGTGCCACCTTGGTGTGAGTCGATCCTCGGCGTGAAAGACGAGCCGGTGAAGGGAAAAGCGTTCCTCTGGAATGGACTGAGACATCTGGGGGACTCTTGGAATGGTGGCACGACCCTGGAGTTCCTCTCGCCGTTCCTGTAGAGAGGGCCTCCTCTTGAGATGCGACGGGAACGCCGGGAACTCTTTCCCGACGAAGCAGGGAAAGGATCCCTCATCTCGAGCTACGAGGCGGAAACGGGGCTCCTCTGGATGTGGGCGGGACCCTCGTGATTCCTCTCGAGTGGAGACGGGTATGTCGGGGAACTTCTTGATTTGCACCAAGGGTGTGAAGGAGCCTTTCGAAGTTCCAGAGGGGAGGTGTGATCAGCCTCGAGACGCCTCAGCGGAAATGGGCCTCATCTCGCCTGGAGGGGAGAACCTCCTGGATTTTCTCGAGTTGCGGCAGGTCTTCTCTAGTTACGACGGGGATCTCAAGGACCCGCTCTGGTGGCCTCAGGAAATGCCAGTCCCCATGCGAGTAGCTAGGGGACCTCTCGGGATTCCTCTCCCGTCCATGCCGGGGCCTCAGGCCTTGTGTGGAGTCGGGGCCGGAACCTGAGGATTCCTCTCCAGTGTTGCCATGGATCTTGGGGTGCTTCTGAGTCTCCCCAGGGGAGTCAGGCCTCGTCTCGAGTGGGGGCATGCACGTGCACTTTCCTCCCGAGCTGCAGCAGTAGTGTCACGCTTCCTGTCACGTGGATCAAGGGATCTGTGGCTTTCCCTCGAGGCTGTCGCTCGAGGCTTTCCCACGAGGCTTTCCCACAGGGCTGTGCCTCGTGCCACCTTGGTGTGAGTCGATCCTCGGCGTGAAAGACGAGCCGGTGAAGGGAAAAGAGGTTCCTCTGGAATGGACTGAGACATCTGGGGGACTCTTGGAAAGGTGGCACGACCCTGGAGTTCCTCTCGCCGTTCCTGTTGAGAGGGCCTCCTCTTGAGATGCGACGGGAACGCCGGGAACTCTTTCCCGACGAAGCAGGGAAAGGATCCCTCATCTCGAGCTACGAGGCGGAAACGGGGCTCCTCTGGATGTGGGCGGGACCCTCGTGATTCCTCTCGAGTGGAGACGGCTAGGTCGGGGAACTTCTTGATTTGCACCAAGGGTGTGAAGGACCCTTTTGAAGTTCCAGAGGTGAGGTGCGATCAGCCTCGAGACGCCTCAGAGGAAATGGGCCTCATCTCGCCTGGAGGGGAGAACCTCCTGGATTTTCTCGAGTTGCGGCAGGTCTTCTCGAGTTACGACGGAGACCTCAGGGACCCGCTCTGGTGGCCTCAGGAAAGGCCAGTCCCCATGCGAGTTGCTAGGGGACCTCTCGGGATTCCTCTCCCGTCCATGCCGGGGCCTCAGTCCTTGTGTGGAGTCGGGGCCGGAACCTGAGGATTCCTCTCCAGTGTTGCCATGGATCTTGGGGTGCATCTGAGTCTCCCCAGGGGAGTCAGGCCTCGTCGCAAGTGGGGGCATGCACGTGCGCTTTCCTCCCGAGCTGCAGCAGCAGTGTCACGCTTCCTGTCACGTGGATCAAGGGATCTGTGGCTTTCCCTCGAGGCTGTCCCTCGAGGCTTTCCCACGAGGCTTTCCTACAGGGCTGTGCCACGTGCCACCTTGGTGTGAGTCGATCCTCGCCGTGAAAGACGAGCCGGTGAAGGGAAAAGAGGTTCCTCTGGAATGGACTGAGACATCTGGGGGACTCTTGGAATGGTGGCACGACCCTGGAGTTCCTCTCGCCGTTCCTGTAGAGAGGGCCTCCTCTTGAGATGCGACGGGAACGCCGGGAACTCTTTCCCGACGAAGCAGGGAAAGGATCCCTCATCTCGAGCTACGAGGCGGAAACGGGGCACCTCTGAATGTGGGCGGGACCCTCGTGATTCCTCTCGAGTGGAGACGGGTATGTCAGGGAACTTCTTGATTTGCACCAAGGGTGTGAAGGACCCTTTCGAAGTTCCAGAGGTGAGGTGTGATCAGCCTCGAGACGCCTCAGCGGAAATGGGCCTCATCTCGCCTGGAGGGGAGAACCTCCTGGATTTTCTCGAGTTGCGGCAGGTCTTCTCGAGTTACGACGGGGACCTCAGGGACCCGCTCTGGTGGCCTCAGGAAAGGCCAGTCCCCATGCGAGTTGCTAGGGGACCTCTCGGGATTCCTCTCCCGTCCATGCCGGGGCCTCAGTCCTTGTGTGGAGTCGGGGCCGGAACCTGAGGATTCCTCTCCAGTGTTGCCATGGATCTTGGGGTGCTTCTGAGTCTCCCCAGGGGAGTCAGGCCTCGTCGCAAGTGGGGGCATGCACGTGCGCTTTCCTCCCGAGCTGCAGCAGCAGTGTCACGCTTCCTGTCACGTGGATCAAGGGATCTGTGGCTTTCCCTCGAGGCTGTCCCTCGAGGCTTTCCCACGAGGCTTTCCCACAGGGCTGTGCCTCGTGCCACCTTGGTGTGAGTCGATCCTCGCCGTGAAAGACGAGCTGGTGAAGGGAAATGAGGTTCCTCTGGAATGGACTGAGACATCTGGGGGACTCTTGGAATGGTGGCAAGACCCTGGAGTTCCTCTCGCCGTTCCTGTTGAGAGGGCCTCCTCTTGAGATGCGACGGGAACGCCGGGAACTCTTTCCCGACGAAGCAGGGAAAGGATCCCTCATCTCGAGCTACGAGGCCGAAACGGGGCTCCTCTGGATGTGGGCGGGACCCTCGTGATTCCTCTCGAGTGGAGACGGGTATGTCGGGGAACTTGTTGATTTGCACCAAGGGTGTGAAGGAGCCTTTCGAAGTTCCAGAGGGGAGGTGTGATCAGCCTCGAGACGCCTCAGCGGAAATGGGCCTCATCTCGCCTGGAGGGGAGAACCTCCTGGATTTTCTCGAGTTGCGGCAGGTCTTCTCGAGTTACGACGGGGACCTCAGGGACCCGCTCTGGTGGCCTCAGGAAAGGCCAGTCCCCATGCGAGTAGCTAGGGGACCTCTCGGGATTCCTCTCCCGTCCATGTCGGGGCCTCAGGCCTTGTGTGGAGTCGGGGCCGGAACCTGAGGATTCCTCTCCAGTGTTGCCATGGATCTTGGGGTGCTTCTGAGTCTCCCCAGGGGAGTCAGGCCTCGTCTCGAGTGGGGGCATGCACGTGCACTTTCCTCCCGAGCTGCAGCAGTAGTGTCACGCTTCCTGTCACGTGGATCAAGGGATCTGTGGCTTTCCCTCGAGGCTGTCCCTCGAGGCTTTCCCACGAGGCTTTCCCACAGGGCTGTGCCACGTGCCACCTTGGTGTGAGTCGATCCTCGGCGTGAAAGACGAGCCGGTGAAGGGAAAAGAGGTTCCTCTGGAATGGACTGAGACATCTGGGGGACTCTTGGAAAGGTGGCACGACCCTGGAGTTCCTCTCGCCGTTCCTGTTGAGAGGGCCTCCTCTTGAGATGCGACGGGAAGGCCGGGAACTCTTTCCCGACGAAGCAGGGAAAGGATCCCTCATCTCGAGCTACGAGGCGGAAACGGGGCTCCTCTGGATGTGGGCGGGACCCTCGTGATTCCTCTCGAGTGGAGACGGCTAGGTCGGGGAACTTCTTGATTTGCACCAAGGGTGTGAAGGACCCTTTTGAAGTTCCAGAGGTGAGGTGTGATCAGCCTCGAGGCGCCTCAGCGGAAATGGGCCTCATCTCGCCTGGAGGGGAGAACCTCCTGGATTTTCTCGAGTTGCGGCAGGTCTTCTCGAGTTACGACGGAGACCTCAGGGACCCGCTCTGGTGGCCTCAGGAAAGGCCAGTCCCCATGCGAGTTGCTAGGGGACCTCTCGGGATTCCTCTCCCGTCCATGCCGGGGCCTCAGTCCTTGTGTGGAGTCGGGGCCAGAACCTGAGGATTCCTCTCCAGTGTTGCCATGGATCTTGGGGTGCTTCTGAGTCTCCCCAGGGGAGTCAGGCCTCGTCTCGAGTGGGGGCATGAACGTGCGCTTTCCTCCCGAGCTGCAGCAGTAGTGTCACGCTTCCTGTCACGTGGGTCAAGGGATCTGTGGCTTTCCCTCGAGGCTGTCCCTCGAGGCTTTCCCACGAGGCTTTCCCACAGGGCTGTGCCACGTGCCACCTTGGTGTGAGTCGATCCTCGGCGTGAAAGACGAGCCGGTGAAGGGAAAAGAGGTTCCTCTGGAATGGACTGAGACATCTGGGGGACTCTTGGAATGGTGGCACGACCCTGGAGTTCCTCTCGCCGTTCCTGTAGAGAGGGCCTCCTCTTGAGATGCGACGGGAACGCCGGGAACTCTTTCCCGACGAAGCAGGGAAAGGATCCCTCATCTCGAGCTACGAGGCCGAAACGGGGCTCCTCTGAATGTGGGCGGGACCCTCGTGATTCCTCTCGAGTGGAGACGGGTATGTCGGGGAACTTCTTGATTTGCACCAAGGGTGTGAAGGACCCTTTCGAAGTTCCAGAGGTGAGGTGTGATCAGCCTCGAGACGCCTCAGCGGAAATGGGCCTCATCTCGCCTGGAGGGGAGAACCTCCTGGATTTTCTCAGTTGCGGCAGGTCTTCTCGAGTTACGACGGGGACCTCAGGGACCCGCTCTGGTGGCCTCAGGAAAGGCCAGTCCCCATGCGAGTTGCTAGGGGACCTCTCGGGATTCCTCTCCCGTCCATGCCGGGGCCTCAGTCCTTGTGTGGAGTCGGGGCCGGAACCTGAGGATTCCTCTCCAGTGTTGCCATGGATCTTGGGGTGCTTCTGAGTCTCCCCAGGGGAGTCAGGCCTCGTCGCAAGTGGGGGCATGCACGTGCGCTTTCCTCCCGAGCTGCAGCAGCAGTGTCACGCTTCCTGTCACGTGGATCAAGGGATCTGTGGCTTTCCCTCGAGGCTGTCCCTCGAGGCTTTCCCACGAGGCTTTCCTACAGGGCTGTGCCACGTGCCACCTTGGTGAGAGTCGATCCTCGCCGTGAAAGACGAGCCGGTGAAGGGAAAAGAGGTTCCTCTGGAATGGACTGAGACATCTGGGGGACTCTTGGAATGGTGGCACGACCCTGGAGTTCCTCTCGCCGTTCCTGTTGAGAGGGCCTCCTCTTGAGATGCGACGGGAACGCCGGGAACTCTTTCCCGACGAAGCAGGGAAAGGATCCCTCATCTCGAGCTACGAGGCGGAAACGGGGCTCCTCTGGATGTGGGCGGGACCCTCGTGATTCCTCTCGAGTGGAGACGGGTATGTCGGGGAACTTCTTGATTTGCAGCAAGGGTGTGAAGGACCCTTTCGAAGTTCCAGAGGTGAGGTGTGATCAGCCTCGAGACGCCTCAGCGGAAATGGGACTCATCTCGCCTGGAGGGGAGAACCTCCTGGATTTTCTCGAGTTGCGGCAGGTCTTCTCGAGTTACGACGGGGACCTCAGGGACCCGCTCTGGTGGCCTCAGGAAAGGCCAGTCCCCATGCGAGTTGCTAGGGGACCTCTCGGGATTCCTCTCCCGTCCATGCCGGGACCTCAGTCCTTGTGTGGAGTCGGGGCCGGAACCTGAGGATTCCTCTCCAGTGTTGCCATGGATCTTGGGGTGCTTCTGAGTCTCCCCAGGGGAGTCAGGCCTCGTCTCGAGTGGGGGCATGCACGTGCGCTTTCCTCCCGAGCTGCAGCAGTAGTGTCACGCTTCCTGTCACGTGGATCAAGGGATCTGTGGCTTTCCCTCGAGGCTGTCCCTCGAGGCTTTCCCACGAGGCTTTCCCACAGGGCTGTGCCACGTGCCACCTTGGTGTGAGTCGATCCTCTGCGTGAAAGACGAGCCGGTGAAGGGAAATGAGGTTCCTCTGGAATGGACTGAGACATCTGGGGGACTCTTGGAATGGTGGCACGACCCTGGAGTTCCTCTCGCCGTTCCTGTTGAGAGGGCCTCCTCTTGAGATGCGACGGGAACACCGGGAACTCTTTCCCGACGAAGCAGGGAAAGGATCCCTCATCTCGAGCTACGAGGCGGAAACGGGGCTCCTCTGGATGTGGGCGGGACCCTTGTGATTCCTCTCGAGTGGAGACGGGTATGTCGGGGAACTTTTTGATTTGCACCAAGGGTGTGAAGGACCCTTTCGAAGTTCCAGAGGTGAGGTGTGATCAGCCTCGAGACCCCTCAGTGGAAATGGGCCTCATCTCGCCTGGAGGGGAGAACCTCCCGGATTTTCTCGAGTTGCGGCAGGTCTTCTCGAGTTACGACGGGGACCTCAGGGACCCGCTCTGGTGGCCTCAGGAAAGGCCAGTCCCCATGCGAGTTGCTAGGGGACCTCTCGGGATTCCTCTCCCGTCCATGCCGGGGCCTCAGTCCTTGTGTGGAGTCGGGGCCGGAACCTGAGGATTCCTCTCCAGTGTTGCCATGGATCTTGGGGTGCTTCTGAGTCTCCCCAGGGGAGTCAGGCCTCGTCTCGAGTGGGGGCATGCACGTGCGCTTTCCTCCCGAGCTGCAGCAGTAGTGTCACGCTTCCTGTCACGTGGATCAAGGGATCTGTGGCTTTCCCTCGAGCCTGTCCCTCAAGGCTTTCCCACGAGGCTTTCCCACAGGGCTGTGCCACGTGCCACCTTGGTGTGAGTCGATCCTCGGCGTGAAAGACAAGCCGGTGAAGGGAAAAGAGGTTCCTCTGGAATGGATTGAGACATCTGGGGGACTCTTGGAATGGTGGCGCGACCCTGGAGTTCCACTCGCCGTTCCTGTTGAGAGGGCCTCCTCTTGAGATGCGACGGGAACGCCGGGAACTCTTTCCCGACGAAGCAGGGAAAGGATCCCTCATCTCGAGCTAAGAGGCGGAAACGGGGCTCCTCTGGAAGTGGGCGGGACCCTCGTGATTCCTCTCGAGTGGAGACGGGTATGTCGGGAAACTTTTTGATTTGCACCAAGGGTGTGAAGGACCCTTTCGAAGTTCCAGAGGTGAGGTGTGATCAGCCTCGAGACCCCTCAGCGGAAATGGGCCTCATCTCGCCTGGAGGGGAGAACCTCCCGGATTTTCTCGAGTTGCGGCAGGTCTTCTCGAGTTACGACGGGGACCTCAGGGACCCGCTCTGGTGGCCTCAGGAAAGGCCAGTCCCCATGCGAGTTGCTAGGGGACCTCTCGGGATTCCTCTCCCGTCCATGCCGGGGCCTCAGTCCTTGTGTGGAGTCGGGGCCGGAACCTGAGGATTCCTCTCCAGTGTTGCCATGGATCTTGGGGTGCTTCTGAGTCTCCCCAGGGGAGTCAGGCCTCGTCTCGAGTGGGGGCATGCACGTGTGCTTTCCTCCCGAGCTGCAGCAGTAGTGTCACGCTTCCTGTCACGTGGATCAAGGGATCTGTGGCTTTCCCTCGAGGCTGTCCCTCGAGGCTTTCCCACGAGGCTTTGCCACAGGGCTGTGCCACGTGCCACCTTGGTGGGAGTCGATTCTCGGCGTGAAAGACGAGCCAGTGAAGGGAAAAGAGGTTCCTCTGGAATGGACTGAGACATCTGGGGGACTCTTGGAATGGTGGCACGACCCTGGAGTTCCTCTCGCCGTTCCTGTTGAGAGGGCCTCCTCTTGAGATGCGACGGGAACGCCGGGAACTCTTTCCCGACGAAGCAGGGAAAGGATCCCTCATCTCGAGCTACGAGGCCGAAACGGGGCTCCTCTGGATGTGGGCGGGACCCTCGTGATTCCTCTCGAGTGGAGACGGGTATGTCGGGGAACTTCTTGATTTGCACCAAGGGTGTGAAGGAGCCTTTCGAAGTTCCAGAGGGGAGGTGTGATCAGCCTCGAGACGCCTCAGCGGAAATGGGCCTCATCTCGCCTGGAGGGGAGAACCTCCTGGATTTTCTCGAGTTGCGGCAGGTCTTCTCGAGTTACGACGGGGACCTCAGGGACCCGCTCTGGTGGCCTCAGGAAAGGCCAGTCCCCATGCGAGTAGCTAGGGGACCTCTCGGGATTCCTCTCCCGTCCATGTCGGGGCCTCAGGCCTTGTGTGGAGACGGGGCCGGAACCTGAGGATTCCTCTCCAGTGTTGCCATGGATCTTGGGGTGCTTCTGAGTCTCCCCAGGGGAGTCAGGCCTCGTCTCGACTGGGGGCATGCACGTGCACTTTCCTCCCGAGCTGCAGCAGTAGTGTCACGCTTCCTGTCACGTGGATCAAGGGATCTGTGGCTTTCCCTCGAGGCTGTCCCTCGAGGCTTTCCCACGAGGCTTTCCCACAGGGCTGTGCCACGTGCCACCTTGGTGTGAGTCGATCCTCGCCGTGAAAGACGAGCCGGTGAAGGGAAAAGAGGTTCCTCTGGAATGGACTGAGACATCTGGGGGACTCTTGGAAAGGTGGCACGACCCTGGAGTTCCTCTCGCCGTTCCTGTAGAGAGGGCCTCCTCTTGAGATGCGACGGGAACGCCGGGAACTCTTTCCCGACGAAGCAGGGAAAGGATCCCTCATCTCGAGCTACGAGGCCGAAACGGGGCTCCTCTGAATGTGGGCGGGACCCTCGTGATTCCTCTCGAGTGGAGACGGGTATGTCGGGGAACTTCTTGATTTGCAGCAAGGGTGTGAAGGACCCTTTCGAAGTTCCAGAGGTGAGGTGTGATCAGCCTCGAGACCCCTCAGCGGAAATGGGCCTCATCTCGCCTGGAGGGGAGAACCTCCTGGATTTTCTCGAGTTGCGGCAGGTCTTCTCGAGTTACGACGGGGACCTCAGGGACCCGCTCTGGTGGCCTCAGGAAAGGCCAGTCCCCATGCGAGTTGCTAGGGGACCTCTCGGGATTCCTCTCCCGTCCATGCCGGGGCCTCAGTCCTTGTGCGGAGTCGGGGCCGGAACCTGAGGATTCCTCTCCAGTGTTGCCATGGATCTTGGGGTGCTTCTGAGTCTCCCCAGGGGAGTCAGGCCTCGTCGCAAGTGGGGGCATGCACGTGCGCTTTCCTCCCGAGCTGCAGCAGCAGTGTCACGCTTCCTGTCACGTGGATCAGGGGATCTGTGGCTTTCCCTCGAGGCTGTCCCTCGAGGCTTTCCCACGAGGCTTTCCCACAGGGCTGTGCCACGTGCCACCTTGGTGTGAGTCGATCCTCGCCGTGAAAGACGAGCCGGTGAAGGGAAAAGAGGTTCCTCTGGAATGGACTGAGACATCAGGGGGACTCTTGGAATGGTGGCAAGACCCTGGAGTTCCTCTCGCCGTTCCTGTTGAGAGGGCCTCCTCTTGAGATGCGACGGGAACGCCGGGAACTCTTTCCCGACGAAGCAGGGAAAGGATCCCTCATCTCGAGCTACGAGGCCGAAACGGGGCTCCTCTGGATGTGGGCGGGACCCTCGTGATTCCTCTCGAGTGGAGACGGGTATGTCGGGGAACTTCTTGATTTGCACCAAGGGTGTGAAGGACCCTTTCGAAGTTCCAGAGGTGAGGTGTGATCAGCCTCGAGACGCCTCAGCGGAAATGGGCCTCATCTCGCCTGGAGGGGAGAACCTCCTGGATTTTCTCAGTTGCGGCAGGTCTTCTCGAGTTACGACGGGGACCTCAGGGACCCGCTCTGGTGGCCTCAGGAAAGGCCAGTCCCCATGCGAGTTGCTAGGGGACCTCTCAGGATTCCTCTCCCGTCCATGCCGGGGCCTCAGTCCTTGTGTGGAGTCGGGGCCGGAACCTGAGGATTCCTCTCCACTGTTGCCATGGATCTTGGGGTGCTTCTGAGTCTCCCCAGGGGAGTCAGGCCTCGTCGCAAGTGGGGGCATGCATGTGCGCTTTCCTCCTGAGCTGCAGCAGCAGTGTCACGCTTCCTGTCACGTGGATCAAGGGATCTGTGGCTTTCCCTCGAGGCTGTCCCTCGAGGCTTTCCCACGAGGCTTTCCCACAGGGCTGTGCCACGTGCCACCTTGGTGTGAGTCGATCCTCGCCATGAAAGACGAGCCGGTGAAGGGAAAAGAGGTTCCTCTGGAATGGACTGAGACATCTGGGGGACTCTTGGAATGGTGGCACGACCCTGGAGTTCCTCTCGCCGTTCCTGTTGAGAGGGCCTCCTCTTGAGATGCGACGGGAACGCCGGGAACTCTTTCCCGACGAAGCAGGGAAAGGATCCCTCATCTCGAGCTACGAGGCGGAAACGGGGCTCCTCTGGATGTGGGCGGGACCCTCGTGATTCCTCTCGAGTGGAGACGGGTATGTCGGGGAACTTCTTGATTTGCACCAAGGGTGTGAAGGACCCTTTCGAAGTTCCAGAGGTGAGGTGTGATCAGCCTCGAGACCCCTCAGCGGAAATGGGCCTCATCTCGCCTGGAGGGGAGAACCTCCTGGATTTTCTCGAGTTGCGGCAGGTCTTCTCGAGTTACGACGGGGACCTCAGGGACCCGCTCTGGTGGCCTCAGGAAAGGCCAGTCCCCATGCGAGTTGCTAGGGGACCTCTCGGGATTCCTCTCCCGTCCATGCCGGGGCCTCAGGCCTTGTGTGGAGTCGGGGCCGGAACCTGAGGATTCCTCTCCAGTGTTGCCATGGATCTTGGGGTGCTTCTGAGTCTCCCCAGGGGAGTCAGGCCTCGTCTCGACTGGGGGCATGCACGTGCGCTTTCCTCCCGAGCTGCAGCAGTAGTGTCACGCTTCCTGTCACGTGGATCAAGGGATCTGTGGCTTTCCCTCGAGGCTGTCCCTCGAGGCTTTCCCACGAGGCTTTCCCACAGGGCTGTGCCACGTGCCACCTTGGTGTGAGTCGATCCTCGGCGTGAAAGACGAGCCGGTGAAGGGAAAAGAGGTTCCTCTGGAATGGACTGAGACATCTGGGGGACTCTTGGAAAGGTGGCACGACCCTGGAGTTCCTCTCGCCGTTCCTGTTGAGAGGGCCTCCTCTTGAGATGCGACGGGAAGGCCGGGAACTCTTTCCCGACGAAGCAGGGAAAGGATCCCTCATCTCGAGCTACGAGGCGGAAACGGGGCTCCTCTGGATGTGGGCGGGACCCTCGTGATTCCTCTCGAGTGGAGACGGCTAGGTCGGGGAACTTCTTGATTTGCACCAAGGGTGTGAAGGACCCTTTCGAAGTTCCAGAGGTGAGGTGTGATCAGCCTCGAGACGCCTCAGCGGAAATGGGCCTCATCTCGCCTGGAGGGGAGAACCTCCTGGATTTTCTCGAGTTGCGGCAGGTCTTCTAGAGTTACGACGGAGACCTCAGGGACCCGCTCTGGTGGCCTCAGGAAAGGCCAGTCCCCATGCGAGTTGCTAGGGGACCTCTCGGGATTCCTCTCCCGTCCATGCCGGGGCCTCAGTCCTTGTGTGGAGTCGGGGCCGGAACCTGAGGATTCCTCTCCAGTGTTGCCATGGATCTTGGGGTGCTTCTGAGTCTCCCCAGGGGAGTCAGGCCTCGTCGCAAGTGGGGGCATGCACGTGCGCTTTCCTCCCGAGCTGCAGCAGCAGTGTCACGCTTCCTGTCACGTGGATCAAGGGATCTGTGGCTTTCCCTCGAGGCTGTCCCTCGAGGCTTTCCCACGAGGCTTTCCTACAGGGCTGTGCCACGTGCCACCTTGGTGTGAGTCCATCCTCGCCGTGAAAGACGAGCCGGTGAAGGGAAAAGAGGTTCCTCTGGAATGGACTGAGACATCTGGGGGACTCTTGGAATGGTGGCACGACCGTGGAGTTCCTCTCGCCGTTCCTGTAGAGAGGGCCTCCTCTTGAGATGCGATAGGAACGCCAGGATCTCTTTCCCGACGAAGCAGGGAAAGGATCCCTCATCTCGAGCTACGAGGCCGAAACGGGGCTCCTCTGAATGTGGGCGGGACCCTCGTGATTCCTCTCGAGTGGAGACGGGTATGTCGGGGAACTTCTTGATTTGCAGCAAGGGTGTGAAGGACCCTTTCGAAGTTCCAGAGGTGAGGTGTGATCAGCCTCGAGACGCCTAAGCGGAAATGGGCCTCATCTCGCCTGGAGGGGAGAACCTCCTGGATTTTCTCAGTTGCGGCAGGTCTTCTCGAGTTACGACGGGGACCTCAGGGACCCGCTCTGGTGGCCTCAGGAAAGGCCAGTCCCCATGCGAGTTGCTAGGGGACCTCTCAGGATTCCTCTCCCGTCCATGCCGGGGCCTCAGTCCTTGTGTGGAGTCGGGGCTGGAACCTGAGGATTCCTCTCCAGTGTTGCCATGGATCTTGGGGTGCTTCTGAGTCTCCCCAGGGGAGTCAGGCCTCGTCGCAAGTGGGGGCATGCACGTGCGCTTTCCTCCTGAGCTGCAGCAGCAGTGTCACGCTTCCTGTCACGTGGATCAAGGGATCTGTGGCTTTCCCTCGAGGCTGTCCCTCGAGGCTTTCCCACGAGGCTTTCCCACAGGGCTGTGCCACGTGCCACCTTGGTGTGAGTCGATCCTCGCCATGAAAGACGAGCCGGTGAAGGGAAAAGAGGTTCCTCTGGAATGGACTGAGACATCTGGGGGACTCTTGGAATGGTGGCACGACCCTGGAGTTCCTCTCGCCGTTCCTGTTGAGAGGGCCTCCTCTTGAGATGCGACGGGAACGCCGGGAACTCTTTCCCGACGAAGCAGGGAAAGGATCCCTCATCTCGAGCTACGAGGCCGAAACGGGGCTCCTCTGGATGTGGGCGGGACCCTCGTGATTCCTCTCGAGTGGAGACGGGTATGTCGGGGAACTTCTTGATTTGCAGCAAGGGTGTGAAGGACCCTTTCGAAGTTCCAGAGGTGAGGTGTGATCAGCCTCGAGACGCCTCAGCGGAAATGGGCCTCATCTCGCCTGGAGGGGAGAACCTCCTGGATTTTCTCGAGTTGCGGCAGGTCTTCTCGAGTTACGACGGGGACCTCAGGGACCCGCTCTGGTGGCCTCAGGAAAGGCCAGTCCCCATGCGAGTTGCTAGGGGACCTCTCGGGATTCCTCTCCCGTCCATGCCGGGGCCTCAGTCCTTGTGCGGAGTCGGGGCCGGAACCTGAGGATTCCTCTCCAGTGTTGCCATGGATCTTGGGGTGCTTCTGAGTCTCCCCAGGGGAGTCAGGCCTCGTCGCAAGTGGGGGCATGCACGTGCGCTTTCCTCCCGAGCTGCAGCAGCAGTGTCACGCTTCCTGTCACGTGGATCAGGGGATCTGTGGCTTTCCCTCGAGGCTGTCCCTCGAGGCTTTCCCACGAGGCTTTCCCACAGGGCTGTGCCACGTGCCACCTTGGTGTGAGTCGATCCTCGCCGTGAAAGACGAGCCGGTGAAGGGAAAAGAGGTTCCTCTGGAATGGACTGAGACATCTGGGGGACTCTTGGAATGGTGGCAAGACCCTGGAGTTCCTCTCGCCGTTCCTGTTGAGAGGGCCTCCTCTTGAGATGCGACGGGAACGCCGGGAACTCTTTCCCGACGAAGCAGGGAAAGGATCCCTCATCTCGAGCTACGAGGCCGAAACGGGGCTCCTCTGGATGTGGGCGGGACCCTCGTGATTCCTCTCGAGTGGAGACGGGTATGTCGGGGAACTTCTTGATTTGCACCAAGGGTGTGAAGGACCCTTTCGAAGTTCCAGAGGTGAGGTGTGATCAGCCTCGAGACGCCTCAGCGGAAATGGGCCTCATCTCGCCTGGAGGGGAGAACCTCCTGGATTTTCTCAGTTGCGGCAGGTCTTCTCGAGTTACGACGGGGACCTCAGGGACCCGCTCTGGTGGCCTCAGGAAAGGCCAGTCCCCATGCGAGTTGCTAGGGGACCTCTCAGGATTCCTCTCCCGTCCATGCCGGGGCCTCAGTCCTTGTGTGGAGTCGGGGCCGGAACCTGAGGATTCCTCTCCACTGTTGCCATGGATCTTGGGGTGCTTCTGAGTCTCCCCAGGGGAGTCAGGCCTCGTCGCAAGTGGGGGCATGCATGTGCGCTTTCCTCCTGAGCTGCAGCAGCAGTGTCACGCTTCCTGTCACGTGGATCAAGGGATCTGTGGCTTTCCCTCGAGGCTGTCCCTCGAGGCTTTCCCACGAGGCTTTCCCACAGGGCTGTGCCACGTGCCACCTTGGTGTGAGTCGATCCTCGCCATGAAAGACGAGCCGGTGAAGGGAAAAGAGGTTCCTCTGGAATGGACTGAGACATCTGGGGGACTCTTGGAATGGTGGCACGACCCTGGAGTTCCTCTCGCCGTTCCTGTTGAGAGGGCCTCCTCTTGAGATGCGACGGGAACGCCGGGAACTCTTTCCCGACGAAGCAGGGAAAGGATCCCTCATCTCGAGCTACGAGGCGGAAACGGGGCTCCTCTGGATGTGGGCGGGACCCTCGTGATTCCTCTCGAGTGGAGACGGGTATGTCGGGGAACTTCTTGATTTGCACCAAGGGTGTGAAGGACCCTTTCGAAGTTCCAGAGGTGAGGTGTGATCAGCCTCGAGACCCCTCAGCGGAAATGGGCCTCATCTCGCCTGGAGGGGAGAACCTCCTGGATTTTCTCGAGTTGCGGCAGGTCTTCTCGAGTTACGACGGGGACCTCAGGGACCCGCTCTGGTGGCCTCAGGAAAGGCCAGTCCCCATGCGAGTTGCTAGGGGACCTCTCGGGATTCCTCTCCCGTCCATGCCGGGGCCTCAGGCCTTGTGTGGAGTCGGGGCCGGAACCTGAGGATTCCTCTCCAGTGTTGCCATGGATCTTGGGGTGCTTCTGAGTCTCCCCAGGAGAGTCAGGCCTCGTCTCGACTGGGGGCATGCACGTGCGCTTTCCTCCCGAGCTGCAGCAGTAGTGTCACGCTTCCTGTCACGTGGATCAAGGGATCTGTGGCTTTCCCTCGAGGCTGTCCCTCGAGGCTTTCCCACGAGGCTTTCCCACAGGGCTGTGCCACGTGCCACCTTGGTGTGAGTCGATCCTCGGCGTGAAAGACGAGCCGGTGAAGGGAAAAGAGGTTCCTCTGGAATGGACTGAGACATCTGGGGGACTCTTGGAAAGGTGGCACGACCCTGGAGTTCCTCTCGCCGTTCCTGTTGAGAGGGCCTCCTCTTGAGATGCGACGGGAAGGCCGGGAACTCTTTCCCGACGAAGCAGGGAAAGGATCCCTCATCTCGAGCTACGAGGCGGAAACGGGGCTCCTCTGGATGTGGGCGGGACCCTCGTGATTCCTCTCGAGTGGAGACGGCTAGGTCGGGGAACTTCTTGATTTGCACCAAGGGTGTGAAGGACCCTTTCGAAGTTCCAGAGGTGAGGTGTGATCAGCCTCGAGGCGCCTCAGCGGAAATGGGCCTCATCTCGCCTGGAGGGGAGAACCTCCTGGATTTTCTCGAGTTGCGGCAGGTCTTCTAGAGTTACGACGGAGACCTCAGGGACCCGCTCTGGTGGCCTCAGGAAAGGCCAGTCCCCATGCGAGTTGCTAGGGGACCTCTCGGGATTCCTCTCCCGTCCATGCCGGGGCCTCAGTCCTTGTGTGGAGTCGGGGCCGGAACCTGAGGATTCCTCTCCAGTGTTGCCATGGATCTTGGGGTGCTTCTGAGTCTCCCCAGGGGAGTCAGGCCTCGTCGCAAGTGGGGGCATGCACGTGCGCTTTCCTCCCGAGCTGCAGCAGCAGTGTCACGCTTCCTGTCACGTGGATCAAGGGATCTGTGGCTTTCCCTCGAGGCTGTCCCTCGAGGCTTTCCCACGAGGCTTTCCTACAGGGCTGTGCCACGTGCCACCTTGGTGTGAGTCCATCCTCGCCGTGAAAGACGAGCCGGTGAAGGGAAAAGAGGTTCCTCTGGAATGGACTGAGACATCTGGGGGACTCTTGGAATGGTGGCACGACCGTGGAGTTCCTCTCGCCGTTCCTGTAGAGAGGGCCTCCTCTTGAGATGCGATAGGAACGCCAGGATCTCTTTCCCGACGAAGCAGGGAAAGGATCCCTCATCTCGAGCTACGAGGCCGAAACGGGGCTCCTCTGAATGTGGGCGGGACCCTCGTGATTCCTCTCGAGTGGAGACGGGTATGTCGGGGAACTTCTTGATTTGCAGCAAGGGTGTGAAGGACCCTTTCGAAGTTCCAGAGGTGAGGTGTGATCAGCCTCGAGACGCCTCAGCGGAAATGGGCCTCATCTCGCCTGGAGGGGAGAACCTCCTGGATTTTCTCAGTTGCGGCAGGTCTTCTCGAGTTACGACGGGGACCTCAGGGACCCGCTCTGGTGGCCTCAGGAAAGGCCAGTCCCCATGCGAGTTGCTAGGGGACCTCTCAGGATTCCTCTCCCGTCCATGCCGGGGCCTCAGTCCTTGTGTGGAGTCGGGGCCGGAACCTGAGGATTCCTCTCCAGTGTTGCCATGGATCTTGGGGTGCTTCTGAGTCTCCCCAGGGGAGTCAGGCCTCGTCGCAAGTGGGGGCATGCACGTGCGCTTTCCTCCTGAGCTGCAGCAGCAGTGTCACGCTTCCTGTCACGTGGATCAAGGGATCTGTGGCTTTCCCTCGAGGCTGTCCCTCGAGGCTTTCCCACGAGGCTTTCCCACAGGGCTGTGCCACGTGCCACCTTGGTGTGAGTCGATCCTCGCCATGAAAGACGAGCCGGTGAAGGGAAAAGAGGTTCCTCTGGAATGGACTGAGACATCTGGGGGACTCTTGGAATGGTGGCACGACCCTGGAGTTCCTCTCGCCGTTCCTGTTGAGAGGGCCTCCTCTTGAGATGCGACGGGAACGCCGGGAACTCTTTCCCGACGAAGCAGGGAAAGGATCCCTCATCTCGAGCTACGAGGCCGAAACGGGGCTCCTCTGGATATGGGCGGGACCCTCGTGATTCCTCTCGAGTGGAGACGGGTATGTCGGGGAACTTCTTGATTTGCAGCAAGGGTGTGAAGGACCCTTTCGAAGTTCCAGAGGTGAGGTGTGATCAGCCTCGAGACGCCTCAGCGGAAATGGGCCTCATCTCGCCTGGAGGGGAGAACCTCCTGGATTTTCTCGAGTTGCGGCAGGTCTTCTCGAGTTACGACGGGGACCTCAGGGACCCGCTCTGGTGGCCCCAGGAAAGGCCAGTCCCCATGCGAGTTGCTAGGGGACCTCTCGGGATTCCTCTCCCGTCCATGCCGGGGCCTCAGTCCTTGTGTGGAGTCGGGGCCGGAACCTGAGGATTCCTCTCCAGTGTTGCCATGGATCTTGGGGTGCTTCTGAGTCTCCCCAGGGGAGTCAGGCCTCGTCTCGAGTGGGGGCATGCACGTGCGCTTTCCTCCCGAGCTGCAGCAGTAGTGTCACGCTTCCTGTCACGTGGATCAAGGGATCTGTGGCTTTCCCTCGAGGCTGTCCCTCGAGGCTTTCCCACGAGGCTTTCCCACAGGGCTGTGCCACGTGCCACCTTGGTGTGAGTCGATCCTCGGCGTGAAAGACGAGCCGGTGAAGGGAAAAGAGGTTCCTCTGGAATGGACTGAGACATCTGGGGGACTCTTGGAATGGTGGCACGACCCTGGAGTTCCTCTCGCCGTTCCTGTAGAGAGGGCCTCCTCTTGAGATGCGACGGGAACGCCGGGAACTCTTTCCCGACGAAGCAGGGAAAGGATCCCTCATCTCGAGCTACGAGGCGGAAACGGGGCTCCTCTGAATGTGGGCGGGTCCCTCGTGATTCCTCTCGAGTGGAGACGGGTATGTCGGGGAACTTCTTGATTTGCACCAAGGGTGTGAAGGACCCTTTCGAAGTGCCAGAGGTGAGGTGTGATCAGCCTCGAGACGCCTCAGCGGAAATGGGCCTCATCTCGCCTGGAGGGGAGAACCTCCTGGATTTTCTCGAGTTGCGGCAGGTCTTCTCGAGTTACGACGGGGACCTCAGGGACCCGCTCTGGTGGCCTCAGGAAAGGCCAGTCCGCATGCGAGTAGCTAGGGGACCTCTCGGGATTCCTCTCCCGTCCATGCCGGGGACTCAGGCCTTGTGTGGAGTCAGGGCCGGAACCTGAGCATTCCACTCCAGTGTTGCCATGGATCTTGGGGTGCTTCTGAGTCTCCCCAGGGGAGTCAGGCCTCGTCTCGAGTGGGGGCATGCACGTGCGCTTTCCTCCCGAGCTGCAGCAGTAGTGTCACGCTTCCTGTCACGTGGATCAAGGGATCTGTGGCTTTCCCTCGAGGCTGTCCCTCGAGGCTTTCCCACGAGGCTTTCCCACAGGGCTGTGCCACGTGCCACCTTGGTGTGAGTCGATCCTCGGCGTGAAAGACGAGCCGGTGAAGGGAAAAGAGGTTCCTCTGGAATGGACTGAGACATCTGGGGGACTCTTGGAAAGGTGGCACGACCCTGGAGTTCCTCTTGCCGTTCCTGTTGAGAGGGCCTCCTCTTGAGATGCGACGGGAACGCCGGGAACTCTTTCCCGACGAAGCAGGGAAAGGATCCCTCATCTCGAGCTACGAGGCGGAAACGGGGCTCCTCTGGATGTGGGCGGGACCCTCGTGATTCCTCTCGAGTGGAGACGGCTAGGTCGGGGAACTTCTTGATTTGCACCAAGGGTGTGAAGGACCCTTTTGAAGTTCCAGAGGTGAGGTGTGATCAGCCTCGAGACGCCTCAGCGGAAATGGGCCTCATCTCGCCTGGAGGGGAGAACCTCCTGGATTTTCTCGAATTGCGGCAGGTCTTCTAGAGTTACGACGGAGACCTCAGGGACCCGCTCTGGTGGCCTCAGGAAAGGCCAGTCCCCATGCGAGTTGCAAGGGGACCTCTCGGGATTCCTCTCCCGTCCATGCCGGGGCCTCAGTCCTTGTGTGGAGTCGGGGCCGGAACCTGAGGATTCCTCTCCAGTGTTGCCATGGATCTTGGGGTGCTTCTGAGTCTCCCCAGGGGAGTCAGGCCTCGTCGCAAGTGGGGGCATGCACGTGCGCTTTCCTCCCGAGCTGCAGCAGCAGTGTCACGCTTCCTGTCACGTGGATCAAGGGATCTGTGGCTTTCCCTCGAGGCTGTCCCTCGAGGCTTTCCCACGAGGCTTTCCTACAGGGCTGTGCCACGTGCCACCTTGGTGTGAGTCGATCCTCGCCGTGAAAGACGAGCCGGTGAAGGGAAAAGAGGTTCCTCTGGAATGGACTGAGACATCTGGGGGACTCTTGGAATGGTGGCACGACCCTGGAGTTCCTGTCGCCGTTCCTGTAGAGAGGGCCTCCTCTTGAGATGCGACAGGAACGCCAGGATCTCTTTCCCGACGAAGCAGGGAAAGGATCCCTCATCTCGAGCTACGAGGCGGAAACGGGGCTCCTCTGAATGTGGGCGAGACCCTCGTGATTCCTCTCGAGTGGAGACGGGTATGTCGGGGAACTTCTTGATTTGCACCAAGGGTGTGAAGGACCCTTTCGAAGTTCCAGAGGTGAGGTGTGATCAGCCTCGAGACGCCTCAGCGGAAATGGGCCTCATCTCGCCTGTAGGGGAGAACCTCCTGGATTTTCTCGAGTTGCGGCAGGTCTTCTCGAGTTACGACGGGGACCTCAGGGACCCGCTCTGGTGGCCTCAGGAAAGGCCAGTCCCCATGCGAGTTGCTAGGGGACCTCTCGGGATTCCTCTCCCGTCCATGCCGGGGCCTCAGTCCTTGTGTGGAGTCGGGGCCGGAACCTGAGGATTCCTCTCCAGTGTTGCCATGGATCTTGGGGTGCTTCTGAGTCTCCCCAGGGGAGTCAGGCCTCGTCGCAAGTGGGGGCATGCACGTGCGCTTTCCTCCCGTGCTGCAGCAGCAGTGTCACGCTTCCTGTCACGTGGATCAAGGGATCTGTGGCTTTCCCTCGAGGCTGTCCCTCGAGGCTTTCCCACGAGGCTTTCCCACAGGGCTGTGCCACGTGCCACCTTGGTGTGAGTCGATCCTCGCCGTGAAAGACGAGCCGGTGAAGGGAAAAGAGGTTCCTCTGGAATGGACTGAGACATCTGGGGGACTCTTGGAATGGTGGCAAGACCCTGGAGTTCCTCTCGCCGTTCCTGTTGAGAGGGCCTCCTCTTGAGATGCGACGGGAACGCCGGGAACTCTTTCCCGACGAAGCAGGGAAAGGATCCCTCATCTCGAGCTACGAGGCGGAAACGGGGCTCCTCTGGATGTGGGCGGGACCCTCGTGATTCCTCTCGAGTGGAGACGGCTAGGTCGGGGAACTTCTTGATTTGCACCAAGGGTGTGAACGACCCTTTTGAAGTTCCAGAGGTGAGGTGTGATCAGCCTCGAGACGCCTCAGCGGAAATGGGCCTCATCTCGCCTGGAGGGGAGAACCTGCTGGATTTTCTCGAGTTGCGGCAGGTTTTCTCGAGTTACGACGGAGACCTCAGGGACCCGCTCTGGTGGCCTCAGGAAAGGCCAGTCCCCATGCGAGTTGCTAGGGGACCTCTCGGGATTCCTCTCCCGTCCATGCCGGGGCCTCAGTCCTTGTGTGGAGTCGGGGCCGGAACCTGAGGATTCCTCTCCAGTGTTGCCATGTATCTTGGGGTGCTTCTGAGTCTCCCCAGGGGAGTCAGGCCTCGTCTCGAGTGGGGGCATGCACGTGCGCTTTCCTCCCGAGCTGCAGCAGTAGTGTCACGCTTCCTGTCACGTGGATCAAGGGATCTGTGGCTTTCCCTCGAGGCTGTCCCTCGAGGCTTTCCCACGAGGCTTTCCCACAGGGCTGTGCCACGTGCCACCTTGGTGTGAGTCGATCCTCGGCGTGAAAGACGAGCCGGTGAAGGGAAAAGAGGTTCCTCTGGAATGGACTGAGACATCTGGGGGACTCTTGGAATGGTGGCACGACCCTGGAGTTCCTCTCGCCGTTCCTGTAGAGAGGGCCTCCTCTTGAGATGCGACGGGAACGCCGGGAACTCTTTCCCGACGAAGCAGGGAAAGGATCCCTCATCTCGAGCTACGAGGCGGAAACGGGGCTCCTCTGAATGTGGGCGGGACCCTCGTGATTCCTCTCGAGTGGAGACGGCTAGGTCGGGGAACTTCTTGATTTGCACCAAGGGTGTGAAGGACCCTTTCGAAGTTCCAGAGGTGAGGTGTGATCAGCCTCGAGACGCCTCAGCGGAAATGGGCCTCATCTCGCCTGGAGGGGAGAACCTCCTGGATTTTCTCAGTTGCGGCAGGTCTTCTCGAGTTACGACGGGGACCTCAGGGACCCGCTCTGGTGGCCTCAGGAAAGGCCAGTCCCCATGCGAGTTGCTAGGGGACCTCTCGGGATTCCTCTCCCGTCCATGCCGGGGCCTCAGTCCTTGTGTGGAGTCGGGGCCGGAACCTGAGGATTCCTCTCCAGTGTTGCCATGGATCTTGGGGTGCTTCTGAGTCTCCCCAGGGGAGTCAGGCCTCGTCGCAAGTGGGGGCATGCACGTGCGCTTTCCTCCTGAGCTGCAGCAGCAGTGTCACGCTTCCTGTCACGTGGATCAAGGGATCTGTGGCTTTCCCTCGAGGCTGTCCCTCGAGGCTTTCCCACGAGGCTTTCCTACAGGGCTGTGCCACGTGCCACCTTGGTGTGAGTCGATCCTCGCCGTGAAAGACGAGCCGGTGAAGGGAAAAGAGGTTCCTCTGGAATGGACTGAGACATCTGGGGGACTCTTGGAATGGTGGCACGACCCTGGAGTTCCTCTCGCCGTTCCTGTTGAGAGGGCCTCCTCTTGAGATGCGACGGGAACGCCGGGAACTCTTTCCCGACGAAGCAGGGAAAGGATCCCTCATCTCGAGCTATGAGGCGGAAACGGGGCTCCTCTGGATGTGGGCGGGACCCTCGTGATTCCTCTCGAGTGGAGACGGGTATGTCGGGAACTTCTTGATTTGCAGCAAGGGTGTGAAGGACCCTTTCGAAGTGCCAGAGGTGAGGTGTGATCAGCCTCGAGACGCCTCAGCGGAAATGGGCCTCATCTCGCCTGGAGGGGAGAACCTCCTGGATTTTCTCGAGTTGCGGCAGGTCTTCTCGAGTTACGACGGGGACCTCAGGGACCCGCTCTGGTGGCCTCAGGAAAGGCCAGTCCCCATGCGAGTTGCTAGGGGACCTCTCGGGATTCCTCTCCCGTCCATGCCAGGGCCTCAGTCCTTGTGTGGAGTCGGGGCCGGAACCTGAGGATTCCTCTCCAGTGTTGCCATGGATCTTGGGGTGCTTCTGAGTCTCCCCAGGGGAGTCAGGCGTCGTCTCGAGTGGGGGCATGCACGTGCGCTTTCCTCCGGAGCTGCAGCCGTAGTGTCACGCTTCCTGTCAGGAGGATCAAGGGATCTGTGGCTTTCCCTAGAGGCTGTCCCTCGAGGCTTTCCCACGAGGCTTTCCCACAGGGCTGTGCCACGTGCCACCTTGGTGTGAGTCGATCCTCGGCGTGAAAGACGAGCCGGTGAAGGGAAAAGAGGTTCCTCTGGAATGGACTGAGACATCTGGGGGACTCTTGGAATGCTGGCTCGACCCTGGAGTTCCTCTCGCCGTTCCTTTTTAGAGGGCCTCCTCTTGAAATGCGACGGGAACGCAGGGAACTCTTTCCCGACGAAGCAGGGAAAGGATCCCTCATCTCGAGCTACGAGGCGGAAACGGGGCTCCTCTGGATGTGGGCGGGACCCTCGTGATTCCTCTCGAGTGGAGACGGGTATGTCGGGGAACTTCTTGATTTGCACCAAGGGTGTGAAGGACCCTTTCGAAGTTCCAGAGGTGAGGTGTGATCAGCCTCGAGACGCCTCAGCGGAAATGGGCCTCATCTCGCCTGGAGGGGAGAACCTCCTGGATTTTCTTGAGTTGCGGCAGGTCTTCTCGAGTTACGACGGGGACCTCAGGGACCCGCTCTGGTGGCCTCAGGAAAGGCCAGTCCCCATGCGAGTTGCTAGGGGACCTCTCGGGATTCCTCTCCCGTCCATGCCGGGGCCTCAGTCCTTGTGTGGAGTCGGGGCCGGAACCTGAGGATTCCTCTCCAGTGTTGCCATGGATCTTGGGGTGCTTCTGAGTCTCCCCAGGGGAGTCAGGCCTCGTCTCGAGTGGGGGCATGCACGTGCGCTTTCCTCCCGAGCTGCAGCAGTAGTGTCACGCTTCCTGTCACGTGGATCAAGGGATCTGTGGCTTTCCCTCGAGGCTGTCCCTAGAGTCTTTCACACGAGGCTTTCCCACAGGGCTGTGCCACGTGCCACCTTGGTGTGAGTCGATCCTCGGCGTGAAAGACGAGCCGGTGAAGGGAAAAGAGGTTCCTCTGGTATGGACTGAGACATCTGGGGGACTCTTGGAATGGTGGCACGACCCTGGAGTTCCTCTCGCCGTTCCTGTTGAGAGGGCCTCCTCTTGAGAGGCGACGGGAAGGCCGGGAACTCTTTCCCGACGAAGCAGGGAAAGGATCCCTCATCTCGAGCTACGAGGCGGAAACGGGGCTCCTCTGGATGTGGGCGGAACCCTCGTGTTTCCTCTCAAGGGGAGACGGGTATGTCGGGGAACTTCTTGATTTGCACCAAGGGTGTGAAGGACACTTTCGAAGTTCAGAGGTGAGGTGTGATCATCCTCTAGACGCCTCAGCGGAAATGGGCCTCATCTCGCCTGGAGGGCAGAACCTCCTGGATTTTCTCGAGTTGCGGCAGGTCTTCTCGAGTTACGACGGGGACCTCAGGGACCCGCTCTGGTGGCCTCAGGAAAGGCCAGTCCCCATGCGAGTTGCTAGGGGACCTCTCGGGATTCCTCTCCCGTCCATGCCGGGGCCTCAGTCCTTGTGTGGAGTCGGGGCCGGAACCTGAGGATTCCTCTCCAGTGTTGCCATGGATCTAGGGGTGCTTCTGAGTCTCCCCAGGGGAGTCAGGTCTCGTCTCGAGTGGGGGCATGCACGTGCGCTTTCCTCCCGTGCTGCAGCAGTAGAGTCACGCTTCCTGTCACGTGGATCAAGGGATCTGTGGCTTTCCCTCTAGGCTGTCCCTCGAAGCTTTCCCACGAGGCTTTCCCACAGGGCTGTGCCACGTGCCACCTTGGTGTGAGTCGTACCTCGGCGTGAAAGACGATCCGTTGTAGGGAATAGAGGTTACTCTGGTATGGACTGAGACATCTGGGGGACTCTTGGAATGGTGGCACGACTCTGGAGTTCCTCTCGCCGTTCCTGTTGAGAGGGCCTCCTCTTGAGAGGAGACGGGAACCCCGGGATCTCTTTCCCGACGAAGTAGGGAAAGGATCCCTCATCTCGAGCTACGAGGCGGAAACGGGGCTCCTCTGGATGTGGGCGGGACCCTCGTGATTCCTCTCGAGTGGAGACGGGTATGTCGGGGAACTTCTTGATTTGCACCAATGGTGTGAAGGACCCTTTCTAAGTTCCAGAGGTGAGGTGTGATCAGCCTCGAGACGCCTCAGCGGAAATGGGCCTCATCTCGCCTGGAGGGGAGAACCTCCTGGATTTTCTCGAGTTGCGGCAGGTCTTCTCGAGTTACGACGGGGACCTCAGGGACCCGCTCTGGTGGCCTCAGGAAAGGCCAGTCCCCATGCGAGTTGCTAGGGGACCTCTCGGGATTCCTCTCCGGTCCATGCCGGGGCCTAGGACCTTGTGTGGAGACGGGGTCGGAACCTGAGGATTCCTCTCCAGAGTTGCCATGGATCTTGGGGTGCTTCTGAGTCTCCCCAGGGGAGTCAGGCCTCAAATCGAATGGGGGCATGCACGTGCGCTTTCCTCCCGAGCTGCAGCAGTAGTGTCACGCTTCCTGTCACGTGGATCAAGGGATCTGTAGCTTTCCCTTCGACTGTCCCTCGAGGCTTTCCCACGAGGCTTTCCCACAGGTCTGTGCCACGTGCCACCTTGGTGTGAATCGATCCTCGGCGTGAAAGACGAACCGGTGAAGGGAAAAGAGGTTCCTCTGGAATGGACTGAGACATCTTGGGGACTCTTGGAATGGTGGCACGACCCTGGAGTTCCTCTCGCCGTTCCTGTTGAGAGGGCCTCCTCTTGAGATGCGACGGGAAGGCCGGGAACGCTTTCCCGACGAAGCAGGGAAAGGATCCCTCATCTCGAGCTACGAGGCGGAAACGGGGCTCCTCTGGATGTGGGCGGGACCCTCGTGATTCCTCTCGAGTGGAGACGGGTATGTCGGGGAACTTCTTGATTTGCACCAAGGATGGGAAGGAGCCTTTCGAAGTTCCAGAGGTGAGGTGTGATCAGCCTCGAGACGCCTCAGCGGAAATGGGCCTCATCTCACCTGGAGGGGAGAACCTCCTGGATTTTCTCGAGTTGCGGCAGGTCTTCTCGAGTTACGACGGGGACATCAGGGACCCGCTCTGGTGGCCTCAGGAAAGGCCAGTCCCCATGCGAGTTGCTAGGGGACCTCTCAGGATTCCTCTCCGGTCCATGCCGGGGCCTAGGACCTTGTGTGGAGACGGCGTCGGAACCTGAGGATTCCTCTCCAGTGTTGCCATGGATCTTGGGGTGCTTCTGAGTCTCCCCAGGGGAGTCAGGCCTCGAATCGAGTGGGGGCATGCACGTGCGCTTTCCTCCCGAGCTGCAGCAGTAGTGTCACGCTTCCTGTCACGTGGATCAAGAGATCTGTGGCTTTCCCTCGAGGCTGTCCCTCGAGGCTTTCCCACGAGGCTTTCCCACAGGGCTGTGCCACGTGCCACCTTGGTGTGAGTCTAGCCTCGGCGTGAAAGACGAGCCGGTGAACGGTAACGAGGTTCCTCTGGAATGGACTGAGACATCTGGGGGACTCTTGGAATGGTGGCACGACCCTGGAGTTCCTCTCGCCGTTCCTGTTGAGAGGGCCTCCTGTTGAAATGCGACGGGAACGCCGGGAATTCTTTCCCGACGAAGCAGGGAAAGGATCCCTCATCTCGAGCTACGAGGCGGAAACCGGCCGCCTCTGGATGTGGGCGGGACCCTCGTGTTTCCTCTCAAGTGGAGACGGGTATGTCGGGGAACTTCTTGATTTGCACCAAGGGTGTGAAGGAGCCTTTCGAAGTTCCAGAGGTGAGGTGTGATCAGCCTCGAGACGCCTCAGCGGATTTGGGCCTCATCTCGCCTGGAGGGGAGAACCTCCTGGATTTTCTCGAGGTGCGGCAGGTCTTCTCGAGTTACGACGGGGACCTCAGGGACCCGCTCCTGTGGCCTCAGGAAAGGGCAGATCCATTGCGAGTTGCTCGGGGCCGTCTCGGGATTCCTCTCCCGTCCATGCCGGGGCCTCATTCCTTGTGTGGAGTCGGGGCTGGAACCTGAAGATTCCTCTAAAGTGTTGCCATGGATCTTGGGGTGCTTCTGAGTCTCCCCAGGGGAGTCAGGCCTCGTCTCGAGTGGGGGCATGCACGTGCGCTTTCCTCCCGAGCTGCAGCAGTAGTGTCACGCTTCCTGTCACGTGGGTCAAGGGATCTGTGGCTTTCCCTCGAGGCTGTCCCTCGAGGCTTTCCCACGAGGCTTTCGCACAGGGCTGTGCCACGTGCCACCTTGGTGTGAGTCGATCCTCGGCGTGAAAGACGAGCCGGTGAAGGGAAAAGAGGTTCCTCTGGAATGGACTGAGACATCTGGGGGACTCTTGGAATGGTGGCACGACCCTGGAGTTCCTCTCGCCGTTCCTGTTGAGAGGGCCTCCTCTTGAGATGCGACGGGAAGGCCGGGAACTCTTTTCCGACGAAGCAGGGAAAGATTCCCTCATCTCGAGCTACGAGGCGGAAACGGCGCACCTCTGGATGTGGACGGGACCCTCGTGATTCCTCTCGAGTGGAGACGGGTATGTCGGGGAACTTCTTGAGTTGCACCAAGGGTGTGAAGGACCCTTGCGAAGTTCCAGAGGTGAGGTGTGATCAGCCTCGAGACGCCTCAGCGGAAATGGGCCTCATCTGGCCTGGAGGGGAGAACCTCCTGGATTTTCTCGAGTTTCGGCAGGTTTACTCGAGTTACGACGGGGACCTCAGGGACCCGCTCTGGTGGCCTCAGGAAAGGCCAGTCCCCGTGCGCGTTGCTACGGGCCATCTCTGGATTCCTCTCCCGTCCATTCCGGGGCCTAAGACCTCGTGTGGAGTCGGGGCCGGAACCTGAGGATTCCTCTCCAGTGTTGCCATGGATCTTGGGGTGCTTCTGAGTCTCCCGAGGGGAGTCAGGCCTCGTCTCGAGTGGGGGTATGCACGTGCGCTTCCCTCCCGTGCTGCAGCAGTAGTGTCACGCTTCCTGTCATGTGGATCAAGGGATCTGTGGCTTTCCCTCGAGGCTGTCCCTCGAGGCTTTCCCACGAGGCTTTCGCACAGGGCTGTGCCACGTGCCACCTTGGTGTGAGTCGATCCTCGGCGTGAAAGACGAGCCAGTGAAGGGAAAAGCGGTTCCTCTGGAATGGACTGAGACATCTGGGGGACTCTTGGAATGGTGGCATGACCCTGGAGTTCTTCTCGCCGTTCCTGTTGAGAGGGCCTCCTCTTGAGATGCGACGGGAACGCCGGAAACTCTTTCCCGACGAAGCAGGGAAAGGATCCCTCATCTCAAGCTACGAGGAGAAAACGGGGCTCCTCTGGATGTGGGCGGAACCGCCGTGATTCCTCTCGAGTTGAGACGGGTATGTCGGGGAACTTCTTGATTTGCACCAAGGGTGTGAAGGACCCTTTCGAAGTTCCAGAGGTGAGGTGTGATCAGCCTCGAGACGCCTCAGCGGAAATGGGCCTCATCTTGCCTGGAGGGGAGAACCTCCTGGATTTTCTCGAGTTGCGGCAGGTCTTCTCGAGTTACGACGGGGACCTCAGGGACCCGCTCTGGTGGCCTCAGGAAAGGCCAGTCCCCATGCGAGTTGCTAGGTTACCTCTCGGGATTCCTCTCCCGTCCATGCCGGGGCCTCAGTCCTTGTGTGGAGTCGGGGAGGGAACCTGAGGATTCCTCTCCAGTGTTGCCATGGATCTTGGGGTGCTTCTGAGTCTCCCCAGGGGAGTCAGGCCTCAAATCGAGTGGGGGCATGCACGTGCGCTTTCCTCCCGAGCTGCAGCAGTAGTGTCACGCTTCCTGTCACGTGGATCAAGGGATCTGTGGCTTTCCCTCGAGACTGTCCCTCGAGGCTTTCCCACGAGGCTTTCCCACAGGGCTGTGCCACGTGCCACCTTGGTGTGAATCGATCCTCGGCGTGAAAGACGAACCGGTGAAGGGAAAAGAGGTTCCTCTGGAATGGACTGAGACATCTTGGGGACTCTTGGAATGGTGGCACGACCCTGGAGTTCCTCTCGCCGTTCCTGTTGAGAGGGCCTCCTCTTGAGATGCGACGGGAAGGCCGGGAACGCTTTCCCGACGAAGCAGGGAAAGGATCCCTCATCTCGAGCTACGAGGCGGAAACGGGGCTCCTCTGGATGTGGGCGGGACCCTCGTGATTCCTCTCGAGTGGAGACGGGTATGTCGGGGAACTTCTTGATTTGCACCAAGGATGGGAAGGAGCCTTTCGAAGTTCCAGAGGTGAGGTGTGATCAGCCTCGAGACGCCTCAGCGGAAATGGGCCTCATCTCACCTGGAGGGGAGAACCTCCCGGATTTTCTCGAGTTGCGGCAGGTCTTCTCGAGTTACGACGGGGACATCAGGGACCCGCTCTGGTGGCCTCAGGAAAGGCCAGTCCCCATGCGAGTTGCTAGGGGACCTCTCAGGATTCCTCTCCGGTCCATGCCGGGGCCTAGGACCTTGTGTGGAGACGGGGTCGGAACCTGAGGATTCCTCTCCAGTGTTGCCATGGATCTTGGGGTGCTTCTGAGTCTCCCCAGGGGAGTCAGGCCTCGAATCGAGTGGGGGCATGCACGTGCGCTTTCCTCCCGAGCTGCAGCAGTAGTGTCACGCTTCCTGTCACGTGGATCAAGAGATCTGTGGCTTTCCCTCGAGGCTGTCCCTCGAGGCTTTCCCACGAGGCTTTCCCACAGGGCTGTGCCACGTGCCACCTTGGTGTGAGTCTAGCCTCGGCGTGAAAGACGAGCCGGTGAACGGTAACGAGGTTCCTCTGGAATGGACTGAGACATCTGGGGGACTCTTGGAATGGTGGCACGACCCTGGAGTTCCTCTCGCCGTTCCTGTTGAGAGGGCCTCCTGTTGAAATGCGACGGGAACGCCGGGAATTCTTTCCCGACGAAGCAGGGAAAGGATCCCTCATCTCGAGCTACGAGGCGGAAACCGGCCGCCTCTGGATGTGGGCGGGACCCTCGTGTTTCCTCTCAAGTGGAGACGGGTATGTCGGGGAACTTCTTGATTTGCACCAAGGGTGTGAAGGAGCCTTTCGAAGTTCCAGAGTTGAGGTGTGATCAGCCTCGAGACGCCTCAGCGGATTTGGGCCTCATCTCGCCTGGAGGGGAGAACCTCCTGGATTTTCTCGAGGTGCGGCAGGTCTTCTCGAGTTACGACGGGGACCTCAGGGACCCGCTCCTGTGGCCTCAGGAAAGGGCAGATCCATTGCGAGTTGCTCGGGGCCGTCTCGGGATTCCTCTCCCGTCCATGCCGGGGCCTCATTCCTTGTGTGGAGTCGGGGCTGGAACCTGAAGATTCCTCTAAAGTGTTGCCATGGATCTTGGGGTGCTTCTGAGTCTCCCCAGGGGAGTCAGGCCTCGTCTCGAGTGGGGGCATGCACGTGCGCTTTCCTCCCGAGCTGCAGCAGTAGTGTCACGCTTCCTGTCACGTGGGTCAAGGGATCTGTGGCTTTCCCTCGAGGCTGTCCCTCGAGGCTTTCCCACGAGGCTTTCGCACAGGGCTGTGCCACGTGCCACCTTGGTGTGAGTCGATCCTCGGCGTGAAAGACGAGCCGGTGAAGGGAAAAGAGGTTCCTCTGGAATGGACTGAGACATCTGGGGGACTCTTGGAATGTTGGCACGACCCTGGAGTTCCTCTCGCCGTTCCTGTTGAGAGGGCCTCCTCTTGAGATGCGACGGGAAGGCCGGGAATTCTTTTCCGACGAAGCAGGGAAAGATTCCCTCATCTCGAGCTACGAGGCGGAAACGGCGCACCTCTGGATGTGGACGGGACCCTCGTGATTCCTCTCGAGTGGAGACGGGTATGTCGGGGAACTTCTTGAGTTGCACCAAGGGTGTGAAGGACCCTTGCGAAGTTCCAGAGGTGAGGTGTGATCAGCCTCGAGACGCCTCAGCGGAAATGGGCCTCATCTGGCCTGGAGGGGAGAACCTCCTGGATTTTCTCGAGTTTCGGCAGGTTTACTCGAGTTACGACGGGGACCTCAGGGACCCGCTCTGGTGGCCTCAGGAAAGGCCAGTCCCCGTGCGCGTTGCTACGGGCCATCTCTGGATTCCTCTCCCGTCCATTCCGGGGCCTAAGACCTCGTGTGGAGTCGGGGCCGGAACCTGAGGATTCCTCTCCAGTGTTGCCATGGATCTTGGGGTGCTTCTGAGTCTCCCGAGGGGAGTCAGGCCTCGTCTCGAGTGGGGGTATGCACGTGCGCTTCCCTCCCGTGCTGCAGCAGTAGTGTCACGCTTCCTGTCATGTGGATCAAGGGATCTGTGGCTTTCCCTCGAGGCTGTCCCTCGAGGCTTTCCCACGAGGCTTTCCCACAGGGCTGTGCCACGTGCCACCTTGGTGTGAGTCGATCCTCGGCGTGAAAGACGAGCCAGTGAAGGGAAAAGCGGTTCCTCTGGAATGGACTGAGACATCTGGGGGACTCTTGGAATGGTGGCATGACCCTGGAGTTCTTCTCGCCGTTCCTGTTGAGAGGGCCTCCTCTTGAGATGCGACGGGAACGCCGGAAACTCTTTCCCGACGAAGCAGGGAAAGGATCCCTCATCTCAAGCTACGAGGAGAAAACGGGGCTCCTCTGGATGTGGGCGGAACCGCCGTGATTCCTCTCGAGTTGAGACGGGTATGTCGGGGAACTTCTTGATTTGCACCAAGGGTGTGAAGGACCCTTTCGAAGTTCCAGAGGTGAGGTGTGATCAGCCTCGAGACGCCTCAGCGGAAATGGGCCTCATCTCGCCTGGAGGGGAGAACCTCCTGGATTTTCTCGAGTTGCGGCAGGTCTTCTCGAGTTACGACGGGGACCTCAGGGACCCGCTCTGGTGGCCTCAGGAAAGGCCAGTCCCCATGCGAGTTGCTAGGTTACCTCTCGGGATTCCTCTCCCGTCCATGCCGGGGCCTCAGTCCTTGTGTGGAGTCGGGGAGGGAACCTGAGGATTCCTCTCCAGTGTTGCCATGGATCTTGGGGTGCTTCTGAGTCTCCCCAGGGGAGTCAGGCCTCAAATCGAGTGGGGGCATGCACGTGCGCTTTCCTCCCGAGCTGCAGCAGTAGTGTCACGCTTCCTGTCACGTGGATCAAGGGATCTGTGGCTTTCCCTCGAGACTGTCCCTCGAGGCTTTCCCACGAGGCTTTCCCACAGGGCTGTGCCACGTGCCACCTTGGTGTGAATCGATCCTCGGCGTGAAAGACGAACCGGTGAAGGGAAAAGAGGTTCCTCTGGAATGGACTGAGACATCTTGGGGACTCTTGGAATGGTGGCACGACCCTGGAGTTCCTCTCGCCGTTCCTGTTGAGAGGGCCTCCTCTTGAGATGCGACGGGAAGGCCGGGAACTCTTTCCCGACGAAGCAGGGAAAGATTCCCTCATCTCGAGCTACGAGGCGGAAACGGCGCACCTCTGGATGTGGGCGGAAACGCCGTGATTCCTCTCGAGTGGAGACGGGTATGTCGGGGAACTTCATGATTTGCACCAAGGGTGTGAAGGACCCTTTCGAAGTTCCAGAGGTGAGGTGTGATCAGCCTCGAGACGCCTCAGCGGAAATGGGCCTCATCTGGCCTGGAGGGGAGAACATCCTGGATTTTCTCGAGTTTCGGCAGGTCTTCTCGAGTTACGACGGGGACCTCAGGGACCCGCTCTGGTGGCCTCAGGAAAGGCCAGTCCCCATGCGAGTTGCTAGGTTACCTCTCGGGATTCCTCTCCCGTCCATGCCGGGGCCTCAGTCCTTGTGTGGAGTCGGGGCCGGAACCTGAGGTTTCCTCTCCAGTGTTGCCATGGATCTTGGGGTGCTTCTGAGTCTCCCCAGGGGAGTCAGGCCTCGTCTCGAGTGGGGGCATGCACGTGCGCTTTCCTCCCGTGCTGCAGCAGTAGAGTCACGCTTCCTGTCACGTGGATGAAGGGATCTGTGGCTTTCCCTCTAGGCTGTCCCTCGAAGCTTTCCCACGAGGCTTTCCCACAGGGCTGTGCCACGTGCCACGTTGGTGTGAGTCGTACCTCGGCGTGAAAGACGAGCCGTTGTAGGGAAAAGAGTTTACTCTGGTATGGACTGAGACATCTGGGGGACTCTTGGAATGGTGGCACGACTCTGGAGTTCCTCTCGCCGTTCCTGTTGAGAGGGCCTCCTCTTGAGAGGAGACGGGAACCCCGGGTTCTCTTTCCCGACGAAGCAGGGAAAGGATCCCTCATCTCGAGCTACGAGGCGGAAACGCGGCTCCTCTGGATGTGGGCGGGACCCTCGTGATTCCTCTCGAGTGGAGACGGGTATGTCGGGGAACTTCTTGATTTGCACCAATGGTGTGAAGGACCCTTTCTAAGTTCCAGCGGTGAGGTGTGATCAGCCTCGAGACGCCTCAGCGGAAATGGGCCTCATCTCGCCTGGAGGGGAGAACCTCCTGGATTTTCTCGAGTTGCGGCAGGTCTTCTCGAGTTACGACGGGTACCTCAGGGACCCGCTCTAGTGGCCTCAGGAAAGGCCAGTCCCCATGCGAGTTGCTAGGGGACCTCTCGGGATTCCTCTCCGGTCCATGCCGGGGCCTAGGACCTTGTGTGGAGACGGGGTCGGAACCTGAGGATTCCTCTCCAGTGTTGCCATGGATCTTGGGGTGCTTCTGAGTCTCCCCAGGGGAGTCAGGCCTCAAATCGAGTGGGGGCATGCACGTGCGCTTTCCTCCCGAGCTACAGCAGTAGTGTCACGCTTCCTGTCACGTGGATCAAGGGATCTGTGGCTTTCCCTCGAGGCTTTCCCTCGAGGCTTTCCCAGGAGGCTTTCCCACATGGCTGTGCCACGTGCCACCTTGGTGTGAGTCGATCCTCGGCGTGAAAGACGAGCCGGTGAACGGTAACGAGGTTCCTCTGGAATGGACTGAGACATCTGGGGGACTCTTGTAATGGTGGCACGACCCTGGGGTTCCTCTCGCCGTTCCTGTTGAGAGGGCCTACTGTTGAAATGCGACGGGAACGCCGGGAATTCTTTCCCGACGAAGCAGGGAAAGGATCCCTCATCTCAAGCTACGAGGAGAAAACGGGGCTCCTCTGGATGTGGGCGGAACCGCCGTGATTCCTCTCGAGTTGAGACGGGTATGTCGGGGAACTTCTTGATTTGCACCAAGGGTGTGAAGGACCCTTTCGAAGTTCCAGAGGTGAGGTGTGATCAGCCTCGAGACGCCTCAGCGGAAATGGGCCTCATCTCGCCTGGAGGGGAGAACCTCCTGGATTTTCTCGAGTTGCGGCAGGTCTTCTCGAGTTACGACGGGGACCTCAGGGACCCGCTCTGGTGGCCTCAGGAAAGGCCAGTCCCCATGCGAGTTGCTAGGTTACCTCTCGGGATTCCTCTCCCGTCCATGCCGGGGCCTCAGTCCTTGTGTGGAGTCGGGGAGGGAACCTGAGGATTCCTCTCCAGTGTTGCCATGGATCTTGGGGTGCTTCTGAGTCTCCCCAGGGGAGTCAGGCCTCAAATCGAGTGGGGGCATGCACGTGCGCTTTCCTCCCGAGCTGCAGCAGTAGTGTCACGCTTCCTGTCACGTGGATCAAGGGATCTGTGGCTTTCCCTCGAGACTGTCCCTCGAGGCTTTCCCACGAGGCTTTCCCACAGGGCTGTGCCACGTGCCACCTTTGTGTGAATCGATCCTCGGCGTGAAAGACGAACCGGTGAAGGGAAAAGAGGTTCCTCTGGAATGGACTGAGACATCTTGGGGACTCTTGGAATGGTGGCACGACCCTGGAGTTCCTCTCGCCGTTCCTGTTGAGAGGGCCTCCTCTTGAGATGCGACGGGAAGGCCGGGAACTCTTTCCCGACGAAGCAGGGAAAGATTCCCTCATCTCGAGCTACGAGGCGGAAACGGCGCACCTCTGGATGTGGGCGGAAACGCCGTGATTCCTCTCGAGTGGAGACGGGTATGTCGGGGAACTTCATGATTTGCACCAAGGGTGTGAAGGACCCTTTCGAAGTTCCAGAGGTGAGGTGTGATCAGCCTCGAGACGCCTCAGCGGAAATGGGCCTCATCTGGCCTGGAGGGGAGAACATCCTGGATTTTCTCGAGTTTCGGCAGGTCTTCTCGAGTTACGACGGGGACCTCAGGGACCCGCTCTGGTGGCCTCAGGAAAGGCCAGTCCCCATGCGAGTTGCTAGGGGACCTCTCGGGATTCCTCTCCCGTCCATGCCGGGGCCTCAGTCCTTGTGTGGAGTCGGGGCCGGAACCTGAGGTTTCCTCTCCAGTGTTGCCATGGATCTTGGGGTGCTTCTGAGTCTCCCCAGGGGAGTCAGGCCTCGTCTCGAGTGGGGGCATGCACGTGCGCTTTCCTCCCGTGCTGCAGCAGTAGAGTCACGCTTCCTGTCACGTGGATGAAGGGATCTGTGGCTTTCCCTCTAGGCTGTCCCTCGAAGCTTTCCCACGAGGCTTTCCCACAGGGCTGTGCCACGTGCCACGTTGGTGTGAGTCGTACCTCGGCGTGAAAGACGAGCCGTTGTAGGGAAAAGAGTTTACTCTGGTATGGACTGAGACATCTGGGGGACTCTTGGAATGGTGGCACGACTCTGGAGTTCCTCTCGCCGTTCCTGTTGAGAGGGCCTCCTCTTGAGAGGAGACGGGAACCCCGGGTTCTCTTTCCCGACGAAGCAGGGAAAGGATCCCTCATCTCGAGCTACGAGGCGGAAACGCGGCTCCTCTGGATGTGGGCGGGACCCTCGTGATTCCTCTCGAGTGGAGACGGGTATGTCGGGGAACTTCTTGATTTGCACCAATGGTGTGAAGGACCCTTTCTAAGTTCCAGCGGTGAGGTGTGATCAGCCTCGAGACGCCTCAGCGGAAATGGGCCTCATCTCGCCTGGAGGGGAGAACCTCCTGGATTTTCTCGAGTTGCGGCAGGTCTTCTCGAGTTACGACGGGTACCTCAGGGACCCGCTCTAGTGGCCTCAGGAAAGGCCAGTCCCCATGCGAGTTGCTAGGGGACCTCTCGGGATTCCTCTCCGGTCCATGCCGGGGCCTAGGACCTTGTGTGGAGACGGGGTCGGAACCTGAGGATTCCTCTCCAGTGTTGCCATGGATCTTGGGGTGCTTCTGAGTCTCCCCAGGGGAGTCAGGCCTCAAATCGAGTGGGGGCATGCACGTGCGCTTTCCTCCCGAGCTACAGCAGTAGTGTCACGCTTCCTGTCACGTGGATCAAGGGATCTGTGGCTTTCCCTCGAGGCTTTCCCTCGAGGCTTTCCCAGGAGGCTTTCCCACATGGCTGTGCCACGTGCCACCTTGGTGTGAGTCGATCCTCGGCGTGAAAGACGAGCCGGTGAACGGTAACGAGGTTCCTCTGGAATGGACTGAGACATCTGGGGGACTCTTGTAATGGTGGCACGACCCTGGGGTTCCTCTCGCCGTTCCTGTTGAGAGGGCCTACTGTTGAAATGCGACGGGAACGCCGGGAATTCTTTCCCGACGAAGCAGTGAAAGGATCCCTCATCTCGAGCTACGAGGCGGAAACCGGCCGCCTCTGGATGTGGGCGGGACCCTCGTGTTTCCTCTCAAGTGGAGACGGGTATGTCGGGGAACTTCTTGGTTTGCACCAAGGGTGTGAAGGAGCCTTTCGAAGTTCCAGAGGTGAGGTGTGATCAGCCTCGAGACGCCTCAGCGGATTTGGGCCTCATCTCGCCTGGAGGGGAGAACCTCCTGGATTTTCTCGAGGTGCGGCAGGTCTTCTCGAGTTACGACGGGGACCTCAGGGACCCGCTCTGGTGGCCTCAGGAAAGGCCAGTCCCCGTGCGCGTTGCTACGGGCCATCTCTGGATTCCTCTCCCGTCCATTCCGGGGCCTAAGACCTTGTGTGGAGTCGGGGCCGGAACCTGAGGTTTCCTCTCCAGTGTTGCCATGGATCTTGGGGTGCTTCTGAGTCTCCCGAGGGGAGTCAGGCCTCGTCTCGAGTAGGGACATGCACGTGCGCTTCCCTCCCATGCTGCAGCAGTAGTGTCACGCTTCCTGTCTTGTGGATCAAGGGATCTGTGGCTTTCCCTCGAGGCTGTCCCTCGAGGCTTTCCCACGAGGCTTTCCCACAGGGCTGTGCCACGTGCCACCTTGTTGTGAGTCGATCCTCGGCGTGAAAGACGAGCCGGTGAAGGGAAAAGAGGTTCCTCTGGAATGGACTGAGACATCTGGGGGACTCTTGGAATGGTGGCACGACCCTGGAGTTCCTCTCGCCGTTCCTGTTGAGAGGGCCTCCTCTTGAGATGCGACGGGAACGCCGGGAACTCTTTCCCGACGAAGCAGGGAAAGGATCCCTCATCTCGAGCTACGAGGCGGAAACGGGGCTCCTCTGGATGTGGGCGGGACCCTCGTGATTCCTCTCGAGTGGAGACGGGTATGTCGGGGAACTTCTTGATTTGCACCAAGGGTGTGAAGGAGCCTTTCGAAGTTCCAGAGGGGAGGTGTGATCAGCCTCGAGACGCCTCAGCGGAAATGGGCCTCATCTCGCCTGGGGGGAGAACCTCCTGTATTTTCTCGATTTGCGGCAGGTCTTCTCGAGTTACGACGGGGACCTCAGGGACCCGCTCTGGTGGCCTCAGGAAAGGCCAGTCCCCATGCGAGTTGCTAGGGGACCTCTCGGGATTCCTCTCCCGTCCATGCTGGGGCCTCAGTCCTTGTGTGGAGTCGGGGCCGGAATCTGAGGATTCCTCTCCAGTGTTGCCATGGATCTTGGGGTGCTTCTGAGTCTCCCCAGGGGAGTCAGGCCTCAAATCGAGTGGGGGCATGCACGTGCGCTTTCCTCCCGAGCTGCAGCAGTAGTGTCACGCTTCCTGGCACGTGGATCAAGGGATCTGTGGCTTTCCCTCGAGGCTGTCCCTCGAGGCTTTCCCACGAGGCTTTCCCACAGGGCTGTGCCACGTGCCACCTTGGTGTGAGTCGATCCTCGGCGTGAAAGACGAGCCGGTGAAGGGAAAAGAGGTTCCTCTGGTATGGACTGAGACATCTGGGGGACTCTTGGAATGGTGGCACGACCCTGGAGTTCCTCTCGCCGTTCCTGTTGAGAGGGCCTCCTCTTGAGAGGCGACGGGAAGGCCGGGAACTCTTTCCCGACGAAGCAGGGAAAGGATCCCTCATCTCGAGCTACGAGGCGGAAACGGGGCTCCTCTGGATGTGGGCGGAACCCTCGTGTTTCCTCTCAAGGGGAGACGGGCATGTCGGGGAACTTCTTGATTTGCACCAAGGGTGTGAAGGACACTTTCGAAGTTCAGAGGTGAGGTGTGATCAGCCTCTAGACGCCTCAGCGGAAATGGGCCTCATCTCGCCTGGAGGGGAGAACCTCCTGGATTTTCTCGAGTTGCGGCAGGTCTTCTCGAGCTGCGACGGGGACCTCAGGGACCCGCTCTGGTGGCCTCAGGAAAGGCCAGTCCCCATGCGAGTTGCTAGGGGACCTCTCGGGATTCCTCTCCCGTCCATGCCGGGGCCTCAGTCCTTGTGTGGAGTCGGGGCCGGAACCTGAGGATTCCTCTCCAGTGTTGCCATGGATCTAGGGGTGCTTCTGAGTCTCCCCAGGGGAGTCAGGTCTCGTCTCGAGTGGGGGCATGCACGTGCGCTTTCCTCCCGTGCTGCAGCAGTAGAGTCACGCTTCCTGTCACGTGGATCAAGGGATCTGTGGCTTTCCCTCTAGGCTGTCCCTCGAAGCTTTCCCACGAGGCTTTCCCACAGGGCTGTGCCACGTGCCACCTTGGTGTGAGTCGTACCTCGGCGTGAAAGACGAGCCGTTGTAGGGAAAAGAGGTTACTCTGGTATGGACTGAGACATCTGGGGGACTCTTGGAATAGTGGCACGACTCTGGAGTTCCTCTCGCCGTTCCTGTTGAGAGGGCCTCCTCTTGAGAGGAGACGGGAACCCCGGGTTCTCTTTCCCGACGAAGCAGGGAAAGGATCCCTCATCTCGAGCTACGAGGCGGAAACGGGGCTCCTCTGGATGTGGGCGGGACCCTCGTGATTCCTCTCGAGTGGAGACGGGTATGTCGGGGAACTTCTTGATTTGCACCAATGGTGTGAAGGACCCTTTCTAAGTTCCAGAGGTGAGGTGTGATCAGCCTCGAGACGCCTCAGCGGAAATGGGCCTCATCTCGCCTGGAGGGGAGAACCTCCTGGATTTTCTCGAGTTGCGGCAGGTCTTCTCGAGTTACGACGGGTACCTCAGGGACCCGCTCTAGTGGCCTCAGGAAAGGCCAGTCCCCATGCGAGTTGCTAGGGGACCTCTCGGGATTCCTCTCCGGTCCATGCCGGGGCCTAGGACCTTGTGTGGAGACGGGGTCAGAACCTGAGGATTCCTCTCCAGTGTTGCCATGGATCTTGGGGTGCTTCTGAGTCTCCCCAGGGGAGTCAGGCCTCAAATCGAGTGGGGGCATGCACGTGCGCTTTCCTCCCGAGCTACAGCAGTAGTGTCACGCTTCCTGTCACGTGGATCAAGGGATCTGTGGCTTTCCCTCGAGGCTTTCCCTCGAGGCTTTCCCAGGAGGCTTTCCCACATGGCTGTGCCACGTGCCACCTTGGTGTGAGTCGATCCTCGGCGTGAAAGACGAGCCGGTGAACGGTAACGAGGTTCCTCTGGAATGGACTGAGACATCTGGGGGACTCTTGGAATGGTGGCACGACCCTGGAGTTCCTCTCGCCGTTCCTGTTGAGAGGGCCTACTGTTGAAATGCGACGGGAACGCCGGGAATTCTTTCCCGACGAAGCAGTGAAAGCATCCCTCATCTCGAGCTACGAGGCGGAAACCGGCCGCCTCTGGATGTGGGCGGGACCCTCGTGTTTCCTCTCAAGTGGAGACGGGTATGTCGGGGAACTTCTTGATTTGCACCAAGGGTGTGAAGGAGCCTTTCGAAGTTCCAGAGGTGAGGTGTGATCAGCCTCGAGACGCCTCAGCGGATTTGGGCCTCATCTCGCCTGGAGGGGAGAACCTCCTGGATTTTCTCGAGGTGCGGCAGGTCTTCTCGAGTTACGACGGGGACCTCAGGGACCCGCTCTGGTGGCCTCAGGAAAGGCCAGATCCATTGCGAGTTGCTAGGGGACCTCTCGGGATTCCTCTCCGGTCCATGCCGGGGCCTAGGACCTTGTGTGGAGACGGGGTCGGAACCTGAGGATTCCTCTCCAGTGTTGCCATGGATCTTGGGGTGCTTCTGAGTCTCCCCAGGGGAGTCAGGCCTCAAATCGAGTGGGGGCATGCACGTGCGCTTTCCTCCCGAGCTGCAGCAGTAGTGTCACGATTCCTGTCACGTGGATCAAGGGATCTGTGGCTTTCCCTCGAGGCTTTCCCTCGAGGCTTTCCCAGGAGGCTTTCCCACAGGGCTGTGCCACGTGCCACCTTGGTGTGAGTCGATCCTCGGCGTGAAAGACGAGCCGGTGAACGGTAACGAGGTTCCTCTGGAATGGACTGAGACATCTGGGGGACTCTTGGAATGGTGGCACGACCCTGGAGTTCCTCTCGCCGTTCCTGTTGAGAGGGCCTACTGTTGAAATGCGACGGGAACGCCGGGAATTCTTTCCCGACGAAGCAGGGAAAGGATCCCTCATCTCGAGCTACGAGGCGGAAACCGGCCGCATCTGGATGTGGGCGGGACCCTCGTGTTTCCTCTCAAGTGGAGACGGGTATGTCGGGGAACTTCTTGATTTGCACCAAGGGTGTGAAGGAGCCTTTCGAAGTTCCAGAGGTGAGGTGTGATCAGCCTCGAGACGCCTCAGCGGATTTGGGCCTCATCTCGCCTGGAGGGGAGAACCTCCTGGATTTTCTCGAGGTGCGGCAGGTCTTCTCGAGTTACGACGGGGACCTCAGGGACCCGCTCTGGTGGCCTCAGGAAAGGCCAGATCCATTGCGAGTTGCTCGGGGCCGTCTCGGGATTCCTCTCCCGTCCATGCCGGGGCGTCAGTCCTTCTGTGGAGTCGGGGCTGGAACCTGAAGATTCCTCTAAAGTGTTGCCATGGATCTTGGGGTGCTTCTGAGTCTCCCCAGGGGAGTCAGGCCTCGTCTCGAGTGGGGGCATGCACGTGCGCTTTCCTCCCGAGCTGCAGCAGTAGTGTCACGCTTCCTGTCACGTGGATCAAGGGATCTGTGGCTTTCCCTCGAGGCTGTCCCTCGAGGCTTTCCCACGAGGCTTTCCCACAGGGCTGTGCCACGTGCCACCTTGGTGTGAGTAGATCCTCGGCGTGAAAGACGAGCCGGTGAAGGGAAAAGAGGTTCCTCTGGAATGGACTGAGACATCTGGGGGACTCTTGGAATGGTGGCACGACCCTGGAGTTCCTCTCGCCGTTCCTGTTGAGAGGGCCTCCTCTTGAGATGCGACGGGAAGGCCGGGAACTCTTTCCCGACGAAGCAGGGAAAGATTCCCTCATCTCGAGCTACGAGGCGGAAACGGCGCGCCTCTAGATGTGGACGGGACCCTCGTGATTCCTCTCGAGTGGAGACGGGTATGTTGTGGAACTTCATGATTTGCACCAAGGGTGTGAAGGACCCTTTCGACATTCCAGAGGGGAGGTGTGATCAGCCTCGAGACGCCTCAGCGGAAATGGGCCTCATCTCGTCTGGAGGGGAAAACCTCCTGGATTTTCTCGAGTTTCGGCAGGTTTTCTCGAGTTACGACGGGGACCTCAGGGACCCGCTCTTGTGGCCTGAGGAAAGGCCAGTCCCCGTGCGCGTTGCTATGGGCCATCTCTGGATTCCTCTCCCGTCCATGCCGGGGCCTCAGTCCTTGTGTGGAGTCGGGGCCGGAACCTGAGGATTCCTCTCCAGTGTTGCCATGGATCTTGGGGTGCTTCTGAGTCTCCCGAGGGGAGACAGGCCTCGTCTCGAGTGGGGGGCATGCACGTGCGCTTTCCCTCCCGAGCTGCAGCAGTAGTGTCACGCTTCCTGTCACGTGGATCAAGGGATCTGTGGCTTTCCCTCCAGGCTGTCCCTCGAGACTTTCCCACAAGGCTTTCCCACAGGGCTGTGCCACGTGCCACCTTGGTGTGAGTCATACCTCGGCGTGAAAGACGAGCCGTTGTAGGGAAAAGAGGTTACTCTGGTATGGACTGAGACATCTGGGGGACTCTTGGAATGGTGGCACGACCCTGGAGTTCCTCTCGCCGTTCCTGTTGAGAGGGCCTCCTCTTGAGAGGCGACGGGAACGCCGGGAACTCTTTCCCGACGAAGCAGGGAAAAATTCCCTCATCTCGAGCTACGAGGCGGAAACGGGGCTCCTCTGGATGTGGGCGGGACCCTCGTGATTCCTCTCGAGTGGAGACGGCTATGTCGGGGAACTTCTTGATTTGCACCAAGGGTGTGAAGGACCCTGTTGAAGTTCCAGAAGTGAGGTGTGATTAGCCTCGAGACGCCTCAGCGGAAATGGGCCTCATCTCGCCTGGAGGGGAGAACCTCCTGGATTTTCTCGAGTTGCGGCAGTTCTTCTCGAGTTACGACGGGGACCTCAGGGACCCGCTCTGTTGGCCTCAGGAAAGGCCAGTCCCCGTGCGCGTTGCTATGGGCCATCTCTGGATTCCTCTCCCGTCCATGCCGGGGCCTAAGACCTTGTGTGGAGTCGGGGCCGGAACCTGAGGATTCCTCTCCAGTGTTGCCATGGATCTTGGGGTGCTTCTGAGTCTCCCCAGGGGAGTCAGGGCTCGTCTCGAGTGGGGGCATGCACGTGCGCTTTCCTCCCGAGCTGCAGCAGTAGTGTCACGCTTCCTGTCACGTGGATCAAGGGATCTGTGGCTTTCCCTCGAGGCTGTCCCTCGAGGCTTTCCCACGAGGCTTTCCCACAGGGCTGTGCCACGTGCCACCTTGGTGTGAGTCGATCCTCGTCGTGAAAGACGAGCCGGTGAAGGGAAAAGAGGTTCCTCTGGAATGGACTGAGACATCTGGGGGACTCTTGGAATGGTGGCACGACCCTGGAGTTCCTCTCGCCGTTCCTGTTGAGAGGGCCTCCTCTTGAGATGCGACGGGAACGCCGGGAACTCTTTCCCGACGAAGCAGGGAAAGGATCCCTCATCTCGAGCTACGAGGCGGAAACGGGGCTCCTCTGGATGTGAGCGGGACCCTCGTGATTCCTCTAGAGTGGAGACGTGTATGTCGGGGAACTTCTTGATTTGCACCAAGGGTGTGAAGGAGCCTTTCGAAGTTCCAGAGGGGAGGTGTGATCAGCCTCGAGACGCCTCAGCGGAAATGGGCCTCATCTCGCCTGGAGGGGAGAACCTCCTGTATTTTCTCGATTTGCGGCAGGTCTTCTCGAGTTACGACGGGGATCTCAGGGACCCGCTCTGGTGGCCTGAGGAAAGGCCAGTCCCCGTGCGCGTTGCTATGGGCCATCTCTGGATTCCTCTCCCGTCCATGCCGGGGCCTAAGACCTTGTGTGGAGTCGGGGCCGGAACCTGAGGATTCCTCTCCAGTGTTGCCATGGATCTTGGGGAGCTTCTGAGTCTTCCGAGGGGAGTCAGGCCTCGTCTCGAGTGGGGGCATGCACGTGCGCTTCCCTCCCGAGCTGCAGCAGTAGTGTCACGCTTCCTGTCACGTGGATCAAGGGATCTGTGGCTTTCCCTCGAGGCTGTCCCTCGAGGCTTTCCCAAGAGGCTTTCCCACAGGGCTGTGCCACGTGCCACCTTGGTGTGAGTCGATCCTCGGCGTGAAAGACGAGCCGGTGAAGGGAAAAGAGGTTCCTCTGGAATGGACTGAGACATCTGGGGGACTCTTGGAATGGTGGCACGACCCTGGAGTTCTTCTCGCCGTTCCTGTTGAGAGGGCCTCCTCTTGAGATGCGACGGGAACGCCGGAAACTCTTTCCCGACGAAGCAGGGAAAGGATCCCTCATCTCAAACTTCGAGGAGGAAACGGGGCTCCTCTGGATGTGGGCGGGACCGTCGTGATTCCTCTCGAGTGGAGACGGGTATGTCGGGGAACTTCTTGATTTGCACCAAGGGTGTGAAGTACCCTTTCGAAGTTCCAGAGGTGAGGTGTGATCAGCCCCGAGATGCCTCAGCGGAAATGGGCCTCATCTAGCCTGGAGGGGAGAACCTCCTTTTCTCGAGTTGCGGCAGGTCTTCTCGAGTTACGACGGGGACCTCAGGGACCCGGTCTGGTGGCCTCAGGAAAGGCCAGTCCCCATGCGAGTTGCTAGGGGACCTCTCGGGATTCCTCTCCCGTCCATGCCGGGGCCTCAGTCCTTGTGTGGAGTCGGGGCCGGAACCTGAGGATTCCTCTCCAGTGTTGCCATGGATCTTGGGGTGCTTCTGAGTCTCCCCAGGGGAGTCAGGCCTCGTCTCGAGTGGGGGCATGCACGTGCGCTTTCCTCCCGAGCTGCAGCAGTAGTGTCACGCTTCCTGTCACGTGGGTCAAGGGATCTGTGGCTTTCCCTCGAGGCTGTCCCTGGAGGCTTTCCCACGAGGCTTTCCCACAGGGCTGTGCCACGTGCCACCTTGGTGTGAGTCGATCCTCGGCGTGAAAGACGAGCCGGTGAAGGGAAAAGAGGTTCCTCTGGAATGGATTGAGACATCTGGGGGACTCTTGGAATGGTGGCACGACCCTGGAGTTCCTCTCGCCGTTCCTGTTGAGAGGGCCTCCTCTTGAGATGCGACGGGAACGCCGGGAACTCTTTCCCGACGAAGCAGGGAAAGGATCCCTCATCTCGAGCTACGAGGCGGAAACGGGGCTCCTCTGGATGTGGGCGGGACCCTTGTGATTCCTCTCGAGTGGAGACGGGTTTGTCGGGGAACTTTTTGATTTGCACCAAGGGTGTGAAGGACCCTTTCGAAGTTCCAGAGGTGAGGTGTGATCAGCCTCGAGACCCCTCAGCGGAAATGGGCCTCATCTCGCCTGGAGGGGAGAACCTCCCGGGTTTTCTCGAGTTGCGGCAGGTCTTCTCGAGTTACGACGGGGACCTCAGGGACCCGCTCTGGTGGCCTCAGGAAAGGCCAGTCCCCATGCGAGTTGCTAGGGGACCTCTCGGGATTCCTCTCCCGTCCATGCCGGGGCCTCAGTCCTTGTGTGGAGTCGGGGCTGGAACCTGAGGATTCCTCTCCAGTGTTGCCATGGATCTTGGGGTGCTTCTGAGTCTCCCCAGGGGAGTCAGGCCTCGTCTCGAGTGGGGGTACGCACGTGCGCTTTCCTCCCGAGCTGCAGCAGTAGTGTCACGCTTCCTGTCACGTGGATCAAGGGATCTGTGGCTTTCCCTCGAGGCTGTCCCTCGAGGCTTTCCCACGAGGCTTTCCCACAGGGCTGTGCCACGTGCCACCTTGGTGTGAGTCGATCCTCGGCGTGAAAGACGAGCCGGTGAAGGGAAAAGAGGTTCCTCTGGAATGGACTGAGACATCTGGGGGACTCTTGGAATGGTGGCACGACCCTGTAGTTCCTCTCGCCGTTCCTGTTGAGAGGGCCTCCTCTTGAGATGCGACGGGAACGCCGGGAACTCTTTCCCGACGAAGCAGGGAAAGGATCCCTCATCTCGAGCTACGAGGCGGAAACGGGGCTCCTCTGGATGTGGGCGGGACCCTCGTGATTCCTCTCGAGTGGAGACGGCTAGGTCGGGGAACTTCTTGATTTGCAGCAAGGGTGTGAAGGACCCTTTCGAAGTTCCAGAGGTGAGGTGTGATCAGCCTCGAGACGCCTCAGCGGAAATGGGCCTCATCTCGCCTGGAGGGGAGAACCTCCTGGATTTTCTCGAGTTGCGGCAGGTCTTCTCGAGTTACGACGGGGACCTCAGGGACCCGCTCTGGTGGCCTCAGGAAAGGCCAGTCCCCATGCGAGTTGCTAGGGGACCTCTCGGGATTCCTCTCCCGTCCATGCCGGGGCCTCAGTCCTTGTGTGGAGTCGGGGCCGGAACCTGAGGATTCCTCTCCAGTGTTGCCATGGATCTTGGGGTGCTTCTGAGTCTCCCCAGGGGAGTCAGGCCTCGTCTCGAGTGGGGGCATGCACGTGCGCTTTCCTCCCGAGCTGCAGCAGTAGTGTCACGCTTCCTGTCACGTGGGTCAAGGGATCTGTGGCTTTCCCTCGAGGCTGTCCCTCGAGGCTTTCCCACGAGGCTTTCCCACAGGGCTGTGCCACGTGCCACCTTGGTGTGAGTCGATCCTCGGCGTGAAAGACGAGCCGGTGAAGGGAAAAGAGGTTCCTCTGGAATGGATTGAGACATCTGGGGGACTCTTGGAATGGTGGCACGACCCTGGAGTTCCTCTCGCCGTTCCTGTTGAGAGGGCCTCCTCTTGAGATGCGACGGGAACGCCGGGAACTCTTTCCCGACGAAGCAGGGAAAGGATCCCTCATCTCGAGCTACGAGGCGGAAACGGGGCTCCTCTGGATGTGGGCGGGACCCTTGTGATTCCTCTCGAGTGGAGACGGGTTTGTCGGGGAACTTTTTGATTTGCACCAAGGGTGTGAAGGACCCTTTCGAAGTTCCAGAGGTGAGGTGTGATCAGCCTCGAGACCCCTCAGCGGAAATGGGCCTCATCTCGCCTGGAGGGGAGAACCTCCTGGATTTTCTCGAGTTGCGGCAGGTCTTCTCGAGTTACGACGGGGACCTCAGGGACCCGCTCTGGTGGCCTCAGGAAAGGCCAGTCCCCATGCGAGTTGTTAGGGGACTTCTCGGGATTCCTCTCCCGTCCATGCCGGGGCCTCAGTCCTTGTGTGGAGTCGGGGCTGGAACCTGAGGATTCCTCTCCAGTGTTGCCATGGATCTTGGGGTGCTTCTGAGTCTCCCCAGGGGAGTCAGGCCTCGTCTCGAGTGGGGGCACGCACGTGCGCTTTCCTCCCGAGCTGCAGCAGTAATGTCACGCTTCCTGTCACGTGGATCAAGGGATCTGTGGCTTTCCCTCGAGGCTGTCCCTCGAGGCTTTCCCACGAGGCTTTCCCACAGGGCTGTGCCACGTGCCACCTTGGTGTGAGTCGATCCTCGGCGTGAAAGACGAGCCGGTGAAGGGAAAAGAGGTTCCTCTGGAATGGACTGAGACATCTGGTGGACTCTTGGAAAGGTGGCACGACCCTGGAGTTCCTCTCGCCGTTCCTGTTGAGAGGGCCTCCTCTTGAGATTCGACCGGAACGCCGGGAACTCTTTCCCGACGAAGCAGGGAAAGGATCCCTCATCTCGAGCTATGAGGCGGAAACGGGGCTCCTCTGGATGTGGGCGGGACCCTCGTGATTCCTCTCGAGTGGAGACGGGTATGTCGGGGAACTACTTGATTTGCACCAAGGGTGTGAATGACCCTATCGAAGTTCCAGAGGGGAGGTGTGGTCAGCCTCGAGACGCCTCAGCGGAAATGGGCCTCATCTCGCCTGGAGGGGCTAACCTCCTGGATTTTCTCGAGTTGCGGCAGGTCTTCTCGAGTTACGACGGGGACCTCAGGGACTCGCTCTGGTGGCCTCAGGAAAGGCCAGTCCCCATGCGAGTTGCTAGGGGACCTCTCGGGATTCCTCTCCCGTCCATGCCGGGGCCTCAGTCCTTGTGTGGAGTCGGGGCCGGAACCTGAGGATTCCTCTCCAGTGTTGCCATGGATCTTGGGGTGCTTCTGAGTCTCCCCAGGGGAGTCAGGCCTCGTCTCGAGTGGGGGCATGCACGTGCGCTTTCCTCCCGAGCTGCAGCAGTAGTGTCACGCTTCCTGTCACGTGGATCAAGGGATCTGTGGCTTTCCCTCGAGGCTGTCCCTCGAGGCTTTCCCACGAGGCTTTCCCACAGGGCTGTGCCACGTGCCACCTTGGTGTGAGTCGATCCTCGGCGTGAAAGACGAGCCGGTGAAGGGAAAAGAGGTTCCTCTGGAATGGACTGAGACATCTGGGGGACCCTTGGAATGGTGGCACGACCCTGGAGTTCCTCTCGCCGTTCCTGTTGATAGGGCCTCCTCTTGAGATGCGACGGGAACGCCGGGAACTCTTTCCCGACGAAGCAGGGAAAGGATCCCTCATCTCGAGCTACGAGGTGGAAACGGGGCTCCTCTGGATGTGGGCGGGACCCTCGTGATTCCTCTCGAGTGGAGACGGCTAGGTCGGGGAACTTCTTGATTTGCACCAAGGGTGTGAAGGACCCTTTCGAAGTTCCAGAGGTGAGGTGTGATCAACCTCGAGACGCCTCGGCGGAAATGGGCCTCATCTCGCCTGGAGGGGAGAACCTCCCGGATTTTCTCGAGGTGCGGCAGGTCTTCTCGAGTTACGACGGGGACCTCAGGGACCCGCTCTGGTGGCCTCAGGAAAGGCCAGTCCCCATGCGAGTTGTTAGGGGACCTCTCGGGATTCCTCTCCCGTCCATGCCGGGGCCTCAGTCCTTGTGTGGAGTCGGGGCCGGAACCTGAGGATTCCTCTCCAGTGTTGCCATGGATCTTGGGGTGCTTCTGAGTCTCCCCAGGGGAGTCAGGCCTCGTCTCGACTGGGGGCATGCACGTGCGCTTTCCTCCCGAGCTGCAGCAGTAGTGTCACGCTTCCTGTCACGTGGATCAAGGGATCTGTGGCTTTCCCTCGAGGCTGTCCCTCGAGGCTTTCCCACGAGGCTTTCCCAGAGGGCTGTGCCACGTGCCACCTTGGTGTGAGTCGATCCTCGGCGTGAAAGACGAGCCGGTGAAGGGAAAAGAGGTTCCTCTGGAATGGACTGAGACATCTGGGGGACTCTTGGAATGGTGGCACGACCCTGGAGTTCCTCTCGCCGTTCCTGTTGAGAGGGCCTCCTCTTGAGATGCGACGGGAACGCCGGGAACTCTTTCCCGACGAAGCAGGGAAAGGATCCCTCATCTCGAGCTACGAGGCGGAAACGGGGCTCCTCTGGATGTGGGCGGGACCCTCGTGATTCCTCTCGAGTGGAGACGGCTAGGTCGGGGAACTTCTTGATTTGCAGCAAGGGTGTGAAGGACCCTTTCGAAGTTCCAGAGGTGAGGTGTGATCAGCCTCGAGACGCCTCAGCGGAAATGGGCCTCATCTCGCCTGGAGGGGAGAACCTCCTGGATTTTCTCGAGTTGCGGCAGGTCTTCTCGAGTTACGACGGGGACCTCAGGGACCCGCTCTGGTGGCCTCAGGAAAGGCCAGTCCCCATGCGAGTTGCTAGGGGACCTCTCGGGATTCCTCTCCCGTCCATGCCGGGGCCTCAGTCCTTGTGTGGAGTCGGGGCCGGAACCTGAGGATTCCTCTCCAGTGTTGCCATGGATCTTGGGGTGCTTCTGAGTCTCCCCAGGGGAGTCAGGCCTCGTCTCGAGTGGGGGCATGCACGTGCGCTTTCCTCCCGAGCTGCAGCAGTAGTGTCACGCTTCCTGTCACGTGGGTCAAGGGATCTGTGGCTTTCCCTCGAGGCTGTCCCTGGAGGCTTTCCCACGAGGCTTTCCCACAGGGCTGTGCCACGTGCCACCTTGGTGTGAGTCGATCCTCGGCGTGAAAGACGAGCCGGTGAAGGGAAAAGAGGTTCCTCTGGAATGGATTGAGACATCTGGGGGACTCTTGGAATGGTGGCACGACCCTGGAGTTCCTCTCGCCGTTCCTGTTGAGAGGGCCTCCTCTTGAGATGCGACGGGAACGCCGGGAACTCTTTCCCGACGAAGCAGGGAAAGGATCCCTCATCTCGAGCTACGAGGCGGAAACGGGGCTCCTCTGGATGTGGGCGGGACCCTTGTGATTCCTCTCGAGTGGAGACGGGTTTGTCGGGGAACTTTTTGATTTGCACCAAGGGTGTGAAGGACCCTTTCGAAGTTCCAGAGGTGAGGTGTGATCAGCCTCGAGACCCCTCAGCGGAAATGGGCCTCATCTCGCCTGGAGGGGAGAACCTCCCGGATTTTCTCGAGTTGGGGCAGGTCTTCTCGAGTTACGACGGGGACCTCAGGGACCCGCTCTGGTGGCCTCAGGAAAGGCCAGTCCCCATGCGAGTTGTTAGGGGACCTCTCGGGATTCCTCTCCCGTCCATGCTGGGGCCTCAGTCCTTGTGTGGAGTCGGGGCTGGAACCTGAGGATTCCTCTCCAGTGTTGCCATGGATCTTGGGGTGCTTCTGAGTCTCCCCAGGGGAGTCAGGCCTCGTCTCGAGTGGGGGCACGCACGTGCGCTTTCCTCCCGAGCTGCAGCAGTAATGTCACGCTTCCTGTCACGTGGATCAAGGGATCTGTGGCTTTCCCTCGAGGCTGTCCCTCGAGGCTTTCCCACGAGGCTTTCCCACAGGGCTGTGCCACGTGCCACCTTGGTGTGAGTCGATCCTCGGCGTGAAAGACGAGCCGGTGAAGGGAAAAGAGGTTCCTCTGGAATGGACTGAGACATCTGGTGGACTCTTGGAAAGGTGGCACGACCCTGGAGTTCCTCTCGCCGTTCCTGTTGAGAGGGCCTCCTCTTGAGATTCGACCGGAACGCCGGGAACTCTTTCCCGACGAAGCAGGGAAAGGATCCCTCATCTCGAGCTATGAGGCGGAAACGGGGCTCCTCTGGATGTGGGCGGGACCCTCGTGATTCCTCTCGAGTGGAGACGGGTATGTCGGGGAACTACTTGATTTGCACCAAGGGTGTGAATGACCCTATCGAAGTTCCAGAGGGGAGGTGTGGTCAGCCTCGAGACGCCTCAGCGAAAATGGGCCTCATCTCGCCTGGAGGGGAGAACCTCCCGTATTTTCTCGAGGTGCGGCAGGTCTTCTCGAGTTACGACGGGGACCTCAGGGACCCGCTCTGGTGGCCTCAGGAAAGGCCAGTCCCCATGCGAGTTGTTAGGGGACCTTTCGGGATTCCTCTCCCGTCCATGCCGGGGCCTCTGTCCTTGTGTGGAGTCGGGGCCGGAACCTGAGGATTCCTCTCCAGTGTTGCCATGGATCTTGGGGTGCTTCTGAGTCTCCCCAGGGGAGTCAGGCCTCGTCTCGACTGGGGGCATGCACGTGCGCTTTCCTCCCGAGCTGCAGCAGTAGTGTCACGCTTCCTGTCACGTGGATCAAGGGATCTGTGGCTTTCCCTCGAGGCTGTCCCTCGAGGCTTTCCCACGAGGCTTTCCCACAGGGCTCTGCCACGTGCCACCTTGGTGTGAGTCGATCCTCGGCGTGAAAGACGAGCCGGTGAAGGGAAAAGAGGTTCCTCTGGAATGGACTGAGACATCTGGGGGACTCTTGGAATGGTGGCACGACCCTGGAGTTCCTCTCGCCGTTCCTGTTGAGAGGGCATCCTCTTGAGATGCGATGGGAACGCTGGGAACTCTTTCCCGACGAAGCAGGGAAAGGATCCCTCATCTCGAGCTACGAGGCGGAAACGGGGCTCCTCTGGATGTGGGCGGGACCCTCGTGATTCCTCTCGAGTGGAGACGGCTAGGTCGGGGAACTTCTTGATTTGCAGCAAGGGTGTGAAGGACCCTTTCGAAGTTCCAGAGGTGAGGTGTGATCAGCCTCGAGACGCCTCAGCGGAAATGGGCCTCATCTCGCCTGGAGGGGAGAACCTCCTGGATTTTCTCGAGTTGCGGCAGGTCTTCTCGAGTTACGACGGGGACTTCAGGGACCCGCTCTGGTGGCCTCAGGAAAGGCCAGTCCCCATGCGAGTTGCTAGGGGACCTCTCGGGATTCCTCTCCCGTCCATGCCGGGGCCTCAGTCCTTGTGTGGAGTCGGGGCCGGAACCTGAGGATTCCTCTCCAGTGTTGCCATGGATCTTGGGGTGCTTCTGAGTCTCCCCAGGGGAGTCAGGCCTCGTCTCGAGTGGGGGCATGCACGTGCGCTTTCCTCCCGAGCTGCAGCAGTAGTGTCACGCTTCCTGTCACGTGGGTCAAGGGATCTGTGGCTTTCCCTCGAGGCTGTCCCTGGAGGCTTTCCCACGAGGCTTTCCCACAGGGCTGTGCCACGTGCCACCTTGGTGTGAGTCGATCCTCGGCGTGAAAGACGAGCCGGTGAAGGGAAAAGAGGTTCCTCTGGAATGGACTGAGACATCTGTGGGACTCTTGGAATGGTGGCACGACCCTGGAGTTCCTCTCGCCGTTCCTGTTGAGAGGGCCTCCTCTTGAGATGCGACGGGAACGCCGGGAACTCGTTCCCGACGAAGCAGGGAAAGGATCCCTCATCTCGAGCTACGAGGCGGAAACGGGGCTCCTCTGGATGTGGGCGGGACCCTCGTGTTTCCTCTCGAGTGGAGACGGGTATGTCGGGGAACTTCTTGATTTGCACCAAGGGTGTGAAGGACCCTTTCGAAGTTCCAGAGGTGAGGTGTGATCACCTCGAGACGCCTCAGCGGAAATGGGCCTCATCTCGCCTGGAGGGGAGAACCTCCTGGATTATCTCGAGTTGCGACAGGTCTTCTCGAGTTACGACGGGGACCTCAGGGACCCGATCTGATGGCCAAATGAAAGGCCAGTCCCTCTGCGAGTTGCTACGGGACCATTCGGGATTCCTCTCCCGTCGATGCCGTGGCCTAAAACCTTGTGTGGAGTCGGGGCCGGAACCTGAGCATTCCTCTCCAGTGTTACCATGGATCTTGGGGTGCCTCTAAGTCTCTCCAGTTGAGTCAGGCCTCATTTCGAGTGGGGTCTTGCACGTGTGATTCCCTCCCGAGCTGCCGCAGTAGGGTCACGTTTCCTGTCACGTGGATCAAGGGATCTGTGGCTTTCCCTCGAGGCTTTCCCTCGAGGCTTTCCCACGAGGCTTTCCCACAGGGCTGTGCCAAGTGCCACCTTGGTGTGAGTCGATCCTCGGCGTGAAAGACGAGCCGGTGAAGGGAAAAGAGGTTCCTCTGGAATGGACTGAGACATCTGGGGGACTCTTGGAATGGTGGCACGACCCTGGAGTTCCTCTCGCCGTTCCTGTTGAGAGGGCCTCCTCTTGAATTGCGACGGGAACGCCGGGAATTCTTTCCCGACGAAGCAGGGAAAGGATCCGTCACCTCGAGCTATGAGGCGGAAACGGGGCTCCTGTGGATGTGGCCGGTACCCTCGTCTTTCCTCTAGAGTGGAGACGGGTATGTCGGGGAACTTCTTGATTTGCACCAAGGGTGTGAAGGACCCTTTCGACATTCCAGAGGTGAGGTGTGATTAGCCCCGAGAAGCCTCTGCAGAAATGGGCCTCGTCTCGCCTGCAGGGGAGAACCTCCTGGATTTTCTCGAGTTGCGGCAGGTCTTCTCCAGTTACGACGGGGACCTCAGGGACCCGCTCTGGTGGCCTCAGGAGGGGCCAGTCCCCATGCGAGTTGCTAGGGGCCATCTCGGGATTCCTCTTCCGTAGATGCCGGGGCCTAAGACCTTGTGTGGAGTCGGTGCCGGAACCAGAGGATTCCTCTCCAGTGTTGACATGGATCTTGGGGTGCCTCTGAGTTTCCCCAGGGGAGTCAGGCCTCGTCTCGAGTGGGGGCATGCACGTGCGCTTCCCTCCCGAGCTGCAGCAGTAGGGTCACGCCTTCTGTCACGTAGATGAAGGGATCTGTGGCTTTCCCTCGAGGATTTCCCTCTAGGCTTTCCCGGGAGGCTTTCCCACAGGGCTGTGCCAAGTGCCACCTTGGTGTGAGTCGATCCTCGGCGTGAAAGACGAGCCGGTGAAGGGAAAAGAGGTTCCTCTGGAATGGACTGAGACATCTGGGGGACTCTTGGAATGGTGGCACGACCCTGGAGTTCCTCTCGCCTTTCCTGTTCAGAGGGCCTCCTCTTGAGATGCGACGGGAACGCCGGGAATTCTTTCCCGACGATGCAGGGAAAGGATCCCTCACCTCGAGCTACGAGGCGGAAACGGGGCTCCCCTGGATGTGGGCGGGACCCTCGTGTTTCCTCTCGAGTGGAGACGGGTATGTCGGGGAACTTCTTGAGGTGCACCAAGGGTGTGAAGGACCCTTTCGACGTTCCAGAGGTGAGGTGTGATTAGCCCCGAGAAGCCTCTGCGGAAATGGGCCTCCTCTCGCCTGCAGGGGAGAACCTCCTGGATTTTCTCGAGTTGCGGCAGGTCTTCTCGAGTTACGACGGGGACCTCAGGGACCCGCTCTGGTGGCCTCAGGAAGGGCCAGTCCCCATGCGAGTTGCTAGGGGACCTCTCGGGATTCCTCTCCCGTCGATGCCGGGGAATAAGGCCTTGTTTGGAGTCGGGGCCGGAACCTGAGCCTTCCTCTCCAATGTCGACATGGATCTTGGGGTGCCTCTGAGTCTCCCCATGGGAGTCAGGCCTCGTCTCGAGTGGGGGCATGCACGTGCACTTCCCTCCCGAGCTGCAGCAGAAGGGTCACGCTTCCTGTCACGTGGATAAAGGGATCTGTGGCTTTCCCTCGAGGCTTTTGCTCGAGGCTTTCCTACGAGGCTTTCCCACAGGGCTGTGCCACGTGCTACCTTGGTGTGAGTTGATCCTCGGCGTGAAAGACGAGCCGGTGAAGGGAAAAGAGGTTCCTCTGGAATGGACTGAGACATCTGGGGGACTCTTGGAATGGTGGCACGACCCTGGAGTTCCTCTCGCCGTTCCTGTTCAGAGGGCCTCCTCTTGAAATGCGACGGGAACGCCGGGACTCTTTCCCGACGAAGCAGGGAAAGGATCCCTCATCTCGAGCTACGAGGCGGAAACGGGGCTCCTCTGGATGTGGGCGGGACCCTCGTGATTCCTCTCGAGTGGAGACGGGTTTGTCGGGGAACTTCTTGATTTGCACCAAGGGTGTGAAGGACCCTTTCGAAGTTCCAGAGGGGAGGTGTGATCAGCCTCGAGACGCCTCAGCGGAAATGGGCCTCATCTCGCCTGGAGGGGAGAACCTCCTGGATTTTCTCGAGTTGCGGCAGGTCTTCTCGAGTTACGACGGGGACCTCAGGGACCCGCTCTGGTGGCCTCAGGAAAGGCCAGTCCCCATGCGAGTTGCTAGGGGACCTCTCGGGATTCCTCTCCCGTCCATGCCGGGGCCTCAGTCCTTGTGTGGAGTCGGGGCCGGAACCTGAGGATTCCTCTCCAGTGTTGCCATGGATCTTGGGGTGCTTCTGAGTCTCCCCAGGGGAGTCAGGCCTCGAATCGAGTTTGGGCATGCACGTGCGCTTTCCTCCCGAGCTGCAGCAGTAGTGTCACGCTTCCTGTCACGTGGATCAAGGGATCTGTGGCTTTCCCTCGAGGCTTTCCCTCGAGGCTTTCCCACAAAGCTTTCCCACAGGGCTGTGCCACGTGCCACCTTGGTGTGAGTCTATCCTCGGCGTGAAAGACGAGCCGGTGAACGGTAACGAGGTTCCTCTGGAATGGACTGAGACATCTGGGGGACTCTTGGAATGGTGGCACGACCCTGGAGTTCCTCTCGCCGTTCCTGTTGAGAGGGCCTCTTGTTGAAATGCGACGGGAACGCTGGGAATTCTTTCCCGACGAAGCAGGGAAAGGATCCCTCATCTCGAGCTACGAGGCGGAAACCGGCCGCCTCTGGATGTGGGCGGGACCCTCGTGTTTCCTCTCGAGTGGAGACGGGTATGTCGGGGAACTTCTTGATTTGCACCAAGGGTGTGAAGGACCCTTTCGAAGTTCCATAGGTGAGGTGTGATCAGCCTCGAGACGCCTCAGCGGAAATGGGCCTCATCTCGCCGGCAGGGGAGAAGCTCCTGGATATTCTCGAGTTGCGGCAGGTCTTCTCGAGTTACGACGGGGACCTCAGGGACCCGCTCTGGTCGCCTCAGGAAGGGCCAGTCCCCATGCGAGTTGCTAGGGGCCATCTCGGGATTCCTCTCCCGTCGATGACGGGGCCTAAGACCTTGTGTGGAGTCGGGGCCGGAACCTGAGCATTCCTCTCCAGTGTTACCATGGATCTTGGGGTGCCTCTGAGTCTCCCCAGGGGAGTCAGGCCTCGTCTCGAGTGGGGGCATGCACATGCGCTTCCCTCCCGAGCTGCAGCAGTAGGGTCACGCTTCCTGTCACGTGGATCAAGGGATCTGTGGCTTTCCCTCGAGGCTTTCCCTCGAGGCTTTCCCACGAGGCTTTCCCACAGGGCTGTGCCAAGTGCCACCTTGGTGTGAGTCGATCCTCGGCGTGAAAGACGAGCCGTTGAAGGGAAAAGAGGTTCCTCTGGAATGGACTGAGACATCTGAGGGACTCTTGGAATGGTGGCACGACCCTGGAGTTCCTCTCGCCGTTCCTGTTGAGAGGGCCTCCTCTTGAATTGCGACGGGAACGCCGGGAATTCTTTCCCGACGAAGCAGGGAAAGGATCCGTCACCTCGAGCTACGAGGCGGAAACGGGGCTCCTCTGGATGTGGCCGGGACCCTCGTGTTTCCTCTAGAGTGGAGACGGGTATGTCGGGGAACTTCTTGATTTGCACCAAGGGTGTGAAGGACCCTTTCGACATTCCAGAGGTGAGGTGTGATTAGCCCCGAGAAGCCTCTGCGGAAATGGGCCTCGTCTCGCCTGCAGGGGAGAACCTCCTGGATATTCTCGAGTTGCGGCAGGTCTTCTCGAGTTACGACGGGGACCTCAGGGACCCGCTCTGGTGGCCTCAGGAGGGGCCAGTCCCCATGCGAGTTGCTAGGGGCCATCTCGGGATTCCTCTCCCGTCGATGCCGGGGCCTAAGACCTTGTGTGGAGTCGGTGCCGGAACCAGAGGATTCCTCTCCAGTGTTGACATGGATCTTGGGGTGCCTCTGAGTTTCCCCAGGGGAGTCAGGCCTCGTCTCGAGTGGGGGCATGCACGTGCGCTTCCCTCCCGAGCTGCAGCAGTAGGGTCACGCCTTCTGTCACGTAGATCAAGGGATCTGTGGCTTTCCCTCGAGGATTTCCCTCTAGGCTTTCCCGGGAGGCTTTCCCACAGGGCTCTGCCAAGTGCCACCTTGGTGTGAGTCGATCCTCGGCGTGAAAGACGAGCCGGTGAAGGGAAAAGAGGTTCCTCTGGAATGGACTGAGACATCTGGGGGACTCTTGGAATGGTGGCACGACCCTGGAGTTCCTCTCGCCTTTCCTGTTCAGAGGGCCTCCTCTTGAGATGCGACGGGAACGCCGGGAATTCTTTCCCGACGATGCAGGGATAGGATCCCTTACCTCGAGCTACGAGGCGGAAACGGGGCTCTCCTGGATGTGGGCGGGACCCTCGTGTTTCCTCTCGAGTGGAGACGGGTATGTCGGGGAACTTCCTGAGTTGCACCAAGGGTGTGAAGGACCCTTTCGACGTTCCAGAGGTGAGGTGTGATTAGCCCCGAGAAGCCTCTGCGGAAATGGGCCTCCTCTCGCCTGCAGGGGAGAACCTCCTGGATTTTCTCGAGTTCCGGCAGGTCTTCTCGAGTTACGACGGGGACCTCAGGGACCCGCTCTGGTGGCCTCAGGAAGGGCCATTCCCCATGCGAGTTGCTAGGGGCCATCTCGGGATTCCTCTCCCGTCGATGCCGGGGAATAAGGCCTTGTTTGAAGTCGGGGCAGGAACCTGAGCATTCCTCTCCAATGTCGACATGGATCTTGGGGTGCCTCTGAGTCTCCCCAGGGGAGTCAGGCCTCGTCTCGAGTGGGGGCATGCACGTGCACTTCCCTCCCGAGCTGCAGCAGAAGGGTCACGCTTCCTGTCACGTGGATAAAGGGATCTGTACATTTCCCTCGAGGCTTTTGCTCGAGGCTTTCCTACAAGGCTTTCCCACAGGGTTGTGCCACGTGCCACCTTGGTGTGAGTCGATCCTCGGCGTGAAAGAAGAGCCGGTGAAGGGAAAAGAGGTTCCTCTGGAATGGACTGAGACATCTGGGGGACTCTTGGAATGGTGGCACGACCCTGGAGCTCCTCTCGCCGTTCCTGTTGAGAGGGCCTCCTCTTGAGATGCGACGGGAACGCCGGGAACTCGTTCCCGACGAAGCAGGGAAAGGATCCCTCATCTCGAGCTACGAGGCGGAAACGGGGCTCCTCTGGATGTGGGCGGGACCCTCGTGTTTCCTCTCGAGTGGAGACGGGTATGTCGGGGAACTTCTTGATTTGCACCAAGGGTGTGAAGGACCCTTTCGAAGTTCCAGAGGTGAGGTGTGATCACCTCGAGACGCCTCAGCGGAAATGGGCCTCATCTCGCCTGGAGGGGAGCACCTCCTGGATTATCTCGAGTTGCGGCAGGTCTTCTCGAGTTACGACGGGGACCTCAGGGACCCGATCTGATGGCCAAATGAAAGGCCAGTCCCTCTGCGAGTTGCTACGGGACCATTCGGGATTCCTCTCCCGTCCATGCCGGGGCCTAAGACCTTGTGTGGAGTCGGGGCCAGAACCTGAGGATTCCTCTCCAGTGTTGCCATGGATCTTGGGGTGCTTCTGAGTCTCCCCAGGGGAGTCAGGCCTCGAATCGAGTTTGGGCATGCACGTGCGCTTTCCTCCCGAGCTGCAGCAGTAGTGTCACGCTTCCTGTCACGTGGATCAAGGGATCTGTGGCTTTCCCTCGAGGCTTTCCCTCGAGGCTTTCCCACAAAGCTTTCCCACAGGGCTGTGCCACGTGCCACCTTGGTGTGAGTCTATCCTCGGCGTGAAAGACGAGCCGGTGAACGGTAACGAGGTTCCTCTGGAATGGACTGAGACATCTGGGGGAATCTTGGAATGGTGGCACGACCCTGGAGTTCCTCTCGCCGTTCCTGTTGAGAGGGCCTCTTGTTGAAATGCGACGGGAACGCTGGGAATTCTTTCCCGACGAAGCAGGGAAAGGATCCCTCATCTCGAGCTACGAGGCGGAAACCGGCCGCCTCTGGATGTGGGCGGGACCCTCGTGTTTCCTCTCGAGTGGAGACGGGTATGTCGGGGAACTTCTTGATTTGCACCAAGGGTGTGAAGGACCCTTTCGAAGTTCCATAGGTGAGGTGTGATTAGCCTCGAGACGCCTCAGCGGAAATGGGCCTCATCTCGCCTGCAGGGGAGAACCTCCTGGATATTCTCGAGTTGCGGCAGGTCTTCTCGAGTTACGACGGGGACCTCAGGGACCCGCTCTGGTCGCCTCAGGAAGGGCCAGTCCCCATGCGAGTTGCTAGGGGCCATCTCGGGATTCCTCTCCCGTCGATGACGGGGCCTAAGACCTTGTGTGGAGTCGGGGCCGGAACCTGAGCATTCCTCTCCAGTGTTACCATGGATCTTGGGGTGCCTCTGAGTCTCCCCAGGGGAGTCAGGCCTCGTCTCGAGTGGGGGCATGCACATGCGCTTCCCTCCCGAGCTGCAGCAGTAGGGTCACGCTTCCTGTCACGTGGATCTAGGGATCTGTGGCTTTCCCTCGAGGCATTCCCTCGAGGCTTTCCCACGAGGCTTTCCCACAGGGCTGTGCCAAGTGCCACCTTGGTGTGAGTCTATCCTCGGCGTGAAAGACGAGCCGTTGAAGGGAAAAGAGGTTCCTCTGGAATGGACTGAGACATCTGAGGGACTCTTGGAATGGTGGCACGACCCTGGAGTTCCTCTCGCCGTTCCTGTTGAGAGGGCCTCCTATTGAATTGCGACGGGATCGCCGGGAATTCTTTCCCGACGAAGCAGGGAAAGGATCCGTCACCTCGAGCTACGAGGCGGAAACGGGGCTCCTCTGGATGTGGCCGGGACCCTCGTGTTTCCTCTAGAGTGGAGACGGGTATGTCGGGGAACTTCTTGATTTGCACCAAGGGTGTGAAGGACCCTTTCGACATTCCAGAGGTGAGGTGTGATTAGCCCCGAGAAGCCTCTGCGGAAATGGGCCTCGTCTCGCCTGCAGGGGAGAACCTCCTGGATATTCTCGAGTTGCGGCAGGTCTTCTCGAGTTACGACGGGGACCTCAGGGACCCGCTCTGGTGGCCTCAGGAGGGGCCAGTCCCCATGCGAGTTGCTAGGGGCCATCTCGGGATTCCTCTCCCGTCGATGCCGGGGCCTAAGACCTTGTGTGGAGTCGGTGCCGGAACCAGAGGATTCCTCTCCAGTGTTGACATGGATTTTGGGGTGCCTCTGAGTTTCCCCAGGGGAGTCAGGCCTCGTCTCGAGTGGGGGCATGCACGTGCGCTTCCCTCCCGAGCTGCAGCAGTAGGGTCACGCCTTCTGTCACGTAGATCAAGGGATCTGTGGCTTTCCCTCGAGGATTTCCCTCTAGGCTTTCCCGGGAGGCTTTCCCACAGGGCTGTGCCAAGTGCCACCTTGGTGTGAGTCGATCCTCGGCGTGAAAGACGAGCCGGTGAAGGGAAAAGAGGTTCCTCTGGAATGGACTGAGACATCTGGGGGACTCTTGGAATGGTGGCACGACCCTGGAGTTCCTCTCGCCTTTCCTGTTCAGAGGGCCTCCTCTTGAGATGCGACGGGAACGCCGGGAATTCTTTCCCGACGATGCAGGGAAAGGATCCCTTACCTCGAGCTACGAGGCGGAAACGGGGCTCCCCTGGATGTGGGCGGGACCCTCGTGTTTCCTCTCGAGTGGAGACGGGTATGTCGGGGAACTTCTTGAGTTGCACCAAGGGTGTGAAGGACCCTTTCGACGTTCCAGAGGTGAGGTGTGATTAGCCCCGAGAAGCCTCTGCGGAAATGGGCCTCCTCTCGCCTGCAGGGGAGAACCTCCTGGATTTTCTCGAGTTCCGGCAGGTCTTCTCGAGTTACGACGGGGACCTCAGGGACCCGCTCTGGTGGCCTCAGGAAGGGCCAGTCCCCATGCGAGTTGCTAGGGGCCATCTCGGGATTCCTCTCCCGTCGATGCCGGGGAATAAGGCCTTGTTTGAAGTCGGGGCAGGAACCTGAGCATTCCTCTCCAATGTCGACATGGATCTTGGGGTGCCTCTGAGTCTCCCCAGGGGAGTCAGGCCTCGTCTCGAGTGGGGGCATGCACGTGCACTTCCCTCCCGAGCTGCAGCAGAAGGGTCACGCTTCCTGTCACGTGGATAAAGGGATCTGTACATTTCCCTCGAGGCTTTTGCTCGAGGCTTTCCTACAAGGCTTTCCCACAGGGTTGTGCCACGTGCCACCTTGGTGTGAGTCGATCCTCGGCGTGAAAGAAGAGCCGGTGAAGGGAAAAGAGGTTCCTCTGGAATGGACTGAGACATCTGGGGGACTCTTGGAATGGTGGCACGACCCTGGAGCTCCTCTCGCCGTTCCTGTTGAGAGGGCCTCCTCTTGAGATGCGACGGGAACGCCGGGAACTCGTTCCCGACGAAGCAGGGAAAGGATCCCTCATCTCGAGCTACGAGGCGGAAACGGGGCTCCTCTGGATGTGGGCGGGACCCTCGTGTTTCCTCTCGAGTGGAGACGGGTATGTCGGGGAACTTCTTGATTTGCACCAAGGGTGTGAAGGACCCTTTCGAAGTTCCAGAGGTGAGGTGTGATCACCTCGAGACGCCTCAGCGGAAATGGGCCTCATCTCGCCTGGAGGGGAGAACCTCCTGGATTATCTCGAGTTGAGGCAGGTCTTCTCGAGTTACGACGGGGACCTCAGGGACCCGATCTGATGGCCAAATGAAAGGCCAGTCCCTCTGCGAGTTGCTACGGGACCATTCGGGATTCCTCTCCCGTCCATGCCGGGGCCTAAGACCTTGTGTGGAGTCGGGGCCAGAACCTGAGGATTCCTCTCCAGTGTTGCCATGGATCTTGGGGTGCTTCTGAGTCTCCCCAGGGGAGTCAGGCCTCGAATCGAGTTTGGGCATGCACGTGCGCTTTCCTCCCGAGCTGCAGCAGTAGTGTCACGCTTCCTGTCACGTGGATCAAGGGATCTGTGGCTTTCCCTCGAGGCTTTCCCTCGAGGCTTTCCCACAAAGCTTTCCCACAGGGCTGTGCCAAGTGCCACCTTGGTGTGAGTCTATCCTCGGCGTGAAAGACGAGCCGGTGAACGGTAACGAGGTTCCTCTGGAATGGACTGAGACATCTGGGGGACTCTTGGAATGGTGGCACGACCCTGGAGTTCCTCTCGCCGTTCCTGTTGAGAGGGCCTCTTGTTGAAATGCGACGGGAACGCCGGGAATTCTTTCCCGACGAAGCAGGGAAAGGATCCCTCATCTCGAGCTACGAGGCGGAAACCGGCCGCCTCTGGATGTGGGCGGGACCCTCGTGATTTCTCTCGAGTGGAGACGGGTATGTCGGGGAACTTCTTGATTTGCACCAAGGGTGTGAAGGACCCTTTCGACATTCCAGAGGTGAGGTGTGATTAGCCCCGAGAAGCCTCTGCGGAAATGGGCCTCGTCTCGCCTGCAGGGGAGAACCTCCTGGATATTCTCGAGTTGCGGCAGGTCTTCTCGAGTTACGACGGGGACCTCAGGGACCCGCTCTGGTGGCCTCAGGAGGGGCCAGTCCCCATGCGAGTTGCTAGGGGCCATCTCGGGATTCCTCTCCCGTCGATGCCGGGGCCTAAGACCTTGTGTGGAGTCGGTGCCGGAACCAGAGGATTCCTCTCCAGTGTTGACATGGATTTTGGGGTGCCTCTGAGTTTCCCCAGGGGAGTCAGGCCTCGTCTCGAGTGGGGGCATGCACGTGCGCTTCCCTCCCGAGCTGCAGCAGTAGGGTCACGCCTTCTGTCACGTAGATCAAGGGATCTGTGGCTTTCCCTCGAGGATTTCCCTCTAGGCTTTCCCGGGAGGCTTTCCCACAGGGCTGTGCCAAGTGCCACCTTGGTGTGAGTCGATCCTCGGCGTGAAAGACGAGCCGGTGAAGGGAAAAGAGGTTCCTCTGGAATGGACTGAGACATCTGGGGGACTCTTGGAATGGTGGCACGACCCTGGAGTTCCTCTCGCCTTTCCTGTTCAGAGGGCCTCCTCTTGAGATGCGACGGGAACGCCGGGAATTCTTTCCCGACGATGCAGGGAAAGGATCCCTTACCTCGAGCTACGAGGCGGAAACGGGGCTCCCCTGGATGTGGGCGGGACCCTCGTCTTTCCTCTCGAGTGGAGACGGGTATGTCGGGGAACTTCTTGAGTTGCACCAAGGGTGTGAAGGACCCTTTCGACGTTCCAGAGGTGAGGTGTGATTAGCCCCGAGAAGCCTCTGCGGAAATGGGCCTCCTCTCGCCTGCAGGGGAGAACCTCCTGGATTTTCTCGAGTTCCGGCAGGTCTTCTCGAGTTACGACGGGGACCTCAGGGACCCGCTCTGGTGGCCTCAGGAAGGGCCAGTCCCCATGCGAGTTGCTAGGGGCCATCTCGGGATTCCTCTCCCGTCGATGCCGGGGAATAAGGCCTTGTTTGAAGTCGGGGCAGGAACCTGAGCATTCCTCTCCAATGTCGACATGGATCTTGGGGTGCCTCTGAGTCTCCCCAGGGGAGTCAGGCCTCGTCTCGAGTGGGGGCATGCACGTGCACTTCCCTCCCGAGCTGCAGCAGAAGGGTCACGCTTCCTGTCACGTGGATAAAGGGATCTGTACATTTCCCTCGAGGCTTTTGCTCGAGGCTTTCCTACAAGGCTTTCCCACAGGGTTGTGCCACGTGCCACCTTGGTGTGAGTCGATCCTCGGCGTGAAAGAAGAGCCGGTGAAGGGAAAAGAGGTTCCTCTGGAATGGACTGAGACATCTGGGGGACTCTTGGAATGGTGGCACGACCCTGGAGCTCCTCTCGCCGTTCCTGTTGAGAGGGCCTCCTCTTGAGATGCGACGGGAACGCCGGGAACTCGTTCCCGACGAAGCAGGGAAAGGATCCCTCATCTCGAGCTACGAGGCGGAAACGGGGCTCCTCTGGATGTGGGCGGGACCCTCGTGTTTCCTCTCGAGTGGAGACGGGTATGTCGGGGAACTTCTTGATTTGCACCAAGGGTGTGAAGGACCCTTTCGAAGTTCCAGAGGTGAGGTGTGATCACCTCGAGACGCCTCAGCGGAAATGGGCCTCATCTCGCCTGGAGGGGAGAACCTCCTGGATTATCTCGAGTTGAGGCAGGTCTTCTCGAGTTACGACGGGGACCTCAGGGACCCGATCTGATGGCCAAATGAAAGGCCAGTCCCTCTGCGAGTTGCTACGGGACCATTCGGGATTCCTCTCCCGTCCATGCCGGGGCCTAAGACCTTGTGTGGAGTCGGGGCCAGAACCTGAGGATTCCTCTCCAGTGTTGCCATGGATCTTGGGGTGCTTCTGAGTCTCCCCAGGGGAGTCAGGCCTCGAATCGAGTTTGGGCATGCACGTGCGCTTTCCTCCCGAGCTGCAGCAGTAGTGTCACGCTTCCTGTCACGTGGATCAAGGGATCTGTGGCTTTCCCTCGAGGCTTTCCCTCGAGGCTTTCCCACAAAGCTTTCCCACAGGGCTGTGCCAAGTGCCACCTTGGTGTGAGTCTATCCTCGGCGTGAAAGACGAGCCGGTGAACGGTAACGAGGTTCCTCTGGAATGGACTGAGACATCTGGGGGACTCTTGGAATGGTGGCACGACCCTGGAGTTCCTCTCGCCGTTCCTGTTGAGAGGGCCTCTTGTTGAAATGCGACGGGAACGCCGGGAATTCTTTCCCGACGAAGCAGGGAAAGGATCCCTCATCTCGAGCTACGAGGCGGAAACCGGCCGCCTCTGGATGTGGGCGGGACCCTCGTGATTTCTCTCGAGTGGAGACGGGTATGTCGGGGAACTTCTTGATTTGCACCAAGGGTGTGAAGGACCCTTTCGAAGTTCCATAGGTGAGGTGTGATCAGCTTCGAGACGCCTCAGCGGAAATGGGCCTCTTCTCGCTTGCAGGGGAGAACCTCCTGGATTTTCTCGAGTTGCGGCAGGTCTTCTCGAGTTACGCCGGGGACCTCAGGGACCCGCTCTGGTCGCCTCAGGAAGGGCCAGTCCCCATGCGAGTTGATAGGGGCCATCTCGGGATTCCTCTCCCGTCGATGACGGGGCCTAAGACCTTGTGTGGAGTCGGGGCCGGAACCTGAGCATTCCTCTCCAGTGTTACCATGGATCTTGGGGTGCCTCTGAGTCTCCCCAGGGGAGTCAGGCCTCGTCTCGAGTGGGGGCATGCACATGCGCTTCCCTCCCGAGCTGCAGCAGTAGGGTCACGCTTCCTGTCACGTGGATCAAGGGATCTGTGGCTTTCCCTCGAGGCTTTCCCTCGAGGCTTTCCCACGAGGCTTTCCCACAGGGCTGTGCCAAGTGCCACCTTGGTGTGAGTCGATCCTCGGCGTGAAAGACGAGCCGTTGAAGGGAAAAGAGGTTCCTCTGGAATGGACTGAGACATCTGGGGGACTCTTGGAATGGTGGCACGACCCTGGAGTTCCTCTCGCCGTTCCTGTTGAGAGGGCCTCCTCGTGAGATGCGACGGGAACGCCGGGAATTCTTTCCCGAAGAAGCAGGGAAAGGATTCCTCACCTCGAGCTACGAGGCGGAAACGGGGCTCCTCTGGATGTGGGCGGGACCCTCGTGTTTCCTCTGCAGTGGAGAAGGGTATGTCGGGGAACTTCTTGATTTGCACCAAGGGTGGGAAGGACCCTTTCGACGTTCCAGAGGTGAGGTGTGATTAGCCCCGAGAAGCCTCTGCGGAAATGGGCCTCCTCTCGCCTGCAGGGGAGGACCTCCTGGATATTCTCGAGTTTCGGCAGGTCTTCTCGAGTTACGACGGGGACCTCAGGGACCCGCTCTGGTCGCCTCAGGAAGGGCCAGTCCCCATGCGAGTTGCTAGGGGCCATCTCGGGATTCCTCTCCCGTCGATGGCGGGGCCTAAGACCTTGTGTGGAGTCGGGGTCGGAACCTCAGCATTCCTTTCCAGTGTTGACATGGATCTTGGGGTGCCTCTGAGTCTCCCCAGGGGAGTCAGGCTTCGTCTCGAGTGGGGGCATGCACGTGCGCATTCCTCCCGAGCTGCAGCTGTAGGGTCACGCTTCCTGTCACATGGATCAAGGGATCTGTGGCTTTCCCTCGAGGCTTTCCCTCGAGGCTTTCCCACGAGGCTTTCCCACAGGGCTGTGCCAAGTGCCACCTTGATGTGAGTCGATCCTCGGCGTGAAAGACGAGCCGTTGAAGGGAAAAGAGATTCATCTGGAATGGACTGAGACATCTGCGGGGCTCTTGGAATGGTGGCACGACCCTGCAGTTCCTCTCGCCGTTCCTGTTGAGAGGGCCTCCTCTTGAGATGCGACGGGAACGCCGGGAATTCTTTCCCGACGAAGCAGGGAAAGGATCCCTCACCTCGAACTACGAGGCGGAAACGGGGCTCCTCTGGATGTGGGCGGGCCCTCGTGTTTCCTCTCGAGTGGAGAAGGGTTTGTCGGGGAAATTCTTGAGTTGTACCAAGGGTGTGAAGGACCCTTTCGACGTTCCAGAGGTGAGGTGTGATTAGCCACGTGAAGCCTCTGTGGAAATGGGCCTCATCTCGCCTGCAGAGGAGAACCTCCTGGATATTCGCGAGTTGCGGCAGGTTTTCTCGAGTTACGACGGGGACCTCAGGGACCCGCTCTGGTGGCCTCAGGAAGGGCCAGTCCCCATGCGAGTTGCTAGGGGCCATCTCGGGATTCCTCTCCCGTCGATGCCGGGGCCTAAGACCTTGTGTGGAGTCGGTGCCGGAACCAGAGGATTCCTCTCCAGTGTTGACATGGATCTTGGGGTGCCTCTGAGTTTCCCCAGGGGAGTCAGGCCTCGTCTCGAGTGGGGGCATGCACGTGCGCTTCCCTCCCGAGGTGTAGCAGTAGGGTCACGCCTTCTGTCACGTAGATCAAGGGATCTGTGGCTTTCCCTCGAGGATTTCCCTCTAGGCTTTCCCACGAGGCTTTCCCACAGGGCTGTCCCACGTGCCACCTTGGTGTGAGTCGATCCTCGGCGTGAAAGACGAGCCGGTGAAGGGAAAATAGGTTCCTCTGGAATGGACTGAGACATCTGGGGGACTCTTGGAATGGTGGCACGACCCTGGAGTTCCTCTCGCCGTTCCTGTTGAGAGGGCCTCCTCTTGAGATGCGACGGGAACGCCGGGAATTCATTCCCGACGATGCAGGGAAAGGATCCCTCACCTCGACCTACGAGGCGGAAACGGGGCTCCTCTGGATGTGGGCGGGACCCTCGTGTTTCCTCTCGAGTGGAGACGGGTATGTCGGGGAACTTCTTGAGTTGCACCAAGGGTGTGAAGGACCCTTTCGAAGTTCCAGAGGTGAGGTGTGATTAGCCCCGAGAAGCCTCTGCGGAAATGGGCCTCCTCTCGCCTGCAGGGGAGAACCTCCTTGATTTTCTCGAGTTGCGGCAGGCTTCTCGAGTTACGACGGGGACCTCAGGGACCCGCTCTGGTGGCCTCAGGAAGGGCCAGTCCCCATGCGAGTTGCTAGGGGACCTCTCGGGATTCCTCTCCCGTCCATGCCGGGGCCTCAGTCCTTGTGTGGAGTCGGGGCCGGAACCTGAGGATTCCTCTCCAGTGTTGCCATGGATCTTGGGGTGCTTCTGAGTCTCCCCAGGGGAGTCAGGCCTCGTCTCGAGTGGGGGCATGCACGTGCGCTTTCCTCCCGAGCTGCAGCAATAGTGTCACGCTTCCTGTCACGTGGATCAAGGGATCTGTGGCTTTCCCTCGAGGCTGTCCCTCGAGGCTTTCCCACGAGGCTTTCCCACAGGGCTGTGCCACGTGCCACCTTGGTGTGAGTCGATCCTCGGCGTGAAAGACGAGCCGGTGAAGGGAAAAGAGGTTCCTCTGGAATGGACTGAGACATCTGGGGGACCCTTGGAATGGTGGCACGACCCTGGAGTTCCTCTCGCCGTTCCTGTTGATAGGGCCTCCTCTTGAGATGCGACGGGAACGCCGGGAACTCTTTCCCGACGAAGCAGGGAAAGGATCCCTCATCTCGAGCTACGAGGTGGAAACGGGGCTCCTCTGGATGTGGGCGGGACCCTCGTGATTCCTCTCGAGTGGAGACGGGTAGGTCGGGGAACTTCTTGATTTGCACCAAGGGTGTGAAGGACCCTTTCGAAGTTCCAGAGGTGAGGTGTGATCAACCTCGAGACGCCTCGGCGGAAATGGGCCTCATCTCGCCTGGAGGGGAGAACCTCCCGGATTTTCTCGAGGTGCGGCAGGTCTTCTCGAGTTACGACGGGGACCTCAGGGACCCGCTCTGGTGGCCTCAGGAAAGGCCAGTCCCCATGCGAGTTGTTAGGGGACCTCTCGGGATTCCTCTCCCGTCCATGCCGGGGCCTCAGTCCTTGTGTGGAGTCGGGGCCGGAACCTGAGGATTCCTCTCCAGTGTTGCCATGGATCTTGGGGTGCTTCTGAGTCTCCCCAGGGGAGTCAGGCCTCGTCTCGAGTGGGGGCATGCACGTGCGCTTTCCTCCCGAGCTGCAGCAGTAGTGTCACGCTTCCTGTCACGTGGATCAAGGGATCTGTGGCTTTCCCTCGAGGCTGTCCCTCGAGGCTTTCCCACGAGGCTTTCCCACAGGGCTGTGCCACGTGCCACCTTGGTGTGAGTCGATCCTCGGCGTGAAAGACGAGCCGGTGAAGGGAAAAGAGGTTCCTCTGGAATGGACTGAGACATCTGGTGGACTCTTGGAAAGGTGGCACGACCCTGGAGTTCCTCTCGCCGTTCCTGTTGAGAGGGCCTCCTCTTGAGATGCGACGGGAACGCCGGGAACTCTTTCCCGACGAAGCAGGGAAAGGATCCCTCATCTCGAGCTATGAGGCGGAAACGGGGCTCCTCTGGATGTGGCCGGGACCCTTGTGTTTCCTCTAGAGTGGAGACGGGTATGTCGGGGAATTTCTTGAGTTGCACCAAGGGTGTGAAGGATGCTTTCGACATTCCAGAAGTGAGGTGTGATTAGCCCCGAGAAGCCTCTGCGGAAATGGGCCTCGTCTCGCCTGCAGGGGAGAACCTCCTGGATATTTTCGAGTTGCGGCAGGTCTTCTCCAGTTACGACGGGGACCTCAGGGACCCGCTCGGGTGGCCTCAGGAGGGGCCAGTCCCCATGCGAGTTGCTAGGTGCCATCTCGGGATTCCTCTCCCGTCGATGCCGGGGCCTAAGACCTTGTGTGGAGTCGGTGCCGGAACCAGAGGATTCCTCTCCAGTGTTGACATGGATCTTGGGGTGCCTCTGAGTTTCCCCAGGGGAGTCAGGCCTCGTCTCGAGTGGGGGCATGCACGTGCGCTTCCCTCCCGAGGTGTAGCAGTAGGGTCACGCCTTCTGTCACGTAGATCAAGGGATCTGTGGCTTTCCCTCGAGGATTTCCCTCTAGGCTTTCCCACGAGGCTTTCCCACAGGGCTGTGCCACGTGCCACCTTGGTGTGAGTCGATCCTCGGCGTGAAAGACGAGCCGGTGAAGGGAAAAGAGGTTCCTCTGGAATGGACTGAGACATCTGGGGGACTCTTGGAATGGTGGCACGACCCTGGAGTTCCTCTCGCCGTTCCTGTTGAGAGGGCCTCCTCTTGAGATGCGACGGGAACGCCGGGAATTCTTTCCCGACGATGCAGGGAAAGGATCCCTCACCTCGACCTACGAGGCGGAAACGGGGTTCCTCTGGATGTGGGCGGGACCCTCGTGTTTCCTCTCGAGTGGAGACGGGTATGTCGGGGAACTTCTTGAGTTGCACCAAGGGTGTGAAGGACCCTTTCGAAGTTCCAGAGGTGAGGTGTGATTAGCCCCGAGAAGCCTCTGCGGAAATGGGCCTCCTCTCGCCTGCAGGGGAGAACCTCCTTGATTTTCTCGAGTTGCGGCAGGCTTCTCGAGTTACGACGGGGACCTCAGGGACCCGCTCTGGTGGCCTCAGGAAGGGCCAGTCCCCATGCGAGTTGCTAGGGGACCTCTCGGGATTCCTCTCCCGTCCATGCCGGGGCCTCAGTCCTTGTGTGGAGTCGGGGCCGGAACCTGAGGATTCCTCTCCAGTGTTGCCATGGATCTTGGGGTGCTTCTGAGTCTCCCCAGGGGAGTCAGGCCTCGTCTCGAGTGGGGGCATGCACGTGCGCTTTCCTCCCGAGCTGCAGCAATAGTGTCACGCTTCCTGTCACGTGGATCAAGGGATCTGTGGCTTTCCCTCGAGGCTGTCCCTCGAGGCTTTCCCACGAGGCTTTCCCACAGGGCTGTGCCACGTGCCACCTTGGTGTGAGTCGATCCTCGGCGTGAAAGACGAGCCGGTGAAGGGAAAAGAGGTTCCTCTGGAATGGACTGAGACATCTGGGGGACCCTTGGAATGGTGGCATGACCCTGGAGTTCCTCTCGCCGTTCCTGTTGATAGGGCCTCCTCTTGAGATGCGACGGGAACGCCGGGAACTCTTTCCCGACGAAGCAGGGAAAGGATCCCTCATCTCGAGCTACGAGGTGGAAACGGGGCTCCTCTGGATGTGGGCGGGACCCTCGTGATTCCTCTCGAGTGGAGACGGGTAGGTCGGGGAACTTCTTGATTTGCACCAAGGGTGTGAAGGACCCTTTCGAAGTTCCAGAGGTGAGGTGTGATCAACCTCGAGACGCCTCGGCGGAAATGGGCCTCATCTCGCCTGGAGGGGAGAACCTCCCGGATTTTCTCGAGGTGCGGCAGGTCTTCTCGAGTTACGACGGGGACCTCAGGGACCCGCTCTGGTGGCCTCAGGAAAGGCCAGTCCCCATGCGAGTTGTTAGGGGACCTCTCGGGATTCCTCTCCCGTCCATGCCGGGGCCTCAGTCCTTGTGTGGAGTCGGGGCCGGAACCTGAGGATTCCTCTCCAGTGTTGCCATGGATCTTGGGGTGCTTCTGAGTCTCCCCAGGGGAGTCAGGCGTCGTCTCGAGTGGGGGCATGCACGTGCGCTTTCCTCCCGCGCTGCAGCAGTAGTGTCACGCTTCCTGTCACGTGGATCAAGGGATCTGTGGCTTTCCCTCGAGGCTGTCCCTCGAGGCTTTCCCACGAGGCTTTCCCACAGGGCTGTGCCACGTGCCACCTTGGTGTGAGTCGATCCTCGGCGTGAAAGACGAGCCGGTGAAGGGAAAAGAGGTTCCTCTGGAATGGACTGAGACATCTGGTGGACTCTTGGAAAGGTGGCACGACCCTGGAGTTCCTCTCGCCGTTCCTGTTGAGAGGGCCTCCTCTTGAGATGCGACGGGAACGCCGGGAACTCTTTCCCGACGAAGCAGGGAAAGGATCCCTCATCTCGAGCTATGAGCCGGAAACGGGGCTCCTCTGGATGTGGGCGGGACCCTCGTGATTCCTCTCGAGTGGAGACGGGTATGTCGGGGAACTACTTGATTTGCACCAAGGGTGTGAATGACCCTATCGAAGTTCCAGAGGGGAGGTGTGGTCAGCCTCGAGACGCCTCAGCGGAAATGGGCCTCATCTCGCCTGGAGGGGCTAACCTCCTGGATTTTCTCGAGTTGCGGCAGGTCTTCTCGAGTTACGACGGGGACCTCAGGGACCCGCTCTGGTGGCCTCAGGAAAGGCCAGTCCCCATGCGAGTTGCTAGGGGACCTCTCGGGATTCCTCTCCCGTCCATGCCGGGGCCTCAGTCCTTGTGTGGAGTCGGGGCCGGAACCTGAGGATTCCTCTCCAGTGTTGCCATGGATCTTGGGGTGCTTCTGAGTCTCCCCAGGGGAGTCAGGCCTCGTCTCGAGTGGGGGCATGCACGTGCGCTTTCCTCCCGAGCTGCAGCAATAGTGTCACGCTTCCTGTCACGTGGATCAAGGGATCTGTGGCTTTCCCTCGAGGCTGTCCCTCGAGGCTTTCCCACGAGGCTTTCCCACAGGGCTGTGCCACGTGCCACCTTGGTGTGAGTCGATCCTCGGCGTGAAAGACGAGCCGGTGAAGGGAAAAGAGGTTCCTCTGGAATGGACTTAGACATCTGGGGGACCCTTGGAATGGTGGCACGACCCTGGAGTTCCTCTCGCCGTTCCTGTTGAGAGGGCCTCCTCTTGAGATGCGACGGGAACGCCGGGAACTCTTTCCCGACGAAGCAGGGAAAGGATCCCTCATCTCGAGCTACGAGGTGGAAACGGGGCTCCTCTGGATGTGGGCGGGACCCTCGTGATTCCTCTCGAGTGGAGACGGGTAGGTCGGGGAACTTCTTGATTTGCACCAAGGGTGTGAAGGACCCTTTCGAAGTTCTAGAGGTGAGGTGTGATCAGCCTCGAGACCCCTCAGCGGAAATGGGCCTCATCTCGCCTGGAGGGGAGAATCTCCTGGATTTTCTCGAGTTGCGGCAGGTCTTCTTGAGTTACGACGGGGACCTCAGGGACCCGGTCTGGTGGCCTCAGGAAAGGCCAGTCCCCATGCGAGTTGCTAGGGGACCTCTCGGGATTCCTCTCCCGTCCATGCCGGGGCCTCAGTCCTTGTGTGGAGTCGGGGCCGGAACCTGAGGATTCCTCTCCAGTGTTGCCATGGATCTTGGGGTGCTTCTGAGTCTCCCCAGGGGAGTCAGGCCTCGTCTCGAGTGGGGGCATGCACGTGCGCTTTCCTCCCGAGCTGCAGCAGTAGTGTCACGCTTCCTGTCACGTGGGTCAAGGGATCTGTGGCTTTCCCTCGAGGCTGTCCCTCGAGGCTTTCCCACGAGGCTTTCCCACAGGGCTGTGCCACGTGCCACCTTGGTGTGAGTCGATCCTCGGCGTGAAAGACGAGCCGGTGAAGGGAAAAGAGGTTCCTCTGGAATGGATTGAGACATCTGGGGGACTCTTGGAATGGTGGCACGACCCTGGAGTTCCTCTCGCCGTTCCTGTTGAGAGGGCCTCCTCTTGAGATGCGACGGGAATGCCGGGAACTCTTTCCCGACGAAGCAGGGAAAGGATCACTCACCTCGAGCTACGAGGCGGAAACGGGGCTCCTCTGGATGTGGGCGGGACCCTCGTGTTTCCTCTCGAGTGGAGACGGGTATGTCGGGGAACTTCTTGAGTTGCACCCAGGGTGTGAAGGACCCTGTCGAAGTTCCAGATGTGAGGTGTGATTAGCCCCGAGAAGCCTCTGTGGAAATGGGCCTCCTCTCGCATGGAGGGGAGAACCTCCTGGATTTTCTCGAGTTGCGGCAGGTCTTCTCGAGTTACAACGGGGACCTCAGGGACCCGCTCTGATGGCCTCAGGAAGGGCCAGTCCCCATGTGAGTTGCTAGGGGCCATCTCGGGATTCCTCTCCCGTCCATGCCGGGGCCTCAGTCCTTGTGTGGAGTCGGGGCCGGAACCTGAGGAGTCCTCTCCAGTGTTGCCATGGATCTTGGGGTGCTTCTCAGTCTCCCGAGGGTAGTCAGGCCTCGTCTCGAGTGGGGGCATGCACGTGTGCTTTCCTCCCGAGCTGCAGCAGTAGTGTCACGCTTCCTGTCACGTGGATCAAGGGATCTGTGGCTTTCCCTCGATGCTGTCCCTCGAGGCTTTCCCACGAGGCTTTCCTACAGGGCTGTGCCACGTGCCACCTTGGTGTGAGTCGATCCTCGCCGTGAAAGACGAGCCGGTGAAGGGAAAAGAGGTTCCTCTGGAATGGACTGAGACATCTGGGGGACTCTTGGAATGGTGGCACGACCCTGGAGTTCCTCTCGCCGTTCCTGTTGAGAGGACCTCCTCTTGAGATGCGACGGGAACGCCGGGAACTCTTTCCCGATGAAGCAGGGAAAGGATCCCTCATCTCGAGCTACGAGGCGGAAACGGGGCTCCTCTGGATGTGGGCGGGACCCTCGTGATTCCTCTCGAGTGGAGACGGGTATGTCGGGGAACTTCTTGATTTGCAGCAAGGGTGTGAAGGACCCTTTCGAAGTTCCAGAGGTGAGGTGTGATCAGCCTCGAGACGCCTCAGCGGAAATGGGCCTCATCTCGCCTGGAGGGGAGAACCTCCTGGATTTTCTCGAGTTGCGGCAGGTCTTCTCGAGTTACGACGGGGACCTCAGGGACCCGCTCTAGTGGCCTCAGGAAAGGCCAGTCCCCATGCGAGTTGTTAGGGGCCATCTCGTGATTCCTCTCCCGTCGATGCCGGGGCCTAAGACCTTGTGTGGAGTCGGGGTCGGAACCTCAGCATTCCTCTCCAGTGTTGACATGGATCTTGGGGTGCCTCTGAGTCTCCCCAGGGGAGTCAGGCTTCGTCTCGAGTGGGGGCATGCACGTGTGCATTCCTCCCGAGCTGCAGCTGTAGGGTCACGCTTCCTGTCACATGGATCAAGGGATCTGTGGCTTTCCCTCGAGGCTTTCCCTCGAGGCTTTCCCACGAGGCTTTCCCACAGGGCTGTGCCAAGTGCCACCTTGGTGTGAGTCGATCCTCGGCGTGAAAGACGAGCCGTTGAAGGGAAAAGAGATTCATCTGGAATGGACTGAGACATCTGCGGGGCTCTTGCAATGGTGGCACGACCCTGCAGTTCCTCTCGCCGTTCCTGTTGAGAGGGCCTCCTCTTGAGATGCGACGGGAACGCCGGGAATTCTTTCCCGACGAAGCAGGGAAAGGATCCCTCACCTCGAGCTACGAGGCGGAAACGGGGCTCCTCTGGATGTGGGCGGGCCCTCGTGTTTCCTCTCGAGTGGAGAAGGGTATGTCGGGGAAATTCTTGAGTTGTACCAAGGGTGTGAAGGACCCTTTCGACGTTCCAGAGGTGAGGTGTGATTAGCCCCGAGAAGCCTCTGTGGAAATGGGCCTCATCTCGCCTGCAGAGGAGAACCTCCTGGATATTCTCGAGTTGCGGCAGGTTTTCTCGAGTTACGACGGGGACCTCAGGGACCCGCTCTGGTGGCCTCAGGAAGGGCCAGTCCCCATGCGAGTTGCTAGGGGCCATCTCGGGATTCCTCTCCCGTCGATGCCGTGGCCTAAAACCTTGTGTGGAGTCGGGGCCGGAACCAGAGGATTCCTCTCCAGTGTTGACATGGATTTTGGGGTGCCTCTGAGTCTCCCCAGGTGAGTCAGGCCTCATCTCGAGTGGGGTCTTGCACGTGCGATTCCCTCCCGAGCTGCCGCAGTAGGGTCACGTTTCCTGTCACGTGGATCAAGGGATCTGTGGCTTTCCCTCGAGGCTTTCCCTCGAGGCTTTCCCACGAGGCTTTCCCACAGGGCTCTGCCAAGTGCCACCTTGGTGTGAGTCGATCCTCGGCGTGAAAGACGAGCCGTTGAAGGGAAAAGAGGTTCCTCTGGAATGGACTGAGACATCTGGGGGACTCTTGGAAAGGTGGCACGACCCTGGAGTTCCTCTCGCCGTTCCTGTTGAGAGGGCCTCCTCTTGAGATGCGACGGGAACGCCGGGAACTCTTTCCCGACGAAGCAGGGAAAGGATCCCTCATCTCGAGCTACGAGGCGGAAACGGGGCTCCTCTGGATGTGGGCGGGACCCTCGTGATTCCTCTCGAGTGGAGACGGCTAGGTCGGGGAACTTCTTGATTTGCACCAAGGGTGTGAAGGACCCTTTTGAAGTTCCAAAGGTGAGGTGTGATCAGCCTCGAGACGCCTCAGCGGAAATGGGCCTCATCTCGCCTGGAGGGGAGAACCTCCTGGATTTTCTCGAGTTGCGTCAGGTCTTCTCGAGTTACGACGGAGACCTCAGGGACCCGCTCTGGTGGCCTCAGGAAAGGCCAGTCCCCATGCGAGTTGCTAGGGGACCTCTCGGGATTCCTCTCCCGTCCATGCCGGGGCCTCAGTCCTTGTGTGGAGTCGGGGCCGGAACCTGAGGATTCCTCTCCAGTGTTGCCATGGATCTTGGGGTGCTTCTGAGTCTCCCCAGGGGAGTCAGGCCTCGTCACAAGTGGGGGCATGCACGTGCGCTTTCCTCCCGAGCTGCAGCAGCAGTGTCACGCTTCCTGTCACGTGGATCAAGGGATCTGTGGCTTTCCCTCGAGGCTGTCCCTCGAGGCTTTCCCACGAGGCTTTCCCACAGGGCTGTGCCACGTGCCACCTTGGTGTGAGTCGATCCTCGGCGTGAAAGACGAGCCGTTGAAGGGAAAAGAGGTTCCTCTGGAATGGACTGAGACATCTGGGGGACTCTTGGAATGGTGGCACGACCCTGGAGTTCCTCTCGCCTTTCCTGTTCAGAGGGCCTCCTCTTGAGATGCGACGGGAACGCCGGGAACTCTTTCCCGACGAAGCAGGGAAAGGGTCCGTCACCTCGAGCTACGAGGCGGAAACGGGGCTCCTCTGGATGTGGCCGGGACCCTCGTGTTTCCTGTAGAGTGGAGACGGGTATGTCGGGGAACTTCTTGAGTTGCACCAAGGGTGTGAAGAACCCTTTCGACATTCCAGAGGTGAGGAGTGATTAGCCCCGAGAAGCCTCTGCGGAAATGGGCCTCGTCTCGCCTGCAGGGAGAACCTCCTGGATATTCTCGAGTTGCGGCAGGTCTTCTCCAGTTACGACGGGGACCTCAGGGACCCGCTCTGGTGGCCTCAGGAGGGGCCAGTCCCCATGCGAGTTGCTAGGGGCCATCTCGGGATTCCTCTCCCGTCGATGCCGGGGCCTCAGGCCTTGTGTGGAGTCGGGGCCAGAACCTGAGGATTCCTCTCCAGTGTTGCCATGGATCTTGGGGTGCTTCTGAGTCTCCCCAGGGGAGTCAGGCCTCGAATCGAGTTTGGGCATGCACGTGCGCTTTCCTCCCGAGCTGCAGCAGTAGTGTCACGTTTCCTGTCACGTGGATCAAGGGATCTGTGGCTTTCCCTGGAGGCTTTCCCTCGAGGCTTTCCCACAAAGCTTTCCCACAGGGCTGTGCCACGTGCCACCTTGGTGTGAGTCGATCCTCGGCGTGAAAGACGAGCCGGTGAAGGGAAAAGAGGTTCCTCTGGAATGGACTGAGACATCTGGGGGACTCTTGGAATGGTGGCACGACCCTGGAGTTCCTCTCGCCGTTCCTGTTGAGAGGGCCTCTTGTTGAAATGCGACGGGAACGCCGGGAATTCTTTCCCGACGAAGCAGGGAAAGGATCCCTCACCTCGAGCTACGAGGCGGAAACGGGGCTCCTCTGGATGTGGGCGGGACCCTCGTGTATCCTCTCGAGTGGAGACGGGTATGTCGGGGAACTTCTTGAGTTGCACCCAGGGTGTGAAGGACCCTGTCGAAGTTCCAGATGTGAGGTGTGATTAGACCCGAGAAGTCTCTGCGGAAATGGGCCTCCTCTCGAATGGAGGGGAGAACCTCCTGGATTTTCTCGAGTTGCGGCACATCTTCTCGAGTTACGACGGGGACCTCAGGGACCCGCTCTGGTGGCCTCAGGAAGGGCCAGTCCCCATGCGAGTTGCTAGGGGCCATCTCGGGATTAGTCTCCCGTCGATGCCGGGGATTAAGGCCTTGTGTGGAGTCCGGGCCGGAACCTGAGCATTCCTCTCCAATGTTGACGTGGATCTTGGGGTGCCTCTGAGTCTCCCCAGGGGAGTCAGGCCTCGTTTCGAGTTGGGGGTATGCACATGCGCTTACCTCCCGAGCTGCAGCAGAAGGCTCACGCTTCCTGTCACGTGGATAAAGGGATCTGTGGCTTTCCCACGAGGCTTTCCCACAGGGCTGTGCCAAGTGCCACCTTGGTGTGAGTCGATCCTCGGCGTGAAAGACGAGCCGGTGAAGGGAAAAGAGGTTCCTCTGGAATGGACTGAGACATCTGGGGGACTCTTGGAATGGTGGCACGACCCTGGAGTTCCTCTCGCCGTTCCTGTTGAGAGGGCCTCCTCCTCAGATGCAACGGGAACGCCGGGAATTCTTTCCCGACGAAGCAGGGAAAGGATCCCTCATCTCGAGCTACGAGGCGGAAACGGGGCTCCTCTGGATGTGGGCGGGACCCTCGTGTTTCCTCTCGAGTGGAGACGGGTATGTCGGGGAACTTCTTGATTTGCACCAAGGGTGTGAAGGACCCTTTCAAAGTTCCAGAGGTGAGGTGTGATCACCTCGAGACGCCTCAGCGGAAATGGGCCTCATCTCGCCTGGAGGGGAGAACCTCCTGGATTATCTCGAGTTGCGACAGGTCTTCTCGAGTTACGACGGGGACCTCAGGGACCCGATTTGATGGCCAAAGGAAAGGCCAGTCCCTCTGCGAGTTGCTACGGGACCATTCGGGATTCCTCTCCCGTCGATGCCGTGGCCTAAAACCTTGTGTGGAGTTGGGGCCGGAACCTGAGCATTCCTCTCCAGTGTTACCATGGATCTTGGGGTGCCTCTGAGTCTCTCCAGTTGAGTCAGGCCTCATTTCGAGTGGGGTCTTGCACGTGCGATTCCCTCCCGAGCTGCCGCAGTAGGGTCACGTTTCCTGTCACGTGGATCAAGGGATCTGTGGCTTTCCCTCGAGGCTTTCCCTCGAGGCTTTCCCACGAGGCTTTCCCACAGGGCTGTGCCAAGTGCCACCTTGGTGTGAGTCGATCCTCGGCGTGAAAGACGAGCCGTTGAAGGGAAAAGAGGTTCCTCTGGAATGGACTGAGACATCTGGGGGACTCTTGGAATGGTGGCACGACCCTGGAGTTCCTCTCGCCTTTCCTGTTCAGAGGGCCTCCTCTTGAGATGCGACGGGAACGCCGGGAATTCTTTCCCGACGATGCAGGGAAAGGATCCCTCACCTCGAGCTACGAGGCGGAAACGGGGCTCCCCTGGATGTGGGCGGGACCCTCGTGTTTCCTCTCGAGTGGAGACGGGTATGTCGGGGAACTTCTTGAGTTGCACCAAGGGTGTGAAGGACCCTTTCGACGTTCCAGAGGTGAGGTGTGATCAGCCTCGAGACGCCTCAGCGGAAATGGGCCTCATCTCGCCTGGAGGGGAGAACCTCCTGGATTTTCTCGAGTTGCGGCAGGTCTTCTCGAGTTACGACGGAGACCTCAGGGACCCGCTCTGGTGGCCTCAGGAAAGGCCAGTCCCCATGCGAGTTGCTAGGGGACCTCTCGGGATTCCTCTCCCGTCCATGCCGGGGCCTCAGTCCTTGTGTGGAGTCGGGGCCGGAACCTGAGGATTCCTCTCCAGTGTTGCCATGGATCTTGGGGTGCTTCTGAGTCTCCCCAGGGGAGTCAGGCCTCGTCGCAAGTGGGGACATGCTCGTGCGCTTTCCTCCCGAGCTGCAGCAGCAGTGTCACGCTTCCTGTCACGTGGATCAAGGGATCTGTGGCTTTCCCTCGAGGCTGTCCCTCGAGGCTTTCCCACGAGGCTTTCCCACAGGGCTGTGCCACGTGCCACCTTGGTGTGAGTCGATCCTCGGCGTGAAAGACGAGCCGGTGAAGGGAAAAGAGGTTCCTCTGGAATGGACTGAGACATCTGGGGGACTCTTGGAATGGTGGCACGACCCTGGAGTTCCTCTCGCCGTTCCTGTAGAGAGGGCCTCCTCTTGAGATGCGACGGGAACGCCGGGAACTCTTTCCCGACGAAGCAGGGAAAGGATCACTCACCTCGAGCTACGAGGCGGAAACGGGGCTCCTCTGGATGTGGGCGGGACCCTCGTGTTTCCTCTCGAGTGGAGACGGGTATGTCGGGGAACTTCTTGAGTTGCACCCAGGGTGTGAAGGACCCTGTCGAAGTTCCAGATGTGAGGTGTGATTAGCCCCGAGAAGCCTCTGTGGAAATGGGCCTCCTCTCGCATGGAGGGGAGAACCTCCTGGATTTTCTCGAGTTGCGGCAGGTCTTCTCGAGTTACAACGGGGACCTCAGGGACCCGCTCTGATGGCCTCAGGAAGGGCCAGTCCCCATGTGAGTTGCTAGGGGCCATCTCGGGATTCCTCTCCCGTCCATGCCGGGGCCTCAGTCCTTGTGTGGAGTCGGGGCCGGAACCTGAGGAGTCCTCTCCAGTGTTGCCATGGATCTTGGGGTGCTTCTCAGTCTCCCGAGGGTAGTCAGGCCTCGTCTCGAGTGGGGGCATGCACGTGTGCTTTCCTCCCGAGCTGCAGCAGTAGTGTCACGCTTCCTGTCACGTGGATCAAGGGATCTGTGGCTTTCCCTCGATGCTGTCCCTCGAGGCTTTCCCACGAGGCTTTCCTACAGGGCTGTGCCACGTGCCACCTTGTTGTGAGTCGATCCTCGCCGTGAAAGACGAGCCGGTGAAGGGAAAAGAGGTTCCTCTGGAATGGACTGAGACATCTGGGGGACTCTTGGAATGGTGGCACGACCCTGGAGTTCCTCTCGCCGTTCCTGTTGAGAGGACCTCCTCTTGAGATGCGACGGGAACGCCGGGAACTCTTTCCCGATGAAGCAGGGAAAGGATCCCTCATCTCGAGCTACGAGGCGGAAACGGGGCTCCTCTGGATGTGGGCGGGACCCTCGTGATTCCTCTCGAGTGGAGACGGGTATGTCGGGGAACTTCTTGATTTGCAGCAAGGGTGTGAAGGACCCTTTCGAAGTTCCAGAGGTGAGGTGTGATCAGCCTCGAGACGCCTCAGCGGAAATGGGCCTCATCTCGCCTGGAGGGGAGAACCTCCTGGATTTTCTCGAGTTGCGGCAGGTCTTCTCGAGTTACGACGGGGACCTCAGGGACCCGCTCTAGTGGCCTCAGGAAAGGCCAGTCCCCATGCGAGTTGTTAGGGGCCATCTCGTGATTCCTCTCCCGTCGATGCCGGGGCCTAAGACCTTGTGTGGAGTCGGGGTCGGAACCTCAGCATTCCTCTCCAGTGTTGACATGGATCTTGGGGTGCCTCTGAGTCTCCCCAGGGGAGTCAGGCTTCGTCTCGAGTGCGGGCATGCACGTGTGCATTCCTCCCGAGCTGCAGCTGTAGGGTCACGCTTCCTGTCACATGGATCAAGGGATCTGTGGCTTTCCCTCGAGGCTTTCCCTCGAGGCTTTCCCACGAGGCTTTCCCACAGGGCTGTGCCAAGTGCCACCTTGGTGTGAGTCGATCCTCGGCGTGAAAGACGAGCCGTTGAAGGGAAAAGAGATTCATCTGGAATGGACTGAGACATCTGCGGGGCTCTTGCAATGGTGGCACGACCCTGCAGTTCCTCTCGCCGTTCCTGTTGAGAGGGCCTCCTCTTGAGATGCGACGGGAACGCCGGGAATTCTTTCCCGACGAAGCAGGGAAAGGATCCCTCACCTCGAGCTACGAGGCGGAAACGGGGCTCCTCTGGATGTGGGCGGGCCCTCGTGTTTCCTCTCGAGTGGAGAAGGGTATGTCGGGGAAATTCTTGAGTTGTACCAAGGGTGTGAAGGACCCTTTCGACGTTCCAGAGGTGAGGTGTGATTAGCCCCGAGAAGCCTCTGTGGAAATGGGCCTCATCTCGCCTGCAGAGGAGAACCTCCTGGATATTCTCGAGTTGCGGCAGGTTTTCTCGAGTTACGACGGGGACCTCAGGGACCCGCTCTGGTGGCCTCAGGAAGGGCCAGTCCCCATGCGAGTTGCTAGGGGCCATCTCGGGATTCCTCTCCCGTCGATGCCGTGGCCTAAAACCTTGTGTGGAGTCGGGGCCGGAACCAGAGGATTCCTCTCCAGTGTTGACATGGATTTTGGGGTGCCTCTGAGTCTCCCCAGGTGAGTCAGGCCTCATCTCGAGTGGGGTCTTGCACGTGCGATTCCCTCCCGAGCTGCCGCAGTAGGGTCACGTTTCCTGTCACGTGGATCAAGGGATCTGTGGCTTTCCCTCGAGGCTTTCCCTCGAGGCTTTCCCACGAGGCTTTCCCACAGGGCTCTGCCAAGTGCCACCTTGGTGTGAGTCGATCCTCGGCGTGAAAGACGAGCCGTTGAAGGGAAAAGAGGTTCCTCTGGAATGGACTGAGACATCTGGGGGACTCTTGGAAAGGTGGCACGACCCTGGAGTTCCTCTCGCCGTTCCTGTTGAGAGGGCCTCCTCTTGAGATGCGACGGGAACGCCGGGAACTCTTTCCCGACGAAGCAGGGAAAGGATCCCTCATCTCGAGCTACGAGGCGGAAACGGGGCTCCTCTGGATGTGGGCGGGACCCTCGTGATTCCTCTCGAGTGGAGACGGCTAGGTCGGGGAACTTCTTGATTTGCACCAAGGGTGTGAAGGACCCTTTTGAAGTTCCAAAGGTGAGGTGTGATCAGCCTCGAGACGCCTCAGCGGAAATGGGCCTCATCTCGCCTGGAGGGGAGAACCTCCTGGATTTTCTCGAGTTGCGGCAGGTCTTCTCGAGTTACGACGGAGACCTCAGGGACCCGCTCTGGTGGCCTCAGGAAAGGCCAGTCCCCATGCGAGTTGCTAGGGGACCTCTCGGGATTCCTCTCCCGTCCATGCCGGGGCCTCAGTCCTTGTGTGGAGTCGGGGCCGGAACCTGAGGATTCCTCTCCAGTGTTGCCATGGATCTTGGGGTGCTTCTGAGTCTCCCCAGGGGAGTCAGGCCTCGTCACAAGTGGGGGCATGCACGTGCGCTTTCCTCCCGAGCTGCAGCAGCAGTGTCACGCTTCCTGTCACGTGGATCAAGGGATCTGTGGCTTTCCCTCGAGGCTGTCCCTCGAGGCTTTCCCACGAGGCTTTCCCACAGGGCTGTGCCACGTGCCACCTTGGTGTGAGTCGATCCTCGGCGTGAAAGACGAGCCGTTGAAGGGAAAAGAGGTTCCTCTGGAATGGACTGAGACATCTGGGGGACTCTTGGAATGGTGGCACGACCCTGGAGTTCCTCTCGCCTTTCCTGTTCAGAGGGCCTCCTCTTGAGATGCGACGGGAACGCCGGGAACTCTTTCCCGACGAAGCAGGGAAAGGGTCCGTCACCTCGAGCTACGAGGCGGAAACGGGGCTCCTCTGGATGTGGCCGGGACCCTCGTGTTTCCTGTAGAGTGGAGACGGGTATGTCGGGGAACTTCTTGAGTTGCACCAAGGGTGTGAAGAACCCTTTCGACATTCCAGAGGTGAGGAGTGATTAGCCCCGAGAAGCCTCTGCGGAAATGGGCCTCGTCTCGCCTGCAGGGGAGAACCTCCTGGATATTCTCGAGTTGCGGCAGGTCTTCTCCAGTTACGACGGGGACCTCAGGGACCCGCTCTGGTGGCCTCAGGAGGGGCCAGTCCCCATGCGAGTTGCTAGGGGCCATCTCGGGATTCCTCTCCCGTCGATGCCGGGGCCTCAGGCCTTGTGTGGAGTCGGGGCCAGAACCTGAGGATTCCTCTCCAGTGTTGCCATGGATCTTGGGGTGCTTCTGAGTCTCCCCAGGGGAGTCAGGCCTCGAATCGAGTTTGGGCATGCACGTGCGCTTTCCTCCCGAGCTGCAGCAGTAGTGTCACGTTTCCTGTCACGTGGATCAAGGGATCTGTGGCTTTCCCTGGAGGCTTTCCCTCGAGGCTTTCCCACAAAGCTTTCCCACAGGGCTGTGCCACGTGCCACCTTGGTGTGAGTCGATCCTCGGCGTGAAAGACGAGCCGGTGAAGGGAAAAGAGGTTCCTCTGGAATGGACTGAGACATCTGGGGGACTCTTGGAATGGTGGCACGACCCTGGAGTTCCTCTCGCCGTTCCTGTTGAGAGGGCCTCTTGTTGAAATGCGACGGGAACGCCGGGAATTCTTTCCCGACGAAGCAGGGAAAGGATCCCTCACCTCGAGCTACGAGGCGGAAACGGGGCTCCTCTGGATGTGGGCGGGACCCTCGTGTATCCTCTCGAGTGGAGACGGGTATGTCGGGGAACTTCTTGAGTTGCACCCAGGGTGTGAAGGACCCTGTCGAAGTTCCAGATGTGAGGTGTGATTAGACCCGAGAAGTCTCTGCGGAAATGGGCCTCCTCTCGAATGGAGGGGAGAACCTCCTGGATTTTCTCGAGTTGCGGCACATCTTCTCGAGTTACGACGGGGACCTCAGGGACCCGCTCTGGTGGCCTCAGGAAGGGCCAGTCCCCATGCGAGTTGCTAGGGGCCATCTCGGGATTAGTCTCCCGTCGATGCCGGGGATTAAGGCCTTGTGTGGAGTCCGGGCCGGAACCTGAGCATTCCTCTCCAATGTTGACGTGGATCTTGGGGTGCCTCTGAGTCTCCCCAGGGGAGTCAGGCCTCGTTTCGAGTTGGGGGTATGCACATGCGCTTACCTCCCGAGCTGCAGCAGAAGGGTCACGCTTCCTGTCACGTGGATAAAGGGATCTGTGGCTTTCCCACGAGGCTTTCCCACAGGGCTGTGCCAAGTGCCACCTTGGTGTGAGTCGATCCTCGGCGTGAAAGACGAGCCGGTGAAGGGAAAAGAGGTTCCTCTGGAATGGACTGAGACATCTGGGGGACCCTTGGAATGGTGGCACGACCCTGGAGTTCCTCTCGCCGTTCCTGTTGAGAGGGCCTCCTCCTCAGATGCAACGGGAACGCCGGGAATTCTTTCCCGACGAAGCAGGGAAAGGATCCCTCATCTCGAGCTACGAGGCGGAAACGGGGCTCCTCTGGATGTGGGCGGGACCCTCGTGTTTCCTCTCGAGTGGAGACGGGTATGTCGGGGAACTTCTTGATTTGCACCAAGGGTGTGAAGGACCCTTTCAAAGTTCCAGAGGTGAGGTGTGATCACCTCGAGACGCCTCAGCGGAAATGGGCCTCATCTCGCCTGGAGGGGAGAACCTCCTGGATTATCTCGAGTTGCGACAGGTCTTCTCGAGTTACGACGGGGACCTCAGGGACCCGATTTGATGGCCAAAGGAAAGGCCAGTCCCTCTGCGAGTTGCTACGGGACCATTCGGGATTCCTCTCCCGTCGATGCCGTGGCCTAAAACCTTGTGTGGAGTTGGGGCCGGAACCTGAGCATTCCTCTCCAGTGTTACCATGGATCTTGGGGTGCCTCTGAGTCTCTCCAGTTGAGTCAGGCCTCATTTCGAGTGGGGTCTTGCACGTGCGATTCCCTCCCGAGCTGCCGCAGTAGGGTCACGTTTCCTGTCACGTGGATCAAGGGATCTGTGGCTTTCCCTCGAGGCTTTCCCTCGAGGCTTTCCCACGAGGCTTTCCCACAGGGCTGTGCCAAGTGCCACCTTGGTGTGAGTCGATCCTCGGCGTGAAAGACGAGCCGTTGAAGGGAAAAGAGGTTCCTCTGGAATGGACTGAGACATCTGGGGGACTCTTGGAATGGTGGCACGACCCTGGAGTTCCTCTCGCCTTTCCTGTTCAGAGGGCCTCCTCTTGAGATGCGACGGGAACGCCGGGAATTCTTTCCCGACGATGCAGGGAAAGGATCCCTCACCTCGAGCTACGAGGCGGAAACGGGGCTCCCCTGGATGTGGGCGGGACCCTCGTGTTTCCTCTCGAGTGGAGACGGGTATGTCGGGGAACTTCTTGAGTTGCACCAAGGGTGTGAAGGACCCTTTCGACGTTCCAGAGGTGAGGTGTGATCAGCCTCGAGACGCCTCAGCGGAAATGGGCCTCATCTCGCCTGGAGGGGAGAACCTCCTGGATTTTCTCGAGTTGCGGCAGGTCTTCTCGAGTTACGACGGAGACCTCAGGGACCCGCTCTGGTGGCCTCAGGAAAGGCCAGTCCCCATGCGAGTTGCTAGGGGACCTCTCGGGATTCCTCTCCCGTCCATGCCGGGGCCTCAGTCCTTGTGTGGAGTCGGGGCCGGAACCTGAGGATTCCTCTCCAGTGTTGCCATGGATCTTGGGGTGCTTCTGAGTCTCCCCAGGGGAGTCAGGCCTCGTCGCAAGTGGGGACATGCTCGTGCGCTTTCCTCCCGAGCTGCAGCAGCAGTGTCACGCTTCCTGTCACGTGGATCAAGGGATCTGTGGCTTTCCCTCGAGGCTGTCCCTCGAGGCTTTCCCACGAGGCTTTCCCACAGGGCTGTGCCACGTGCCACCTTGGTGTGAGTCGATCCTCGGCGTGAAAGACGAGCCGGTGAAGGGAAAAGAGGTTCCTCTGGAATGGACTGAGACATCTGGGGGACTCTTGGAATGGTGGCACGACCCTGGAGTTCCTCTCGCCGTTCCTGTAGAGAGGGCCTCCTCTTGAGATGCGACGGGAACGCCGGGAACTCTTTCCCGACGAAGCAGGGAAAGGGTCCGTCACATCGAGCTACGAGGCGGAAACGGGGCTCCTCTGGATGTGGCCGGGACCCTCGTGTTTCCTGTAGAGTGGAGACGGCTATGTCGGGGAACTTCTTGAGTTGCACCAAGGGTGTGAAGAACCCTTTCGACATTCCAGAGGTGAGGTGTGATTAGCCCCGAGAAGCCTCTGCGGAAATGGGCCTCGTCTCGCCTGCAGGGGAGAACCTCCTGGATATTCTCGAGTTGCGGCAGGTCTTCTCCAGTTACGACGGGGACCTCAGGGACCCGCTCTGGTGGCCTCAGGAGGGGCCAGTCCCCATGCGAGTTGCTAGGGGCCATCTCGGGATTCCTCTCCCGTTGATGCCGGGGCCTAAGACCTTGTGTGGAGTCGGGGCCAGAACCTGAGGATTCCTCTCCAGTGTTGCCATGGATCTTGGGGTGCTTCTGAGTCTCCCCAGGGGAGTCAGGCCTCGAATCGAGTTTGGGCATGCACGTGCGCTTTCCTCCCGAGCTGCAGCAGTAGTGTCACGTTTCCTGTCACGTGGATCAAGGGATCTGTGGCTTTCCCTGGAGGCTTTCCCTCGAGGCTTTCCCACAAAGCTTTCCCACAGGGCTGTGCCACGTGCCACCTTGGTGTGAGTCGATCCTCGGCGTGAAAGACGAGCCGGTGAAGGGAAAAGAGGTTCCTCTGGAATGGACTGAGACATCTGGGGGACTCTTGGAATGGTGGCACGACCCTGGAGTTCCTCTCGCCGTTCCTGTTGAGAGGGCCTCTTGTTGAAATGCGACGGGAACGCCGGGAATTCTTTCCCGACGAAGCAGGGAAAGGATCCCTCACCTCGAGCTACGAGGCGGAAACGGGGCTCCTCTGGATGTGGCCGGGACCCTCGTGTATCCTCTCGAGTGGAGACGGGTATGTCGGGGAACTTCTTGAGTTGCACCCAGGGTGTGAAGGACCCTGTCGAAGTTCCAGATGTGAGGTGTGATTAGACCCGAGAAGTCTCTGCGGAAATGGGCCTCCTCTCGCATGGAGGGGAGAACCTCCTGGATTTTCTCGAGTTGCGGCACATCTTCTCGAGTTACGACGGGGACCTCAGGGACCCGCTCTGGTGGCCTCAGGAAGGGCCAGTCCCCATGCGAGTTGCTAGGGGCCATCTCGGGATTAGTCTCCCGTCGATGCCGGGGATTAAGGCCTTGTGTGGAGCCGGGGCCGGAACCTGAGGATTCCTCTCCAATGTTGCCATGGATCTTGGGGTGCCTCTGAGTATCCCCAGGTGAGTCAGGCCTCGTCTCGAGTGGGGGCATGCATGTGCGCTTCCCTCCCGAGCTGCAGCAGAAGGGTCACGCTTCCTGTCACGTGGATAAAGGGATCTGTGGCTTTCCCTCGAGGCTTTCCCTCGAGGATTTCCCATGAGGCTTTCCCACAGGGCTGTGCCAAGTGCCACCTTGGTGTGAGTCGATCCTCGGCGTGAAAGACGAGCCGGTGAAGGGAAAAGAGGTTCCTCTGGAATGGACTGAGACATCTGGGGGACTCTTGGAATGGTGGCACGACCCTGGAGTTCCTCTCGCCGTTCCTGTTCAGAGGGCCTCCTCCTCAGATGCGACGGGAACGCCGGGAATTCTTTCCCGACGAAGCAGGGAAAGGATCACTCACCTCGAGCTACGAGGCGGAAACGGGGCTCCTCTGGATGTGGGCGGGACCCTCGTGTTTCCTCTCGAGTGGAGACGGGTATGTCGGGGAACTTCTTGAGTTGCACCCAGGGTGTGAAGGACCCTGTCGAAGTTCCAGATGTGAGGTGTGATTAGCCCCGAGAAGCCTCTGTGGAAATGGGCCTCCTCTCGCATGGAGGGGAGAACCTCCTGGATTTTCTCGAGTTGCGGCAGGTCTTCTCGAGTTACAACGGGGACCTCAGGGACCCGCTCTGGTGGCCTCAGGAAGGGCCAGTCCCCAAGTGAGTTGCTAGGGGCCATCTCGGGATTCCTCTCCCGTCCATGCCGGGGCCTCAGTCCTTGTGTGGAGTCGGGGCCGGAACCTGAGGAGTCCTCTCCAGTGTTGCCATGGATCTTGGGGTGCTTCTCAGTCTCCCGAGGGGAGTCAGGCCTCGTCTCGAGTGGGGGCATGCACGTGTGCTTTCCTCCCGAGCTGCAGCAGTAGTGTCACGCTTCCTGTCACGTGGATCAAGGGATCTGTGGCTTTCCCTCGATGCTGTCCCTCGAGGCTTTCCCACGAGGCTTTCCCACGGGTCTATGCCACGTGCCACCTTGGTGGGAGTCGATCCTCGGCGAGAAAGACGAGCCGGTTAAGGGAAAAGAGGTTCCTCTGGAATGGACTGAGACATCTGGGGGACTCTTGGAATGGTGGCACGACCCTGGAGTTCCTCTCGCCGTTCCTGTTGAGAGGGCCTCCTCTTGAGATGCGACAGGAACGCCGGGAACTCGTTCCCGACGAAGCAGGGAAAGGATCCCTCATCTCGAGCTACGAGGCGGAAACGGGGCTCCTCTGGATGTGGGCGGGACCCTCGTGTTTCCTCTCGAGTGGAGACGGGTATGTCGGGGAACTTCTTGATTTGCACCAAGGGTGTGAAGGACCCTTTCGAAGTTCCAGAGGTGAGGTGTGATCACCTCGAGACGCCTCAGCGGAAATGGGCCTCATCTCGCCTGGAGGGGAGAACCTCCTGGATTATCTCGAGTTGCGACAGGTCTTCTCGAGTTACGACGGTTTCCTCAGGGACCCGATCTGATGGCCAAAGGAAAGGCCAGTCCCTCTGCGAGTTGCTACGGGACCATTCGGGATTCCTCTCCCGTCGATGCCGTGGCCTAAAACCTTGTGTGGAGTCGGGGCCGGAACCTGAGCATTCCTCTCCAGTGTTACCATGGATCTTGGGGTGCCTCTGAGTCTCTCCAGTTGAGTCAGGCCTCATTTCGAGTGGGGTCTTGCACGTGCGATTCCCTCCCGAGCTGCCGCAGTAGGGTCACGTTTCCTGTCACGTGGATCAAGGGATCTGTGGCTTTCCCTCGAGGCTTTCCCTCTAGGCTTTCCCACGAGGCTTTCCCACAGGGCTGTGCCAAGTGCCACCTTGGTGTGAGTCGATCCTCGGCGTGAAAGACGAGCCGTTGAAGGGAAAAGAGGTTCCTCTGGAATGGACTGAGACATCTGGGGGACTCTTGGAATGGTGGCACGACCCTGGAGTTCCTCTCGCCTTTCCTGTTCAGAGGGCCTCCTCTTGAGATGCGACGGGAACGCCGGGAATTCTTTCCCGACGAAGCAGGGAAAGGGTCCGTCACATCGAGCTACGAGGCGGAAACGGGGCTCCTCTGGATGTGGCCGGGACCCTCGTGTTTCCTGTAGAGTGGAGACGGGTATGTCGGGGAACTTCTTGAGTTGCACCAAGGGTGTGAAGAACCCTTTCGACATTCCAGAGGTGAGGTGTGATTAGCCCCGAGAAGCCTCTGCGGAAATGGGCCTCGTCTCGCCTGCAGGGGAGAACCTCCTGGATATTCTCGAGTTGCGGCAGGTCTTCTCCAGTTACGACGGGGACCTCAGGGACCCGCTCTGGTGGCCTCAGGAGGGGCCAGTCCCCATGCGAGTTGCTAGGGGCCATCTCGGGATTCCTCTCCCGTTGATGCCGGGGCCTAAGACCTTGTGTGGAGTCGGGGCCAGAACCTGAGGATTCCTCTCCAGTGTTGCCATGGATCTTGGGGTGCTTCTGAGTCTCCCCAGGGGAGTCAGGCCTCGAATCGAGTTTGGGCATGCACGTGCGCTTTCCTCCCGAGCTGCAGCAGTAGTGTCACGTTTCCTGTCACGTGGATCAAGGGATCTGTGGCTTTCCCTGGAGGCTTTCCCTCGAGGCTTTCCCACAAAGCTTTCCCACAGGGCTGTGCCACGTGCCACCTTGGTGTGAGTCGATCCTCGGCGTGAAAGACGAGCCGGTGAAGGGAAAAGAGGTTCCTCTGGAATGGACTGAGACATCTGGGGGACTCTTGGAATGGTGGCACGACCCTGGAGTTCCTCTCGCCGTTCCTGTTGAGAGGGCCTCTTGTTGAAATGCGACGGGAACGCCGGGAATTCTTTCCCGACGAAGCAGGGAAAGGATCCCTCACCTCGAGCTACGAGGCGGAAACGGGGCTCCTCTGGATGTGGCCGGGACCCTCGTGTATCCTCTCGAGTGGAGACGGGTATGTCGGGGAACTTCTTGAGTTGCACCCAGGGTGTGAAGGACCCTGTCGAAGTTCCAGATGTGAGGTGTGATTAGACCCGAGAAGTCTCTGCGGAAATGGGCCTCCTCTCGCATGGAGGGGAGAACCTCCTGGATTTTCTCGAGTTGCGGCACATCTTCTCGAGTTACGACGGGGACCTCAGGGACCCGCTCTGGTGGCCTCAGGAAGGGCCAGTCCCCATGCGAGTTGCTAGGGGCCATCTCGGGATTAGTCTCCCGTCGATGCCGGGGATTAAGGCCTTGTGTGGAGCCGGGGCCGGAACCTGAGGATTCCTCTCCAATGTTGCCATGGATCTTGGGGTGCCTCTGAGTATCCCCAGGTGAGTCAGGCCTCGTCTCGAGTGGGGGCATGCATGTGCGCTTCCCTCCCGAGCTGCAGCAGAAGGGTCACGCTTCCTGTCACGTGGATAAAGGGATCTGTGGCTTTCCCTCGAGGCTTTCCCTCGAGGATTTCCCATGAGGCTTTCCCACAGGGCTGTGCCAAGTGCCACCTTGGTGTGAGTCGATCCTCGGCGTGAAAGACGAGCCGGTGAAGGGAAAAGAGGTTCCTCTGGAATGGACTGAGACATCTGGGGGACTCTTGGAATGGTGGCACGACCCTGGAGTTCCTCTCGCCGTTCCTGTTCAGAGGGCCTCCTCCTCAGATGCGACGGGAACGCCGGGAATTCTTTCCCGACGAAGCAGGGAAAGGATCACTCACCTCGAGCTACGAGGCGGAAACGGGGCTCCTCTGGATGTGGGCGGGACCCTCGTGTTTCCTCTCGAGTGGAGACGGGTATGTCGGGGAACTTCTTGAGTTGCACCCAGGGTGTGAAGGACCCTGTCGAAGTTCCAGATGTGAGGTGTGATTAGCCCCGAGAAGCCTCTGTGGAAATGGGCCTCCTCTCGCATGGAGGGGAGAACCTCCTGGATTTTCTCGAGTTGCGGCAGGTCTTCTCGAGTTACAACGGGGACCTCAGGGACCCGCTCTGGTGGCCTCAGGAAGGGCCAGTCCCCAAGTGAGTTGCTAGGGGCCATCTCGGGATTCCTCTCCCGTCCATGCCGGGGCCTCAGTCCTTGTGTGGAGTCGGGGCCGGAACCTGAGGAGTCCTCTCCAGTGTTGCCATGGATCTTGGGGTGCTTCTCAGTCTCCCGAGGGGAGTCAGGCCTCGTCTCGAGTGGGGGCATGCACGTGTGCTTTCCTCCCGAGCTGCAGCAGTAGTGTCACGCTTCCTGTCACGTGGATCAAGGGATCTGTGGCTTTCCCTCGATGCTGTCCCTCGAGGCTTTCCCACGAGGCTTTCCCACGGGTCTATGCCACGTGCCACCTTGGTGGGAGTCGATCCTCGGCGAGAAAGACGAGCCGGTTAAGGGAAAAGAGGTTCCTCTGGAATGGACTGAGACATCTGGGGGACTCTTGGAATGGTGGCACGACCCTGGAGTTCCTCTCGCCGTTCCTGTTGAGAGGGCCTCCTCTTGAGATGCGACAGGAACGCCGGGAACTCGTTCCCGACGAAGCAGGGAAAGGATCCCTCATCTCGAGCTACGAGGCGGAAACGGGGCTCCTCTGGATGTGGGCGGGACCCTCGTGTTTCCTCTCGAGTGGAGACGGGTATGTCGGGGAACTTCTTGATTTGCACCAAGGGTGTGAAGGACCCTTTCGAAGTTCCAGAGGTGAGGTGTGATCACCTCGAGACGCCTCAGCGGAAATGGGCCTCATCTCGCCTGGAGGGGAGAACCTCCTGGATTATCTCGAGTTGCGACAGGTCTTCTCGAGTTACGACGGTTTCCTCAGGGACCCGATCTGATGGCCAAAGGAAAGGCCAGTCCCTCTGCGAGTTGCTACGGGACCATTCGGGATTCCTCTCCCGTCGATGCCGTGGCCTAAAACCTTGTGTGGAGTCGGGGCCGGAACCTGAGCATTCCTCTCCAGTGTTACCATGGATCTTGGGGTGCCTCTGAGTCTCTCCAGTTGAGTCAGGCCTCATTTCGAGTGGGGTCTTGCACGTGCGATTCCCTCCCGAGCTGCCGCAGTAGGGTCACGTTTCCTGTCACGTGGATCAAGGGATCTGTGGCTTTCCCTCGAGGCTTTCCCTCTAGGCTTTCCCACGAGGCTTTCCCACAGGGCTGTGCCAAGTGCCACCTTGGTGTGAGTCGATCCTCGGCGTGAAAGACGAGCCGTTGAAGGGAAAAGAGGTTCCTCTGGAATGGACTGAGACATCTGGGGGACTCTTGGAATGGTGGCACGACCCTGGAGTTCCTCTCGCCTTTCCTGTTCAGAGGGCCTCCTCTTGAGATGCGACGGGAACGCCGGGAATTCTTTCCCGACGAAGCAGGGAAAGGGTCCGTCACATCGAGCTACGAGGCGGAAACGGGGCTCCTCTGGATGTGGCCGGGACCCTCGTGTTTCCTGTAGAGTGGAGACGGGTATGTCGGGGAACTTCTTGAGTTGCACCAAGGGTGTGAAGAACCCTTTCGACATTCCAGAGGTGAGGTGTGATTAGCCCCGAGAAGCCTCTGCGGAAATGGGCCTCGTCTCGCCTGCAGGGGAGAACCTCCTGGATATTCTCGAGTTGCGGCAGGTCTTCTCCAGTTACGACGGGGACCTCAGGGACCCGCTCTGGTGGCCTCAGGAGGGGCCAGTCCCCATGCGAGTTGCTAGGGGCCATCTCGGGATTCCTCTCCCGTTGATGCCGGGGCCTAAGACCTTGTGTGGAGTCGGGGCCAGAACCTGAGGATTCCTCTCCAGTGTTGCCATGGATCTTGGGGTGCTTCTGAGTCTCCCCAGGGGAGTCAGGCCTCGAATCGAGTTTGGGCATGCACGTGCGCTTTCCTCCCGAGCTGCAGCAGTAGTGTCACGTTTCCTGTCACGTGGATCAAGGGATCTGTGGCTTTCCCTGGAGGCTTTCCCTCGAGGCTTTCCCACAAAGCTTTCCCACAGGGCTGTGCCACGTGCCACCTTGGTGTGAGTCGATCCTCGGCGTGAAAGACGAGCCGGTGAAGGGAAAAGAGGTTCCTCTGGAATGGACTGAGACATCTGGGGGACTCTTGGAATGGTGGCACGACCCTGGAGTTCCTCTCGCCGTTCCTGTTGAGAGGGCCTCTTGTTGAAATGCGACGGGAACGCCGGGAATTCTTTCCCGACGAAGCAGGGAAAGGATCCCTCACCTCGAGCTACGAGGCGGAAACGGGGCTCCTCTGGATGTGGCCGGGACCCTCGTGTATCCTCTCGAGTGGAGACGGGTATGTCGGGGAACTTCTTGAGTTGCACCCAGGGTGTGAAGGACCCTGTCGAAGTTCCAGATGTGAGGTGTGATTAGACCCGAGAAGTCTCTGCGGAAATGGGCCTCCTCTCGCATGGAGGGGAGAACCTCCTGGATTTTCTCGAGTTGCGGCACATCTTCTCGAGTTACGACGGGGACCTCAGGGACCCGCTCTGGTGGCCTCAGGAAGGGCCAGTCCCCATGCGAGTTGCTAGGGGCCATCTCGGGATTAGTCTCCCGTCGATGCCGGGGATTAAGGCCTTGTGTGGAGCCGGGGCCGGAACCTGAGGATTCCTCTCCAATGTTGCCATGGATCTTGGGGTGCCTCTGAGTATCCCCAGGTGAGTCAGGCCTCGTCTCGAGTGGGGGCATGCATGTGCGCTTCCCTCCCGAGCTGCAGCAGAAGGGTCACGCTTCCTGTCACGTGGATAAAGGGATCTGTGGCTTTCCCTCGAGGCTTTCCCTCGAGGATTTCCCATGAGGCTTTCCCACAGGGCTGTGCCAAGTGCCACCTTGGTGTGAGTCGATCCTCGGCGTGAAAGACGAGCCGGTGAAGGGAAAAGAGGTTCCTCTGGAATGGACTGAGACATCTGGGGGACTCTTGGAATGGTGGCACGACCCTGGAGTTCCTCTCGCCGTTCCTGTTCAGAGGGCCTCCTCCTCAGATGCGACGGGAACGCCGGGAATTCTTTCCCGACGAAGCAGGGAAAGGATCACTCACCTCGAGCTACGAGGCGGAAACGGGGCTCCTCTGGATGTGGGCGGGACCCTCGTGTTTCCTCTCGAGTGGAGACGGGTATGTCGGGGAACTTCTTGAGTTGCACCCAGGGTGTGAAGGACCCTGTCGAAGTTCCAGATGTGAGGTGTGATTAGCCCCGAGAAGCCTCTGTGGAAATGGGCCTCCTCTCGCATGGAGGGGAGAACCTCCTGGATTTTCTCGAGTTGCGGCAGGTCTTCTCGAGTTACAACGGGGACCTCAGGGACCCGCTCTGGTGGCCTCAGGAAGGGCCAGTCCCCATGTGAGTTGCTAGGGGCCATCTCGGGATTCCTCTCCCGTCCATGCCGGGGCCTCAGTCCTTGTGTGGAGTCGGGGCCGGAACCTGAGGAGTCCTCTCCAGTGTTGCCATGGATCTTGGGGTGCTTCTCAGTCTCCCGAGGGGAGTCAGGCCTCGTCTCGAGTGGGGGCATGCACGTGTGCTTTCCTCCCGAGCTGCAGCAGTAGTGTCACGCTTCCTGTCACGTGGATCAAGGGATCTGTGGCTTTCCCTCGATGCTGTCCCTCGAGGCTTTCCCACGAGGCTTTCCCACGGGTCTATGCCACGTGCCACCTTGGTGGGAGTCGATCCTCGGCGAGAAAGACGAGCCGGTTAAGGGAAAAGAGGTTCCTCTGGAATGGACTGAGACATCTGGGGGACTCTTGGAATGGTGGCACGACCCTGGAGTTCCTCTCGCCGTTCCTGTTGAGAGGGCCTCCTCTTGAGATGCGACAGGAACGCCGGGAACTCGTTCCCGACGAAGCAGGGAAAGGATCCCTCATCTCGAGCTACGAGGCGGAAACGGGGCTCCTCTGGATGTGGGCGGGACCCTCGTGTTTCCTCTCGAGTGGAGACGGGTATGTCGGGGAACTTCTTGATTTGCACCAAGGGTGTGAAGGACCCTTTCGAAGTTCCAGAGGTGAGGTGTGATCACCTCGAGACGCCTCAGCGGAAATGGGCCTCATCTCGCCTGGAGGGGAGAACCTCCTGGATTATCTCGAGTTGCGACAGGTCTTCTCGAGTTACGACGGGGACCTCAGGGACCCGATCTGATGGCCAAAGGAAAGGCCAGTCCCTCTGCGAGTTGCTACGGGACCATTCGGGATTCCTCTCCCGTCGATGCCGTGGCCTAAAACCTTGTGTGGAGTCGGGGCCGGAACCTGAGCATTCCTCTCCAGTGTTACCATGGATCTTGGGGTGCCTCTGAGTCTCTCCAGTTGAGTCAGGCCTCATTTCGAGTGGGGTCTTGCACGTGCGATTCCCTCCCGAGCTGCCGCAGTAGGGTCACATTTCCTGTCACGTGGATCAAGGGATCTGTGGCTTTCCCTCGAGGCTGTCCCTCGAGGCTTTCCCACGAGGCTTTCCCACAGGGCTGTGCCACGTGCCACCTTGGTGTGAGTCGATCCTCGGCGTGAAAGACGAGCCGGTGAAGGGAAAAGAGGTTCCTCTGGAATGGACTGAGACATCTGGGGGACTCTTGGAATGGTGGCACGACCCTGGAGTTCCTCTCGCCGTTCCTGTTGAGAGGGCCTCCTCTTGAGATGCGACGGGAACGCCGGGAACTCTTTCCCGACGAAGCAGGGAAAGGATCCCTCATCTCGAGCTACGAGGCGGAAACGGGGCTCCTCTGGATGTGGGCGGGACCCTCGTGATTCCTCTCGAGTGGAGACGGCTAGGTCGGGAAACTTCTTGATTTGCACCAGGGTGTGAAGGACCCTTTCGAAGTTCCAGAGGTGAGGTGTGATCTGCCTCGAGACGCCTCAGCGGAAATGGGCCTCATCTCGCCTGGAGGGGAGAACCTCCTGGATTTTCTCGAGTTGCGGCAGGTCTTCTCGAGTTACGACGGGGACCTCAGGGACCCGCTCTGGTGGCCTCAGGAAAGGCCAGTCCCCATGCGAGTTGCTAGGGGACCTCTCGGGTTTCCTCTCCCTTCCATGCCGGGGCCTCAGTCCTTGTGTGGAGTCGGGGCCGGAACCTGAGGATTCCTCTCCAGTGTTGCCATGGATCTTGGGGTGCTTCTGAGTCTCCCCAGGGGAGTCAGGCGTCGTCTCGAGTGGGGGCATGCACGTGCGCTTTCCTCCCGAGCTGCAGCAGTAGTGTCACGCTTCCTGTCACGTGGATCAAGGGATCTGTGGCTTTCCCTCGAGGCTGTCCCTCGAGGCTTTCCCACGAGGCTTTCCCACAGGGCTGTGCCACGTGCCACCTTGGTGTGAGTCGATCCTCGGCGTGAAAGACGAGCCGGTGAAGGGAAAAGAGGTTCCTCTGGAATAGACTGAGACATCTGGGGGACTCTTGGAATGGTGGGACGATCCTGGAGTTCCTCTCGCCGTTCCTGTTGAGTGGGCCTCCTCTTGAGATGCGACGGGAACGCCGGGAACTCTTTCCCGACGAAGCAGGGAAAGGATCCCTCATCTCGAGCTACGAGGCGGAAACGGGGCTCCTCTGGATGTGGGCGGGACCCTCGTGATTCCTCTCGAGTGGAGACGGGTATGTCGGGGAACTTCTTGATTTGCACCAGGGTGTGAAGGACCCTTTCGAAGTTCCAGAGGTGAGGTGTGATCAGCCTCGAGACGCCTCAGCGGAAATGGGCCTCATCTCGCCTGGAGGGGAGAACCTCCTGGATTTTGTCGAGTTGCGGCAGGTCTTCCCGAGTTACGACGGGGACCTCAGGGACCCGCTCTGGTGGCCTCAGGAAAGGCCAGTCCCCATGCGAGTTGCTAGGGGGCCTCTCGGGATTCCTCTCCCGTCCATGCCGGGGCCTCAGTCCTTGTGTGGAGTCGGGGCCGGAACCTGAGGATTCCTCTCCAGTGTTGCGATGGATCTTGGGGTGCTTCTGAGTCTCCCCAGGGGAGTCAGGCCTCGTCTCGAGTGGGGGCATGCACGTGCGCTTTCCTCCCGAGCTGCAGCAGTAGTGTCACGCTTCCTGTCACGTGGATCAAGGGATCTGTGGCTTTCCCTCGAGGCTGTCCCTCGAGGCTTTCCCACGAGGCTTTCCCACAGGGCTGTGCCACGTGCCACCTTGGTGTGAGTCGATCCTCGGCGTGAAAGACGAGCCGGTGAAGGGAAAAGAGGTTCCTCTGGAATGGACTGAGACATCTGGGGAACTCTTGGAATGGTGGCACGACCCTGGAGTTCCTCTCGCCGTTCCTGTTGAGAGGGCCTCCTCTTGAGATGCGACGGGAACGCCGGGAACTCTTTCCCGACGAAGCAGGGAAAGGATCCCTCATCTCGAGCTACGAGGCGGAAACGGGGCTCCTCTGGATGTGGGCGGGACCCTCGTGATTCCTCTCGAGTGGAGACGGCTAGGTCGGGGAACTTCTTGATTTGCACCAAGGGTGTGAAGGACCCTTTTGAAGTTCCAGAGGTGAGGTGTGATCAGCCTCGAGACACCTCAGCGGAAATGGGCCTCATCTCGCCTGGAGGGGAGAACCTCCTGGATTTTCTCGAGTTGCGGCAGGTCTTCTCGAGTTACGACGGGGACCTCAGGGACCCGCTCTTGTGGCCTCAGGAAAGGCCAGACCCCATGCGAGTTGCTAGGGGACATCTCGGGATTCCTCTCCCGTTCATGCCGGGGCCTCAGTCCTTGTGTGGAGTCGGGGCCGGAACCTGAGGATTCCTCTCCAGTGTTGCCATGGATCTTGGGGTGCTTCTGAGTCTCCCCAGGGGAGTCAGGCGTCGTCTCCAGTGGGGGCATGCACGTGCGCTTTCCTCCCGAGCTGCAGCAGTAGTGTCACGGTTCCTGTCACGTGGATCAAGGGATCTGTGTCTTTCCCTCGAGGCTGTCCCTCGAGGCTTTCCCACGAGGCTTTCCCACAGGGCTGTGCCACGTGCCACCTTGGTGTGAGTCGATCCTCGGCGTGAAAGACGAGCCGGTGAAGGGAAAAGAGGTTCCTCTGGAATGGACTGAGACATCTGGGGGACTCTTGGAATGGTGGCACGACCCTGGAGTTCCTCTCGCCGTTCCTTTTGAGAGGGCCTCCTCTTGAGATGCGACGGGAACGCCGGGAACTCTTTCCCGACGAAGCAGGGAAAGGATCCCTCATCTCGAGCTACGAGGCCGAAACGGGGCTCCTCTGGAAGTGGGCGGGACCCTCGTGATTCCTCTCGAGTGGAGACGGGTATGTCGGGGAACTTCTTGATTTGCACCAAGGGTGTGAAGGACCCTTTCGAAGTTCCAGAGGTGAGGTGTGATCAGCCTCGAGACGCCTCAGCGGAAATGGGCCTCATCTCGCCTGGATGGGAGAACCTCCTGGATTTTCTCGAGTTGCCGCAGGTCTTCTCGAGTTACGACGGGGACCTCAGGGACCCGCTCTGGTGGCCTCAGGAAAGGCCAGTCCCCATGCGAGTTGCTAGGGGACCTCTCGGGATTCCTCTCCCGTCCATGCCGGGGCCTCAGTCCTTGTGTGGAGTCGGGGCCGGAACCTGAGGATTCCTCTCCAGTGTTGCCATGGATCTTGGGGTGCTTCTGAGTCTCCCCAGGGGAGTCAGGCGTCGTCTCCAGTGGGGGCATGCACGTGCGCTTTCCTCCCGAGCTGCAGCAGTAGTGTCACGGTTCCTGTCACGTGGATCAAGGGATCTGTGGCTTTCCCTCGAGGCTGTCCCTCGAGGCTTTCCCACGAGGCTTTCCCACAGGGCTGTTCCACGTGCCACCTTGGTGTGAGTCGATCCTCGGCGTGAAAGACGAGCCGGTGAAGGGAAAAGAGGTTCCTCTGGAATGGACTGAGACATCTGGGGGACTCTTGGAATGGTGGCACGACCCTGGAGTTCCTCTCGCCGTTCCTTTTGAGAGGGCCTCCTCTTGAGATGCGACGGGAACGCCGGGAACTCTTTCCCGACGAAGCAGGGAAAGGATCCCTCATCTCGAGCTACGAGGCGGAAACGGGGCTCCTCTGGATTTGGGCGGGACCCTCGTGATTCCTCTCGAGTGGAGACGGCTAGGTCGGGAAACCTTGATTTGCACCAGGGTGTGAAGGACCCTTTCGAAGTTCCAGAGGTGAGGTGTGATCAGCCTCGAGACGCCTCAGCGGAAATGGGCCTCATCTCGCCTGGAGGGGAGAACCTCCTGGATTTTTTCGAGTTGCGGCAGGTCTTCTCGAGTTACGACGGGGACCTCAGGGACCCGCTTTGGTGGCCTCAGGAAAGGCCAGTCCCCATGCGAGTTGCTAGGAGACCTCTCGGGATTCCTCTCCCGTCCATGCCGGGGCCTCAGTCCTTGTGTGGAGTCGGGGCCGGAACCTGAGGATTCCTCTCCAGTGTTGCCATGGATCTTGGGGTGCTTCTGAGTCTCCCCAGGGGAGTCAGGCCTCGTCTCGAGTGGGGGCATGCACGTGCGCTTTCCTCCCGAGCTGCAGCAGTAGTGTCACGCTTCCTGTCACGTGGATCAAGGGATCTGTGGCTTTCCCTCGAGGCTGTCCCTCGAGGCTTTCCCACGAGGCTTTCCCACAGGGCTGTGCCACGTGCCACCTTGGTGTGAGTCGATCCTCGGCGTGAAAGACGAGCCGGTGAAGGGAAAAGAGTTTCCTCTGGAATAGACTGAGACATCTGGGGGACTCTTGGAATGGTGGGACGATCCTGGAGTTCCTCTCGCCGTTCCTGTTGAGTGGGCCTCCTCTTGAGATGCGACGGGAACGCCGGGAACTCTTTCCCGACGAAGCAGGGAAAGGATCCCTCATCTCGAGCTACGAGGCGGAAACGGGGCTCCTCTGGATGTGGGCGGGACCCTCGTGATTCCTCTCGAGTGGAGACGGGTATGTCGGGGAACTTCTTGATTTGCACCAGGGTGTGAAGGACCCTTTCGAAGTTCCAGAGGTGAGGTGTGATCAGCCTCGAGACGCCTCAGCGGAAATGGGCCTCATCTCGCCTGGAGGGGAGAACCTCCTGGATTTTCTCGAGTTGCGGCAGGTCTTCTCGAGTTACGACGGGGACCTCAGGGACCCGCTCTGGTGGCCTCAGGAAAGGCCAGACCCCATGCGAGTTGCTAGGGGACATCTCGGGATTCCTCTCCCGTCCATGCCGGGGCCTCAGTCCTTGTGTGGAGTCGGGGCCGGAACCTGAGGATTCCTCTCCAGTGTTGCCATGGATCTTGGGGTGCTTCTGAGTCTCCCCAGGGGAGTCAGGCCTCGTTTCGAGTGGGGGCATGCACGTGCGCTTTCCTCCCGAGCTGCAGCAGTAGTGTCACGCTTCCTGTCACGTGGATCAAGGGATCTGTGGCTTTCCCTCGAGGCTGTCCCTCGAGGCTTTCCCACGAGGCTTTCCCACAGGGCTGTGCCACGTGCCACCTTGGTGTGAGTCGATCCTCGGCGTGAAAGACGAGCCGGTGAAGGGAAAAGAGGTTCCTCTGGAATGGACTGAGACATCTGGGGGACTCTTGGAATGGTGGCACGACCCTGGAGTTCCTCTCGCCGTTCCTTTTGAGAGGGCCTCCTCTTGAGATGCGACGGGAACGCCGGGAACTCTTTCCCGACGAAGCAGGGAAAGGATCCCTCATCTCGAGCTACGAGGCCGAAACGGGGCTCCTCTGGATGTGGGCGGGACCCTCGTGATTCCTCTCGAGTGGAGACGGGTATGTCGGGGAACTTCTTGATTTGCACCAAGGGTGTGAAGGACCCTTTCGAAGTTCCAGAGGTGAGGTGTGATCAGCCTCGAGACGCCTCAGCGGAAATGGGCCTCATCTCGCCTGGATGGGAGAACCTCCTGGATTTTCTCGAGTTGCCGCAGGTCTTCTCGAGTTACGACGGGGACCTCAGGGACCCGCTCTGGTGGCCTCAGGAAAGGCCAGTCCCCATGCGAGTTGCTAGGGGACCTCTCGGGATTCCTCTCCCGTCCATGCCGGGGCCTCAGTCCTTGTGTGGAGTCGGGGCCGGAACCTGAGGATTCCTCTCCAGTGTTGCCATGGATCTTGGGGTGCTTCTGAGTCTCCCCAGGGGAGTCAGGCGTCGTCTCCAGTGGGGGCATGCACGTGCGCTTTCCTCCCGAGCTGCAGCAGTAGTGTCACGCTTCCTGTCACGTGGATCAAGGGATCTGTGGCTTTCCCTCGAGGCTGTCCCTCGAGGCTTTCCCACGAAGCTTTCCCACAGGGCTGTGCCACGTGCCACCTTGGTGTGAGTCGATCCTCGGCGTGAAAGACGAGCCGGTGAAGGGAAAAGAGGTTCCTCTGGAATGGACTGAGACATCTGGGGGACTCTTGGAATGGTGGCACGACCCTGGAGTTCCTCTCGCCGTTCCTTTTGAGAGGGCCTCCTCTTGAGATGCGACGGGAACGCCGGGAACTCTTTCCCGACGAAGCAGGGAAAGGATCCCTCATCTCGAGCTACGAGGCGGAAACGGGGCTCCTCTGGATTTGGGCGGGACCCTCGTGATTCCTCTCGAGTGGAGACGGCTAGGTCGGGAAACCTTGATTTGCACCAGGGTGTGAAGGACCCTTTCGAAGTTCCAGAGGTGAGGTGTGATCAGCCTCGAGACGCCTCAGCGGAAATGGGCCTCATCTCGCCTGGAGGGGAGAACCTCCTGGATTTTTTCGAGTTGCGGCAGGTCTTCTCGAGTTACGACGGGGACCTCAGGGACCCGCTCTGGTGGCCTCAGGAAAGGCCAGTCCCCATGCGAGTTGCTAGGAGACCTCTCGGGATTCCTCTCCCGTCCATGCCGGGGCCTCAGTCCTTGTGTGGAGTCGGGGCCGGAACCTGAGGATTCCTCTCCAGTGTTGCCATGGATCTTGGGGTGCTTCTGAGTCTCCCCAGGGGAGTCAGGCCTCGTCTCGAGTGGGGGCATGCACGTGCGCTTTCCTCCCGAGCTGCAGCAGTAGTGTCACGCTTCCTGTCACGTGGATCAAGGGATCTGTGGCTTTCCCTCGAGGCTGTCCCTCGAGGCTTTCCCACGAGGCTTTCCCACAGGGCTGTGCCACGTGCCACCTTGGTGTGAGTCGATCCTCGGCGTGAAAGACGAGCCGGTGAAGGGAAAAGAGTTTCCTCTGGAATAGACTGAGACATCTGGGGGACTCTTGGAATGGTGGGACGATCCTGGAGTTCCTCTCGCCGTTCCTGTTGAGTGGGCCTCCTCTTGAGATGCGACGGGAACGCCGGGAACTCTTTCCCGACGAAGCAGGGAAAGGATCCCTCATCTCGAGCTACGAGGCGGAAACGGGGCTCCTCTGGATGTGGGCGGGACCCTCGTGATTCCTCTCGAGTGGAGACGGGTATGTCGGGGAACTTCTTGATTTGCACCAGGGTGTGAAGGACCCTTTCGAAGTTCCAGAGGTGAGGTGTGATCAGCCTCGAGACGCCTCAGCGGAAATGGGCCTCATCTCGCCTGGAGGGGAGAACCTCCTGGATTTTCTCGAGTTGCGGCAGGTCTTCTCGAGTTACGACGGGGACCTCAGGGACCCGCTCTGGTGGCCTCAGGAAAGGCCAGACCCCATGCGAGTTGCTAGGGGACATCTCGGGATTCCTCTCCCGTCCATGCCGGGGCCTCAGTCCTTGTGTGCAGTCGGGGCCGGAACCTGAGGATTCCTCTCCAGTGTTGCCATGGATCTTGGGGTGCTTCTGAGTCTCCCCAGGGGAGTCAGGCCTCGTTTCGAGTGGGGGCATGCACGTGCGCTTTCCTCCCGAGCTGCAGCAGTAGTGTCACGCTTCCTGTCACGTGGATCAAGGGATCTGTGGCTTTCCCTCGAGGCTGTCCCTCGAGGCTTTCCCACGAGGCTTTCCCACAGGGCTGTGCCACGTGCCACCTTGGTGTGAGTCGATCCTCGGCGTGAAAGACGAGCCGGTGAAGGGAAAAGAGGTTCCTCTGGAATGGACTGAGACATCTGGGGGACTCTTGGAATGGTGGCACGACCCTGGAGTTCCTCTCGCCGTTCCTGTTGAGAGGGCCTCCTCTTGAGATGCGACGGGAACGCCGGGAACTCTTTCCCGACGAAGCAGGGAAAGGATCCCTCATCTCGAGCTACGAGGCCGAAACGGGGCTCCTCTGGATGTGGGCGGGACCCTCGTGATTCCTCTCGAGTGGAGACGGGTATGTCGGGGAACTTCTTGATTTGCACCAAGGGTGTGAAGGATCCTTTCGAAGTTCCAGAGGTGAGGTGTGATCAGCCTCGAGACGCCTCAGCGGAAATGGGCCTCATCTCGCCTGGAGGGGAGAACCTCCTGGATTTTCTCGAGTTGCGGCAGGTCTTCTCGAGTTACGACGGGGACCTCAGGGACCCGCTCTGGTGGCCTCAGGAAAGGCCAGTCCCCATGCGAGTTGCTAGGGGACCTCTCGGGATTCCTCTCCCGTCCATGCCGGGGCCTCAGTCCTTGTGTGGAGTCGGGGCCGGAACCTGAGGATTCCTCTCCAGTGTTGCCATGGATCTTGGGGTGCTTCTGAGTCTCCCCAGGGGAGTCAGGCCTCGTCTCGAGTGGGGGCATGCACGTGCGCTTTCCTCCCGAGCTGCAGCAGTAGTGTCACGCTTCCTGTCACGTGGATCAAGGGATCTGTGGCTTTCCCTCGAGGCTGTCCCTCGAGGCTTTCCCACGAGGCTTTCCCACAGGGCTGTGCCACGTGCCACCTTGGTGTGAGTCGATCCTCGGCGTGAAAGACGAGCCGGTGAAGGGAAAAGAGGTTCCTCTGGAATGGACTGAGACATCTGGAGGACTCTTGGAATGGTGGCACGACCCTGGAGTTCCTCTCGCCGTTCCTGTTGAGAGGGCCTCCACTTGAGATGCGACGGGAACGCCGGGAACTCTTTCCCGACGAAGCAGGGAAAGGATCCCTCATCTCGAGCTACGAGGCGGAAACGGGGCGCCTCTGGAAGTGGGCTGGACCCTCGTGATTCCTCTCGAGTGGAGACGGCTAGGTCGGGGAACTTCTTGATTTGCACCAAGGGTGTGAAGGACCCTTTCGAAGTTCCAGAGGTGAGGTGTGATCAGCCTCGAGACGCCTCAGCGGAAATGGGCCTCATCTCGCCTGGAGGGGAGAACCTCCTGGATTTTCTCGAGTTGCGGTAGGTCTTCTCGAGTTACGACGGGGACCTCAGGGACCCGCTCTGGTGGCCTCAGGAAAGGCCAGTCCCCATGCGAGTTGCTAGGGTACCTCTCGGGATTCCTCTCCCGTCCATGCCGGGGCCTCAGTCCTTGTGTGGAGTCGGGGCCGGAACCTGAGGATTCCTCTCCAGTGTTGCCATGGATCTTGGGGTGCTTCTGAGTCTCCCCAGGGGAGTCAGGCCTCGTCTCGAGTGGGGGCATGCACGTGCGCTTTCCTCCCGAGCTGCAGCAGTAGTGTCACGCTTCCTGTCACGTGGATCAAGGGATCTGTGGCTTTCCCTCGAGGCTGTCCCTCGAGGCTTTCCCACGAGGCTTTCCCACAGGGCTGTGCCACGTGCCACCTTGGTGTGAGTCGATCCTCGGCGTGAAAGACGAGCCGGTGAAGGGAAAAGAGGTTCCTCTGGAATGGACTGAGACATCTGGGGGACTCTTGGAATGGTGGCACGACCCTGGAGTTCCTCTCGCCGTTCCTGTTGAGAGGGCCTCCTCTTGAGATGCGACGGGAAGGCCGGGAACTCTTTCCCGATGAAGGAGGTAAAGGATCCATCATGTCGAGCTATGAGGCGGAAACGGGGCTCCTCTGGATGTGGGCGGGACCCTCGTGATTCCTCTCGAGTGGAGACGGCTATGTCGGAGAAATTCTTGATTTGCACCAAGGGTGTGAAGGAGCCTTTCGAAGTTCCAGAGAGGAGGTGTGATCAGCCTCGAGAGGCCTCAGCGGAAATGGGCCTCATCTCGCCTGGAGGGGAGAACCTCCTGGATTTTCTCGAGTTGCGGCAGGTCTTCTCGAGTTACGACGGGGACCTCAGGGACCCGCTCTGGTGGCCTCAGGAAAGGCCAGTCCCCATGCGAGTTGCTGGGGACCTCTCGGGATTCCTCTCCCGTCCATGCCGGGGCCTCAGTCCTTGTGTGGAGTCGGGGCCGGAACCTGAGGATTCCTCTCCAGTGTTGCCATGGATGTTGGGGTGCTTCTGAGTCTCCCCAGGGGAGTCAGGCCTCGTCTCGATGGGAGCATGCACGTGCGCTTTCCTCCCGAGCTGCAGCAGTAGTGTCACGCTTCCTGTCACGTGGATCAAGGGACCTGTGGCTTTCCCTCGAGGCTGTCCATCGAGGCATTCCCACGAGGCTTTCCCACAGGGCTGTGCCACGTGCCACCTTGGTGTGAGTCGATCCTCGGCGTGAAAGACGAGCCGGTGAAGGGAAAAGAGGTTCCTCTGGAATGGACTGAGACATCTGGGGGACTCTTGGAATGGTGGCACGATCCTGGAGTTCCTCTCGCCGTTCCTGTTGAGAGGACCTCCTCTTGAGATGAGACGGGAACGCCGGGAACTCTTTCCCGACGAAGCAGGGAAAGGATCCCTCATCTCGAGCTACGAGGCGGAAACGGGGCTCCTCTGGATGTGGGCGGGACCCTCGTGATTCCTCTCGAGTGGAGACGGGTATGTCGGGGAACTTCTTGATTTGCACCAGGGTGTGAAGGACCCTTTCGAAGTTCCAGAGGTGAGGTGTGATCAGCCTCGAGACGCCTCAGCGGAAATGGGCCTCATCTCGCCTGGAGGGGAGAACCTCCTGGATTTTGTCGAGTTGCGGCAGGTCTTCCCGAGTTACGACGGGGACCTCAGGGACCCGCTCTGGTGGCCTCAGGAAAGGCCAGTCCCCATGCGAGTTGCTAGGGGGCCTCTCGGGATTACTCTCCCGTCCATGCCGGGGCCTCAGTCCTTGTGTGGAGTCGGGGCCGGAACCTGAGGATTCCTCTCCAGTGTTGCGATGGATCTTGGGGTGCTTCTGAGTCTCCCCAGGGGAGTCAGGCCTCGTCTCGAGTGGGGGCATGCACGTGCGCTTTCCTCCCGAGCTGCAGCAGTAGTGTCACGCTTCCTGTCACGTGGATCAAGGGATCTGTGGCTTTCCCTCGAGGCTGTCCCTCGAAGCTTTCCCACGAGGCTTTCCCACAGGGCTGTGCCACGTGCCACCTTGGTGTGAGTCGATCCTCGGCGTGAAAGACGAGCCGGTGAAGGGAAAAGAGGTTCCTCTGGAATGGACTGAGACATCTGGGGGACTCTTGGAATGGTGGCACGACCCTGGAGTTCCTCTCGCCGTTCCTGTTGAGAGGGCCTCCTCTTGAGATGCGACGGGAACGCCGGGAACTCTTTCCCGACGAAGCAGGGAAAGGATCCCTCATCTCGAGCTACCAGGCGGAAACGGGGCTCCTCTGGATGTGGGCGGGACCCTCGTGATTCCTCTCGAGTGGAGACGGCTAGGTCGGGGAACTTCTTGATTTGCACCAAGGGTGTGAAGGACCCTTTCGAAGTTCCAGAGGTGAGGTGTGATCAGCCTCGAGACGCCTCAGCGGAAATGGGCCTCATCTCGCCTGGAGGGGAGAACCTCCTGGATTTTCTCGAGTTGCGGCAGGTCTTCTCGAGTTACGACGGGGACCTCAGGGACCCGCTCTGGTGGCCTCAGGAAAGGCCAGACCCCATGCGAGTTGCTAGGGGACCTCTCGGGATTCCTCTCCCGTCCATGCCGGGGCCTCAGTCCTTGTGTGGAGTCGGGGCCGGAACCTGAGGATTCCTCTCCAGTGTTGCCATGGATCTTGGGGTGCTTCTGAGTCTCCCCAGGGGAGTCAGGCCTCGTCTCGAGTGGGGGCATGCACGTGCGCTTTCCTCCCGAGCTGCAGCAGTAGTGTCACGCTTCCTGTCACGTGGATCAAGGGCTCTGTGGCTTTCCCTCGAGGCTGTCCCTCGAGGCTTTCCCACGAGGCTTTCCCACAGGGCTGTGCCACGTGCCACATTGGTGTGAGTCGATCCTCGGCGTGAAAGACGAGCCGGTGAAGGGAAAAGAGGTTCCTCTGGAATGGACTGAGACATCTGGGGGACTCTTGGAATGGTGGCACGACCCTGGAGTTCCTCTCGCCGTTCCTGTTGAGAGGGCCTCCTCTTGAGATGCGACGGGAAGGCCGGGAACTCTTTCCCGACGAAGCAGGTAAAGGATCCCACATCTCGAGCTACGAGGCGGAAACGGGGCTCCTCTGGATGTGGGCGGGACCCTCGTGATTCCTCTCGAGTGGAGACGGCTATGTCGGAGAAATTCTTGATTTGCACCAAGGGTGTGAAGGAGCCTTTCGAAGTTCCAGAGGGGAGGTGTGATCAGCCTCGAGACGCCTCAGCGGAAATGGGCCTCATCTCGCCTGGAGGGGAGAACCTCCTGGATTTTCTCGAGTTGCGGCAGGTCTTCTCGAGTTACGACGGGGACCTCAGGGACCCGCTCTGGTGGCCTCAGGAAAGGCCAGTCCCCATGCGAGTTGCTGGGGACCTCTCGGGATTCCTCTCCCGTCCATGCCGGGGCCTCAGTCCTTGTGTGGAGTCGGGGCCGGAACCTGAGGATTCCTCTCCAGTGTTGCCATGGATCTTGGGGTGCTTCTGAGTCTCCCCAGGGGAGTCAGGCCTCGTCTCGAGTGGGGGCATGCACGTGCGCTTTCCTCCCGAGCTGCAGCAGTAGTGTCACGCTTCCTGTCACGTGGATCAAGGGATCTGTGGCTTTCCCTCGAGGCTGTCCCTCGAGGCTTTCCCACGAGGCTTTCCCACAGGGCTGTGCCACGTGCCACCTTGGTGTGATTCGATCCTCGGCGTGAAAGATGAGCCGGTGAAGGGAAAAGAGGTTCCTCTGGAATGGACTGAGACATCTGGGGGACTCTTGGAATGGTGGCACGACCCTGGAGTTCCTCTCGCCGTTCCTGTTGAGAGGGCCTCCTCTTGAGATGCGACGGGAAGGCCGGGAACTCTTTCCCGACGAAGCAGGGAAAGGATCCCTCATGTCGAGCTACGAGGCGGAAACGGGGCTCCTCTGGATGTGGCCGGGACCCTCGTGATTCCTCTCGAGTGGAGACGGGTATGTCGGGGAACTTCTTGATTTGCACCAAGGGTGTGAAGGACCCTTTCGAAGTTCCAGAGGGGAGGTGTGATCAGCCTCGAGACGCCTCAGCGGAAATGGGCCTCATCTCGCCTGGAGGGGAGAACCTCCTGGATTTTGTCGAGTTGCGGCAGGTCTTCCCGAGTTACGACGGGGACCTCAGGGACCCGCTCTGGTGGCCTCAGGAAAGGCCAGTCCCCATGCGAGTTGCTAGGGGGCCTCTCGGGATTCCTCTCCCGTCCATGCCGGGGCCTCAGTCCTTGTGTGGAGTCGGGGCCGGAACCTGAGGATTTCTCTCCAGTGTTGTGATGGATCTTGGGGTGCTTCTGAGTCTCCCCAGGGGAGTCAGGCCTCGTCTCGAGTGGGGGCATGCACGTGCGCTTTCCTCCCGAGCTGCAGCAGTAGTGTCACGCTTCCTGTCACGTGGATCAAGGGATCTGTGGCTTTCCCTCGAGGCTGTCCCTCGAGGCTTTCCCACGAGGCTTTCCCACAGGGCTGTGCCACGTGCCACCTTGGTGTGAGTCGATCCTCGGCGTGAAAGACGAGCCGGTGAAGGGAAAAGAGGTTCCTCTGGAATGGACTGAGACATCTGGGGAAATCTTGGAATGGTGGCACGACCCTGGAGTTCCTCTCGCCGTTCCTGTTGAGAGGGCCTCCTCTTGAGATGCGACGGGAACGCCGGGAACTCTTTCCCGACGAAGCAGGGAAAGGATCCCTCATCTCGAGCTACGAGGCGGAAACGGGGCTCCTCTGGATGTGGGCGGGACCCTCGTGATTCCTCTCGAGTGGAGACGGGTATGTCGGGAAACTTCTTGATTTGCACCAGGGTGTGAAGGACCCTTTCGAAGTTCCAGAGGTGAGGTGTGATCAGCCTCGAGACGCCTCAGCGGAAATGGGCCTCATCTCGCCTGGAGGGGAGAACCTCCTGGATTTTCTCGAGTTGTGGCAGGTCTTCTCGAGTTACGACGGGGACCTCAGGGACCCGCTCTGGTGGCCTCAGGAAAGGCCAGACCCCATGCGAGTTGCTAGGGGACCTCTCGGGATTCCTCTCCCGTCCATGCCGGGGCCTCAGTCCTTGTGTGGAGTCGGGGCCGGAACATGAGGATTCCTCTCCAGTGTTGCCATGGATCTTGGGGTGCTTCTGAGTCTCCCCAGGGGAGTCAGGCGTCGTCTCGAGTGGGGGCATGCACGTGCGCTTTCCTCCCGAGCTGCAGCAGTAGTGTCACGGTTCCTGTCACGTGGATCAAGGGATCTGTGGCTTTCCCTCGAGGCTGTCCCTCGAGGCTTTCCCACGAGGCTTTCCCACAGGGCTGTGCCACGTGCCACCTTGGTGTGAGTCGATCCTCGGCGTGAAAGACGAGCCGGTGAAGGGAAAAGAGGTTCCTCTGGAATGGACTGAGACATCTGGGGGACTCTTGGAATGGTGGCACGACCCTGGAGTTCCTCTCGCCGTTCCTGTTGAGAGGGCCTCCTCTTGAGATGCGACGGGAACGCCGGGAACTCTTTCCCGACGAAGCAGGGAAAGGATCCCTCATCTCGAGCTACGAGGCGGAAACGGGGCTCCTCTGGATGTGGGCGGGACCCTCGTGATTCCTCTCGAGTGGAGACGGCTAGGTCGGGAAACTTCTTGATTTGCACCAGGGTGTGAAGGACCCTTTCGAAGTTCCAGAGGTGAGGTGTGATCAGCCTCGAGACGCCTCAGCGGAAATGGGCCTCATCTCGCCTGGAGGGGAGAACCTCCTGGATTTTCTCGAGTTGCGGCAGGTCTTCTCGAGTTACGACGGGGACCTCAGGGACCCGCTCTGGTGGCCTCAGGAAAGGCCAGTCCCCATGCGAGTTGCTAGGGGACCTCTCGGGTTTCCTCTCCCGTCCATGCCGGGGCCTCAGTCCTTGTGTGGAGTCGGGGCCGGAACCTGAGGATTCCTCTCCAGTGTTGCCATGGATCTTGGGGTGCTTCTGAGTCTCCCCAGGGGAGTCAGGCGTCGTCTCGAGTGGGGGCATGCACGTGCGCTTTCCTCCCGAGCTGCAGCAGTAGTGTCACGCTGCCTGTCACGTGGATCAAGGGATCTGTGGCTTTCCCTCGAGGCTGTCCCTCGAGGCTTTCCCACGAGGCTTTCCCACAGGGCTGTGCCACGTGCCACCTTGGTGTGAGTCGATCCTCGGCGTGAAAGACGAGCCGGTGAAGGGAAAAGAGGTTCCTCTGGAATAGACTGAGACATCTGGGGGACTCTTGGAATGGTGGGACGATCCTGGAGTTCCTCTCGCCGTTCCTGTTGAGTGGGCCTCCTCTTGAGATGCGACGGGAACGCCGGGAACTCTTTCCCGACGAAGCAGGGAAAGGATCCCTCATCTCGAGCTACGAGGCGGAAACGGGGCTCCTCTGGATGTGGGCGGGACCCTCGTGATTCCTCTCGAGTGGAGACGGGTATGTCGGGGAACTTCTTGATTTGCACCAGGGTGTGAAGGACCCTTTCGAAGTTCCAGAGGTGAGGTGTGATCAGCCTCGAGACGCCTCAGCGGAAATGGGCCTCATCTCGCCTGGAGGGGAGAACCTCCTGGATTTTGTCGAGTTGCGGCAGGTCTTCCCGAGTTACGACGGGGACCTCAGGGACCCGCTCTGGTGGCCTCAGGAAAGGCCAGTCCCCATGCGAGTTGCTAGGGGGCCTCTCGGGATTCCTCTCCCGTCCATGCCGGGGCCTCAGTCCTTGTGTGGAGTCGGGGCCGGAACCTGAGGATTTCTCTCCAGTGTTGCGATGGATCTTGGGGTGCTTCTGAGTCTCCCCAGGGGAGTCAGGCCTCGTCTCGAGTGGGGGCATGCACGTGCGCTTTCCTCCCGAGCTGCAGCAGTAGTGTCACGCTTCCTGTCACGTGGATCAAGGGATCTGTGGCTTTCCCTCGAGGCTGTCCCTCGAGGCTTTCCCACGAGGCTGTCCCACAGGGCTGTGCCACGTGCCACCTTGGTGTGAGTCGATCCTCGGCGTGAAAGACGAGCCGGTGAAGGGAAAAGAGGTTCCTCTGGAATGGACTGAGACATCTGGGGAACTCTTGGAATGGTGGCACGACCCTGGAGTTCCTCTCGCCGTTCCTGTTGAGAGGGCCTCCTCTTGAGATGCGACGGGAACGCCGGGAACTCTTTCCCGACGAAGCAGGGAAAGGATCCCTCATCTCGAGCTACGAGGCGGAAACGGGGCTCCTCTGGATGTGGGCGGGACCCTCGTGATTCCTCTCGAGTGGAGACGGCTAGGTCGGGGAACTTCTTGATTTGCACCAAGGGTGTGAAGGACCCTTTTGAAGTTCCAGAGGTGAGGTGTGATCAGCCTCGAGACGCCTCAGCGGAAATGGGCCTCATCTCGCCTGGAGGGGAGAACCTCCTGGATTTTCTCGAGTTGCGGCAGGTCTTCTCGAGTTACGACGGGGACCTCAGGGACCCGCTCTGGTGGCCTCAGGAAAGGCCAGTCCCCATGCGAGTTGCTAGGGGACCTCTCGGGTTTCCTCTCCCGTCCATGCCGGGGCCTCAGTCCTTGTGTGGAGTCGGGGCCGGAACCTGAGGATTCCTCTCCAGTGTTGCCATGGATCTTGGGGTGCTTCTGAGTCTCCCCAGGGGAGTCAGGCGTCGTCTCGAGTGGGGGCATGCACGTGCGCTTTCCTCCCGAGCTGCAGCAGTAGTGTCACGCTGCCTGTCACGTGGATCAAGGGATCTGTGGCTTTCCCTCGAGGCTGTCCCTCGAGGCTTTCCCACGAGGCTTTCCCACAGGGCTGTGCCACGTGCCACCTTGGTGTGAGTCGATCCTCGGCGTGAAAGACGAGCCGGTGAAGGGAAAAGAGGTTCCTCTGGAATAGACTGAGACATCTGGGGGACTCTTGGAATGGTGGGACGATCCTGGAGTTCCTCTCGCCGTTCCTGTTGAGTGGGCCTCCTCTTGAGATGCGACGGGAACGCCGGGAACTCTTTCCCGACGAAGCAGGGAAAGGATCCCTCATCTCGAGCTACGAGGCGGAAACGGGGCTCCTCTGGATGTGGGCGGGACCCTCGTGATTCCTCTCGAGTGGAGACGGGTATGTCGGGGAACTTCTTGATTTGCACCAGGGTGTGAAGGACCCTTTCGAAGTTCCAGAGGTGAGGTGTGATCAGCCTCGAGACGCCTCAGCGGAAATGGGCCTCATCTCGCCTGGAGGGGAGAACCTCCTGGATTTTGTCGAGTTGCGGCAGGTCTTCCCGAGTTACGACGGGGACCTCAGGGACCCGCTCTGGTGGCCTCAGGAAAGGCCAGTCCCCATGCGAGTTGCTAGGGGGCCTCTCGG